>NC_135234.1:27977695-28284233 GCF_051348905.1 Ranitomeya variabilis | reverse complement strand
TGCACTTTTAGTGCAGCAGGGCAGCATTGTAACTCTATTCACCTGCAGATTAACCCTATAACTGCAGGTAACTAGTGTTTTTCGAGGTGACAGGTTCCCTTTAATTAATTGTGACTTCAGACTCTTTTTCTTCCTCCTTAAAGCACAGTCCATGAGACAAATTTTTAGGGGCAAGATACCTCCATAATTAAATATCTTAACACACCCCTTAATATGTAAATCTGAAGAAGAAAGAAGGATACTGTAACGATCCATTTTTGGATCTGTGGCAGATCTGGCTTTTCATATACTATACCTATACTCCATTTTTTCCTGGAGAAAGTTATAAGGTATGACATTATTTCTGTCAACTGACTCCCATTCATTTCTGCTGCTTTAAAGAATCACGACCAATAAAGAAAATAGAGGCAGAAAGCTCATGTCTCCAATATAGCTTCTCCAGGAAAGATTTTAAAAATAAAAAAATAAAAATAAAAAAAATACATATTTGTAAAAAATATAACTAATTATTTCTACATATTTAGATCTAATTACTGATACTATAATTACTTTTAAAAAAACATATGGTAAATAAATTTAAGAAAATTTGTACCCACTTACCGGCCTTAATGTGGACATCCTGACTCCTGATTTTCCCTGAAGGGTTTTCAGCTGTGCAATAATAAGTATTATCATGGATTAAGTTATTAAAGCTTGAAGGAGGGAAAGGGAAAATTTGGAGAGTGCCATTAGGGTGGACGTGGCGGATCCCAGGGACATCGTAGATCTCCTCGCCCGTTGCTAGGTACCATCTGAGCGTCACACGGGGGACTCCTTCTGCAGGGCAAGGTACCAAGGCCCCCGTGGTGCTAGCAAATACTACCTCTTGCAGAGATGCATTGATAAAATATAAGCTGGCGTGTAGATCTTCACAAGAAACTGAAAGAGAAGAAGAAAAAATGGCAATGTAATTGTAATGTAAAGATGATTATTAAAGGTTACCACCACCTAAAATCAAAAAGTATCCCTAGTAGATATTAATGCTTAAGCAGGAGGACCAATATGACTGGTAAAGCAGTACAAAACCCCCTTTAGAGGAATGTCAAAGGAACACTCCAGGCAAAAATGATACGGTCTGAAGAAGTGGAGTGTGACACAGAGTGAATCCAAACCACTTTCGTCCATTTACTAGTAATAACACACAACATCAATTTTTAATTGACCAATATTGGAAAAAAGAAACCCTGTAAACCTGATTTTTTTTTTCCCCCCCGTTATGCTGTGAATTAAAAAGTGTAAAGAATAGCACCATGATTTCAGGACTGACATGAGTTCCTTAAGTGTTACTTTTCATTATCACTATTTTTGGACCTTTCATGCGGATTTAAAGTGCCTGATTTAAATGCCTTCGAGCATTTAAAGTGTAACGCCGCTTTGGTGTCAATTAGATTAAATGTGTACAGAGATGCTTAAAATACAAATTACTAAAATACATTAATTAGCAAAAATGCTTGGTTTGCCCATAGGGACTAGTTGAAAATTGGTCATGTGACAGAATGTTAAATGAAAAATCTATGTCGTGTCCCGTCCCCTTCAACTAAAAGTACAGAAGCCGGGCTAACAACATTTGTAGGAGGCTACTCTGACATGAACTGAACAAGTCTGGATCAGCGAGGCTGTAATACACTAAAGTATCACGGTTTTGCAGCAATTTCAGCAAAGTCACTGTTTCTAGTGCACTTCTTCCCATCTGCTATACTTAAATGGACAGTACAGGATTAGAAAAACGTGGCTGCTTACTTCTACACCAGTCTGCGCGCAGGTTGCATATGGTATTAAAGCCAAGCCCTACCTACATTTAGGCTATGTGCACAGGATGCGGATTTTGCTGCGGATCCGCAGCGTTTCCGCAGCAGTTTCCCATGAGTTTACATTTCAATGTAAACCTATGGGAAACAGAAAACGCTGTGCCCATGCTGCGGAAAAAAAAGCGCGGAAACGCAGCGGTTTACATTCCGCAGCATGTCACTTCTTTCTGCGGATTCCGCAGCGGTTTTACACCTGCTCCAATAGAAAACCGCAGGTGTAAAACCGCAGTGAAATCCGCCAAAAAAAATGCGGTAAATCCGCTATAAATCTGCAGCAAAAACGCAGCATTTTTGCCCTGCAGATTTATCAAATCTGCTGCGGAAAATTCCACAGTGGACCATTCTACGTGTGCACATACCCTAATGGAGCCAAGCTAGACTACCAGACCTGACCAGTAGAAAGCCGGGACACTGAGGGGACGCAGCGATTTTTATAAATTCTGGAAATACCCATTAAAATGATAAGCCATATATACAGATCTATTATTACATTCATACATGCAGTTATGGCAGAGATGAGTTTGTTTCTTGGCATGATTTCTGCAGACCTGTCATTTGCCATATATCTGTAATTTTTTTTCCGCTGTTCTCCTGAATCTGGCGTAGTTTTTCTTTTTTTTCTTGCGCCTCTCCATTCCTGAGACACGTCTCCCTCTTCACTGTATATACAGTGGGGCAAAAAAGTATTTAGTCAGTCAGCAATAGTGCAAGTTCCACCACTTAAAAAGATGAGAGGCGTCTGTAATTTACATCATAGGTAGACCTCAACTATGGGAGACAAACTGAGACAAAAAAATCCAGAGAATCACATTGTCTGTTTTTTTATCATTTTATTTGCATATTATGGTGGAAAATAAGTATTTGGTCAGAAACAAACAATCAAGATTTCTGGCTCTCACAGACCGGTAACTTCTTCTTTAAGAGTCTCCTCTTTCCTCCACTCATTACCTGTAGTAATGGCACCTGTTTAAACTTCTTATCAGTATAAAAAGACACCTGTGCACACCCTCAAACAGTCTGACTCCAAACTCCACTATGGTGAAGACCAAAGAGCTGTCAAAGGACACCAGAAACAAAATTGTAGCCCTGCACCAGGCTGGGAAGACATTCAAGGCGGTATCTCAGGAACAAAGAGGCGCAAGAACAAAAGAAAAACAATGCCAGCGGCTTTTACATCGGGTAAAAATATTACATATTTATGGCAAGTGACAGGTCTTCTTTATTGGCGTCATCTGTTTTACATAGGATTACAGGTACCGTATTTTGAGGACTATAAGACGCACTTTTTTCCTCCCAAAATGTGGAGGAAAATGGGGGGTGCCTCTTATAGTCCAGATGTATTGGGTCTGGCTGTGGTGGGGACATGGGGGAGCGGTATCAGAGGAGCAGAGGGTCACAGAGGCAGGAGCCAGCGGCTCCGGCTAACTCCTGTGCCCCCTGCTAAAGAGAAATGAATATGCACTGCATTCCACACCCATGGGCGTGGAGGCAATGAATATTCATTTCTTCCTGGTATGATTGACTGGCCCCATGCCATTGCTGGTATGATTGGCCCCATCCCAGTCCTGATATGCATGGTCCCATCAGAAAAGATTAAAAAACCCAAACCATTACACTTACCTTCCTCCGCTCCCTCGCAGTCGCAGCGTCCTGCTCCGGTTCCAGCAGCTGATTAATGCTTGTAAGCAGCGAATGGCAGGAACATCATGCGCTGCTCACAAGCAGAGCACAGCTGCCGGAATACTCACCGGGTGTTCATCGGAGATCGCGGTGAGTATCCATTCCTCTTCAGTAGCGCACAGTGTCAGCCTCCAGCTTACTGCTGGGGCCAGTGGTCACATGTGCCGATACTTAAAGGGAACCTGTCACCCCCAAAATCGTAGATGAGCTAAGCCCACCGGCATCAGGGGCTTATCTACAGCATTCTGTAATGTTGTGGATAAGCCCCCAATGTATCCTGAAAGATGAGAAAAAGAGGTTAGATTATACTCACCCAGGGGCGGTCCCGCTGCGGTGAGAGTCTTGGTCCGGTCCGGGGCCTCCCATCTTCTTACGATGATGTCCTCTTCTTGTCTTCACGCTGCGGCTCTGGCGCAGGCGTACTTCGTCTGGCCTGTTGAGGGCAGAGCAAAGTACTGCAGTGCGCAGGGCCTCTCTGACCTTTCCCGGTGCCTGCGCACTGCAGTACTTTGCTCTGCCCTCAACAGGACAGACAAAGTATGCTGGAGCCGGAGCCGCAGCGTGAAGACAAGAGGAGGACGTCATCGTAGGAAGATGAGAGGCCCCGGACCACGACGCCCATTGGACCGACCGCAGCGGGACCGCCCCTGGGTGAGTATAATCTAACCTCTTTTTCTCATCTTTCAGGATACATCAGGGGCTTATCTACAGCATTACAGAATGCTGTAGATAAGCCCCTGATGCCGGTGGGCTTAGCTCATCTACGATTTTGGGGGCAACAGGTTCCCTTTAAGAGAAATTAATGTTCTGAACGTGATGGGAACAATCAATCATACCAGAAACTGGATGGGGCCAATTAAAATCATACCAGGAACTGGATGGGGCCAATTAAAATCATACCAGGAACTGGATGGGGCCAATCAAAATCATACCAGGAACTGGATGGGGCCAATCAAATCATACCAGAATAAAAATGGGACCATGCATACCAGGACTGGGATGGGGCCAATCATGCCAGAATAAGGATGGGGCCAATCATGCCAGAATAAGGATGAAGGGACCATATTTACCAGGATAGGTGAGCTTAATTACAGAATTGACCAAATTTTTTGCTTCAGTTTTTTTGTTGTTTTTTTTTTAAATTTCCTCCTCTAAAACCTAGGTGCGTCTTATGGTCCAAAAAATACGGTAAGGGTATGTTTCCACGTTCAGGAAACGCTGCTTGTTTGACGCTGCGCAGCGCTGCAGCGTCAAACAAGCAGCATCCAGATGTTCCTGCATAGTGGAGGGGATTTGATGAAATCCTGTCTCCACTATGCGTGGAAACCCGCACGCGGCGGCCCTGCGACTACGGACATGCTGCGCGTCTTTTCAGATCGCAGCATGCCCGTACACCTTGCGGGGACGCAGCGTCCCCGCAAGGCATATCACAGGGCCCTATGGGAGAGAGCGATCATCCCGGATGTGAAGAGTTAACACATCCGGCATGATCGCGTCCCATTAAGGGGGCGGGGCTTAGCGCCGAGCGGCTTCGCCACTGCGGCGATACCGCCGCCCATCCGTACCGTGGAGACATACCCTAATTCTACTGCATTGTTTTACTTATCTAGAACAACGTGCCCTACCAGCAGCTACCTATTTGAAGACGGCAGGAGTGGACTTGCCAGATTAATTTACTTTATGAAAACTTGTCATCAACAGAAATTTACATCAATTGGACTTTAAAAAAAAAAAGGGACTGATTTACAGCCGTGCACCTGCCCCGTGAGTTTCCGCCATGCTTTCCCTACATAAATACACCTCTCACGGCACTCATACACCTTCCTGTCTTGATCATCTCAAATTTAGATTTTGGTGGCTGCTGTGGTAGGAGACATGATGTAGCGCTGTTATTTGGGCTCTGAAAGAACCTGTTATGTAAGCATTTTAGGATTATTATATTGCACTGTATTGTAGCATTATTCAGTATTACTCTTGATTAACAATTTGTAACATCACTCTTCATTTCCTTCCTCTTGGAAGATAACCAACAATTTGTAGACAAGGAAGATTTAGACCTAAGATCTATCTGGTATATGGGTGGGTCTATTAACACCACTCTTGACCAGAGGTTATGACAAGCCCCTTTAGAGTGTCACTCCATCATTCTAGGCATATGAGTATTTACACCTCCATTATTCAAACACAGGGTCTATATCAGGGGTGGGGAACCTCCGGCTCATGGGCAGAGACCGGTCAATCCAGGCCAGCGGGTGAGGAGAAGCTGCCGGAGACCTGCCTCTATGTCTAGTCTATAGAAAGATCTTAATCTCTGGCAGCTATTAAAGTAAGTTTTTCTATGAAGAGCCACAGGGTTTCAGAGTCAAACACACATGGCGAATATCATATAGTCAGTGCGTGATACATGCTCCCCACAGATTGGGCAGCATAAATCAGGTTCTCTTTAACTACCCAGGGCCCTTTACCTAAAATTACTTTAAAGAGGTTCTCCACTACTAGGACAACCCCGATAAAATAATAAAGCTTATACTCCCCTCCCGTTGCGGCACTTGCTCTCCCCGGGGCTGTGATGTGGGGTTGTGACACATGACGCCGGCATCCAATCAGCAAACAGAACATGAACAGGAAGCCAGGGCTGATCTCGGACTTCCTCTTCATGTTCAGTTTGTCCGAAGGCGGAGACAGTAACGCCAGCGCTGATTGGGCGCTGTCCACCATGTCTATCTAATCTAATACTGGAGATGCCAGGGGTGCTGAGGTAAGAAGAGGCTGCTCACACCGCTGTACATCATGTCTATCTGATCTAATACTGGAGATGCCAGGGGTGCTGGGGTAAGAAGAGGCTGCTCACACCGCTGTCCACCATGTCTATCTGATCTAATACTGGAGATGCCAGGGGTGCTGAGGTAAGAAGAGGCTGCTCTCACCGCTGTCCACCATGTCTATCTGATCTAATACTGGAGATGCCAGGGGTGCTGAGGTAAGAAGAGGCTGCTCTCACCGCTGTCCACCATGTCTATCTGATCTATTACTGGAGATGCCAGGGGTGCTGGGGTAAGAAGAGGCTGCTCACACCGCTGTCCACCATGTCTATCTGATCTAATACTGGAGATGCCAGGGGTGCTGAGGTAAGAAGAGGCTGCTCACACCGCTGTCCACCATGTCTATCTGATCTAATACTGGAGATGACAGGGGTGCTGAGGTAAGAAGAAGCTGCTCACACCGCTGTACACCATGTCTATCTGATCTAATAGTGGAGATGCCAGGGGTGCTGAGGTAAGAAGAGGCTGCTCACACTGCTGTCCACCATGTCTATCTGATCTAATACTGGAGATGCCAGGGGTGCTGAGGTAAGAAGAGGCTGCTCACACCGCTGTACACCATGTCTATCTGATCTAATACTGGAGATGCCAGGGGTGCTGAGGTAAGAAGAGGCTGCTCACACTGCTGTCCACCATGTCTATCTGATCTAATACTGGAGATGCCAGGGGTGCTGAGGTAAGAAGAGGCTGCTCACACCGCTGTACACCATGTCTATCTGATCTAATACTGGAGATGCCAGGGGTGCTGAGGTAAGAAGAGG
This sequence comes from Ranitomeya variabilis, assembly GCF_051348905.1. Lineage (NCBI taxonomy): Eukaryota > Metazoa > Chordata > Amphibia > Anura > Dendrobatidae > Ranitomeya > Ranitomeya variabilis. The sequence continues at coordinate 28,277,123 of NC_135234.1, read as the reverse complement.
CTGTTGACACCGCTGTCCATCCTGTATGTCTGATCTAATACTGGAGATACCAGGGGTGATGAGGTAAGGAGAGGCCGCTTACACTGCTATTCACGACGTCTGTCTGATCTAATAGTCAAGATACCAGGGGTACTAAGGTAAGAGGCTGCTCACACTGCTGTCCACCTTGTCTATCTAATCTAATACTGGAGATAACAGGGGTGCTGAGGAAAGGAGAGGCCACTCACACTGCTGTCCACTGTGTCTGCATTATCTAAAGCTTGAGATATCGGGGTGCTGAGGTAAGGAGAGGCTGCTCACACTGCTGTCCATCTTGTCTATGTGCTTTAATACTGAAGATAACAGGTGTGTTTAGATAGGAAAAGGCTGCTCGCACTGTTGTCCACCTTATCTATCTGATCTAATACTGAATATACCTGGGGTGCTAAGAAGAAGCTACTCACACTGCTGTCCACCCTGATCCAATACTGGGGATACTAGAAGTGCTAAGAAGAGGCTGCTCATACTGCTGTCCTCCTTGTCTATCTGATGTAAAGCGACTACTGTGATCTGGAAATAGTTTGAAAGTACATTACTTTAGTCATCTCCAGGTCAGAGCAGAGGAGCTTACTACTGCAGATGCTCACAAATATCTGTCCTATTAATTCTAGGACGGTAGGCCTATAGCTGTTCCATAATAATCCCAGGAGTGATGTGCCAAATAAAGATGTTTAAGAATTTATTAATAATACCTTCTTTAATTTTTTCCCAACATCTAAAGAACACTTAAGTCCTACCTCTAAAAGTATTAGACTGACTGTTGAATTGCGAATAGGGATGGATATTTTAACCTGTGTACAGCGCTGCAGAATGTGTTGGTACAATATAAACAAAGTCAATTGATAAATCACATAGTAAACACTCTCTGGTTCCTGTAGTCTGGTGTTAATGCAATCAAGCGAAAAACACTTAACAGGTTCTTCACAAAATACAATGGCTGCACTATAAATACTCAGAGATCTGGCCAAGGGCACTAAACAAGGTGAAGAAGTCAGGGTCACACTGTTCATCTCTGTGAACGCAGCTTTTAGCATCTAGAGAAATGCATTTCACATATATGTGCTGTGACCTATAGCCCAGTGGAGGGATCTGTAGGGAATACGTCATAGGCTTGATTCAATATCTTGTGACAAGTACCCCGAAGAAGAGCACCAGCAAATCACGCGAACCTCATGAAAAACAGACATCTCACATGTTTCAGCAATTTATAGGAACTTTATGAGAATAGAATAAGTAAAAATGAAGACAGCGAGCACATGTATGCAGCGCCTCCTACCCAAAAACTGCAAGATACAAGCTCCAAATTACTGCTGTAAGCAGGGAGTCCACACAACATATAGGAGACGTATGCCTACAATCCTCAGATCCTAAATTACAGCTTTCCAACTGTCACACATTTCCCACAACCTCCTATGGGAAAAGGGGTGGGATAAGTGTAAAACCTGCCCAAAACTGGGTGTTCTGGAGATGGGACGAAGGAATTTGCAGGAGTGATACCTGCATTCTAAGGAAGGAATGGGCAAGGTTTAGGCTATGCGCACACGTTGCAGATTTGACAGTGGAATTTTCTGTGCAGATTCTGCATTTCTTGGCAGAAGACGCAGGTCAGAATCTGCGCCTTTTTTAGGCATAACCTTGGAAAATACTCCAGAAACATTGGCAATTATGTAGTTCAAAGCTGCCTTCATAATTCTGCAAACTGAGACTACTCCCAGTATTCCCTCCTTGTCTATTCCATGCACAGAGTTTCTTCTAAGGAAATGTATTGTGGAAAGTATTATATTTATATCAGGTACTGTGTGATAAAGCAAACAGTCTGCCTGCACTATAGCGGCATTGCTAAATTGTTAGGGGTAAGACCACAAGCTTTATAATGTTTCCCAATTACAACTTAGAGAAAACGGAGTGCAGCTCTGCACTAATACAGGAGGTAACTCAGAATCAGTACAGGATCAGTAATGTAACGTATGTACACAGTGACTGCACCAGCAGAATAGTGAGTGCAGCTCTGGGGTATAATACAGGATGTAACTCAGGATCAGTAATGTAATGTATGTACACAGTGACTGCACCAGCAGAATAGTGAGTGCAGCTCTGGGGTATAATACAGGATGTAACTCAGGATCAGTAATGTAATGTATGTACACAGTGACTGCACCAGCAGAATAGTGAGTACAGCTCTGGAGTATAATACAGGAGGTAACTCAGAATCAGTAATGTAATGTATGTACACAGTGACTGCACCAGCAGAATAGTGAGTGCAGCTCTGGGGTATAATACAGGATGTAACTCAGGATCAGTAATGTAATGTATGTACACAGTGACTGCCCCAGCAGAATAGTGAGTACAGCGCTGGGGTATAATACAGGATGTAACTCAGGATCAGTAATGTAATGTATGTACACAGTGACTGCACCAGCAGAATAGTGAGTGCAGCTCTGGGGTATAATACAGGATGTAACTCAGGATCAGTAATGTAATGTATGTACACAGTGACTGCCCCAGCAGAATAGTGAGTACAGCGCTGGGGTATAATACAGGATGTAACTCAGGATCAGTAATGTAATGTATGTACACAGTGACTGCACCAGCAGAATAGTGAGTGCAGCTCTGGGGTATAATACAGGATGTAACTCAGGATCAGTAATGTAATGTATGTATACAGTGACTGCACCAGCAGAATAGTGAGTGCAGCTCTGGGGTATAATACAGGATGTAACTCAGGATCAGTAATGTAATGTATGTACACAGTGACTGCACCAGCAGAATAGTGAGTGCAGCTCTGGGGTATAATACAGGATGTAACTCAGGATCAGTAATGTAATGTATGTATACAGTGACTGCACCAGCAGAATAGTGAGTGCAGCTCTGGGGTATAATACAGGATGTAACTCAGGATCAGTAATGTAATGTATGTACACAGTGACTGCACCAGCAGAATAGTGAGTACAGCTCTGGAGTATAATACAGGAGGTAACTCAGAATCAGTAATGTAATGTATGTACACAGTGACTGCACCAGCAGAATAGAGAGTGCAGCTCTGGAGGATAATACAGGATGTAACTCAGGATCAGTAATGTAATGTATGTACACAGTGACTGCACCAGCAGAATAGCGAGTGCAGCTCTGGAGTATAATACAGGATGTAAATCAGGATCAGTAATGTAATGTATGTACACAGTGACTGCACCAGCAGAATAGTGAGTGCAGCGCTGGGGTATAATACAGGATGTAACTCAGGATCAGTAATGTAATGTATGTACACAGTGACTGCACCAGCAGAATAGTGAGTGCAGCTCTGGGGTATAATACAGGAGGAAACTCAGGATCAGTACAGGATAAGTAATATATTTATGTAGTAAATTTCATCTATATGTGAACTGTGAAATAATGCTCAGATGTGAATACGCCCAATAAGTCCCTTTTATGATCATTTACATCTGATGTACTTTACCTATATTGTGACAGTAATCATACTGCTAGAGAGCTTTATATTTTTATTTTAGGATGCGAAATGCTTATGGAAATAAAGGACACCTGTAACATAAAGTATAGATGATCAGATTAGCTGCAAATTCGGCATAATTGCATATCTCTGGCCAGATACCTGTTACGTGCAGCACTAGCAAACAGTAAATCACTCCCAGCAGGCTATTCACTAAATAACATTTCCCCATAGACCTTATTATATTGGTACGGTCAGCCACTTGTCCTGTCAGAAAATAATATCAGATTAGTTTGACAACGCAATTTCCCTCCAGCGAAATGAGGCTTCCGAACATCCTAAAAGCCTCCGATTTCCCTGAACTTAATTAACTTACCCTTCACAATGTAGGGTTCATATTAACCTTCATCTTGTAAGTTTGTTGATACACAAGCAGATAAATGTGGCTAATACTAATGGTTTAATCTCTCTGTATAAGCATTCATTAGTATTACACCACATGCTCTTAATACCAACAGAAGAACGCTCCTAGTGGACGGTTATTGCAAAGCAGTCAAGGGCAATGTTGGCAAAGTTCATAATATTTATTGACCTTTTATACCCTTAGTGCACAATTTATGTCACAAGTTATGGTGCCTGTGAATAGAGCAGGCTCAGGAACGGTCTTACAATGTTGGCTTGGCCTCTAAAGGCTCTACTGATGCTTAACCATTAAGATGACGCCGTCAGAGACACAATGATGAGGTTACGATGGCAGTCGGGAGCCGGCTTAAGGCCCCTGTCGCTGCCATGTTTGTTCTCTTATGAAGCCCAGTCTGTGCCTCGGAGCTTGGGCTGCATAGGAGAATACCATTTTAACCATATACCAATATCAACGGAACAGAACACATTATATAATAGTATATAAAGTGTAGAATGGTGAATTGCCAATAAATGGCCTGGAAAAAAATAATAATAATGGACACTCCCTTGAATCTGTAATCTATGAGCGACAAGGAGTCAGAGAATATCAATGGAACAGAACACATTATATAATAGTATATAAAGTGTAGAATGGTGAATTGCCAATAAATGGCCTGGAAAAAAATAATAATAATGGACACTCCCTTGAATCTGTAATCTATGAGCGACAAGGAGTCAGAGTCTAACAAGTTGAATAATTATAACAATATGTTTACTACAAAAACACTGGAAAAAATAAATAATGTAAAAAAGTCAATAACTATGACACAAAATGTTAAGATGCTACAGATTCACTAAAATGTAACAGGTACAGGTAGTAAAGACCAATACATGTGGTATATGTCCAATATTGTATATAATACAGACAATAATAGTAAATTATATATATAAATTTATATATATATATATATATATATATATATATATATATATATATATATATAGATATATATATATATATATATATATATATATATATATATATATATATATATATATATATATATATAATTTCCATATATATTTGGACAGAGACAACATTTTTCTAATTTTGGTTATTAACATTACCACAATGAATTTTAAACAAAACAATTCATATGCAGTTGAAGTTCAGACTTTCAGCTTTCATTTGAGGGTATCCACATTAAAATTGGATGAAGGGTTTAGGAGTTTCAGCTCCTTAACATGCGCCACCCTGTTTTTAAAGGGACCAAAAGTAATTGGGCAATTGACTCCAAGGCTATTTCATGGACAGGTGTGGGCAATCCCTTCTTTATGTCATTCTCAATTAAGCAGATAAAAGGCCTGGAGTTGATTTGAGGTGTGGTGCTTGCATTTGGAAGGGTTTGCTGTGAAGTAAACATGTGGTCAAAGGAGCTCTCCATGCAGGTGAAACAAGCCCTCCTTAAGCTGCGAAAACAGAAAAAACCATCTGAAAAATTGCTACCATATTAGGAGTGGCAAAATCTACAGTTTGGTACATCCTGAGAAAGAAAGAAAGCACTGGTGAACTCATCAATGCAAAAAGACCTGGGCGCCCACGGAAGACAACAGTGGTGGAGGATAGAAGAATAATCTCCATGGTGAAGAGAAATCCATTCACAACAGCCAACCAAGTGACCAACACTCTCCAGGAGGTCGGGGTATCAATATCCAAATCTACCATAAAGAGAAGACTGCATGAAAGTAAATACAGAGGGTTCACTGCACGGTGCAAGCCACTCATAAGCATCAAGAAGAAAAAGGCTAAAAAACATGTAAAAAAGCCAGCACAGTTCTGGAAGAACATTCTTTGGACAGACGAAACCATGATCAACCTCTACCAGAATGATGGAAAGAGAAAAGTATGGCGAAGGCGTGGTACAGCTCATGATCCAAAGCATACCACATCATCCGTAAAACACGGCGGAGGCAGTGTGATGGCTTGGGCATGCATGGCTGCCAGTGGCACTGGGTCATTAGTGTTTATTGATGATGTGACACAGGAATGAATTCTGAGGTATTCAGAGCCGCCATACTTTGTGCTCAGATACAGCCAAATGCAGCCAAACTGATTGCTCGTCGTTTCATCGATGGACAATGACCCAAAACATAAAGCCAAAGCAACCCAGGAGTTTATTAAAGCAAAGAAGTGGAATATTCTTGAATGGCCAAGTCAGTCACCTGATCTCAACCCAATTGAGCAGCATTTCACTTGTTAAAGACTAAACTTCAGACAGAAAGGCCACAAACAAACAGCAACCGAAAACCACCGCAGTGAAGGCCTGGCCGAGCATCAAAAAGGAGGAAACACAGCGTCTGGTGATATCCATGAGTTCAAGACTTCAGGCAGTCATTGCCAACAAAGGGTTTTCAACCAAGTTCTAGAAATGAACATTTTATTTAAAATTATTTAATCTGTCCAATTACTTTTGGTCCCTTTAAAAACAGGGTGGCACATGTTAAGGAGCTGAAACTCCTAAACCCTTCATCCAATTTTAACCCCTTCATCCCATATGACGTACTATCCCGTCAAGGTGACCTGGGACTTAATCCCCAGTGACGGGATAGTACGTCATACTGTTTAATGCGACATCGCGACTTAACTCGCGGTGATCGCATTAAATTTCCGGCGCCATCTTACCTGCAGGAAAATGGCGTCGGCATCCCAGGGCCTGGCTCCGCCCCCCAGGCCTCACGATTGCTGTGATTGGCTGTTCAATTCTGAACAACCAATCACAGCGTTTCTCATTGTTTCAGCCAATCGGAGCGGCTGAAACAATGAGGTCCCAGGCTAGGATCGAGTAGCGATGTACTCGATCCTAGGGCTGGTGCCTGGCAACGCCAGGCACCGGCAAAAGACCCCCAGATTGGCGCGATCACCGATCGAATCGATCGCGCCAATCGCAGGGCACAGCGGCGGTATTACCGCGCTGTGCCCTGCTGCAGCGACCTGGATCGGTGCTTCAACCGCACCGATCGCAGGCCAGAGACTAGTGCAGGCCCAGCAGGGCCTGCAGGAGGTGATTGGCGCGATCGATGCTATCGACGATTGCGCCAATCACAGGGCACAGCGGCGGTCACGTTGTGACCGCTGTGTGCCCTACTGGTGACCTGGCTGTGACCTGCCTAGGATCGGAGGGATCCTAGGCAGTTGCCATGGTCACCAGGGCCTGCAGGGATTGGTGGGATCGATGTTATCATTCGATCCCACCAATGACAGCTCACAGCAGCGGTGTGACCGCTCTGTGACCTGTCTGTCACCTGCAGGTGACCTGTCTGACCGCTCTGCAGGGGTCCCCACTCTAGCTGAGGACTCCTGCAGAGCGGTCACACAGTCAGATTTTGTCTTGCTGGGCCTTGTGGTGCTACAGAAGCCTGTAACACCACAATCCCCTGCGTTCGAAAACAGCGAAAGAAAGAAGAAAACCGAAGAAAGAAAACCGAAGAAAGAAGAGAGACTACAAACATAACTGTTATCAGCCCCTACCCGATCTCTCTTCACCCCCTAATCCCCCCATCCCCCCTTCCCCCTTTTTTAACCCCCTCCGTCCCTCTTTGCGCCGCCTCCGTGCGCACGTTTAGCAGCCGCCGAGCGTTGATTGGTGACGTAGTTCACCGATCAACACTAGTGCTCGCTTTTTTTTCATCAGCCCCCTTTGCCCAATTTCGTACACCCATCCCGCAGCCGCCAAACTTTGATAAGTGACGCAGTTCACTTATCAGAGCTTGTGCCTGCCGTTTTCCTTTTTTTTTTTCACAACACCTGTGCGCACACCCAGCAGCCGCCGAACTTTGATAAGTGACGCGGTTCACTTATCAAAGCTCTCGTGCCTGCCGTTTTCTTTTTTTTTTCCCCATCTCCGTGCGCTCATCCAGCCGCCGCATCTAACCCGTGCCTTTCTTCTGTTTTTCCCATCTCTGTGCGCTCACCCAACCGCCGCGTCTAACCCGTGCCTTCCTTTTCTTTTTCTTTTTCCCATCTCCGTGCACTCACCCAGCCGCCGCGTCTAACCCGTGTCTTTCTTTTTTTGTTTTCCCATCTCCGTGCGCTCACCCAGCCGCCGCGTCTAACCCGTGCCTTCCTTTTCTTTTTTTTCCATCTCCGTGCGCTCACCCAGCGGCCGCGTCTAACCCGTGCCTTTCTTTTTTTCTTTTTCCCATCTCCGTGCGCTCACCCAGCCACCGCGTCTAACCCGTGCCGCCTTCCTTTTTTTTTTCCCATCTCCGTGCGCTCACCCAGCCGCCACGTCTAACCCGCGCCTTCCTTTTTTTTTTTGCCCATCTCCGTGCGCTCACCCAGCCGCCGCGTCTAACCCGTGCCTTCTTTTTCTTTTCACATCTCCGTTCGCACACCCAGCAGCGGCCGAACTTTGATAAGTGACGCGGTTCACTTATCAGAGCTCTCGTGCCTGCCGTTTTTTTTTCACATCCCCGTTCGCACACCCAGCAGCCGCTGAACTTTGATAAGTGACGCGGTTCACTTATCAGAGCTCTCGTGCCTGCCGTTTGTTTTTCACATCCTTGTTTGCACACCCAGCAGCGGCCGAACTTTGATAAGTGACGCGGTTCACTTATCAGAGCTAGGGCCTGCTGTTTTATAGTTTTCTTTCACAGGTATTTTTTTTCCCTATTTGCTTTTTTTTCCTTTAGCTTTTTCTTTTCAGAGTAGTTTGCACCAAGCACTATCCCCCCCACCCTTACACATAGTTACCAATAAAGTACACCCAAGCACCACACTTACAAAAAAAATGTCCCGCTCGTCCCAACAGCGCTATTCAGCGGAGAAGGCATATTCTTTCCTTGCCTCTGACACTGATAGCAAGGGAGAGGATCCCACTTTTCTTTATTTTTCTGATTCTTCCTCATCCTCTTCCCACTCATCTTCCTCCTCCGGCCCTGCGGAACCGCCACGCAGACACCGCAGGACAGAAGATGAGGCAAGGCCCATCGTTGATGAAGATGAAGCGCCCACCATTGCTGAAGACGAACCAGCGCACCCCACTGAGGACCCCATATGGACCTCGCCACCCGAAAATTACGAGCCACTGATTCCTGATTTTGTGGCAGAATCAGGAATTAAGTTTGACACCACCGGCCTCACAGAACTAGACTTTTTCAAAGTCTTTTTCTCTGAGGCTTTCGTTAACCTAATTTTGGAGCAAACTAACTTGTATGCTCGGCAATTTTTGGACCAAAACTCTGGTTCATCATATTCTAAAGGTCTCCTGTAGACGCAGTTGAAATGATGCAGTTTTGGGGCCTGGTCCTCCACATGGGGGTCCTGAAGAAGCCTCAACTTCGGCAATACTGGAGTAAAGATATTTTATATAACACTCCAGTATTCCGAATGGTCATGACCCAGACGCGTTTTGAGGCCATCCATAAGTTCCTGCATTACAACGATAATGCACGGTGTCCCGCACGAGATGACCCCAACTTTGACAGTCTGTTCAAAGTTCGGCCGGTCATCGAACACTTCAACAAAAAGTTTGCTGAAGTGTACGTGCCTCAAAAGGACATCTGCGTGGATGAGTCCTTAATTCATTTTAAGGGGCGGCTAAAATTCCGTCAATACCTGCCCAGCAAAAGGGCCAGGTACGGAATCAAACTACAAGCTGTGTGAGAGTACCTCAGGGTACACCCACAGCTTTAGAGTTTACGAAGGGAAGGACACCAGGATTGAACCCCCTGAGTGTCCTTCTATCCTGGGAGTGAGTGGGAACTATGTGTGGGATTTGGTGCACCCACTGCTGGATAAAGGTTATCACCTCTATACCGATAACTTTTACACCAGCATCCCACTCTACAAATCTCTCTCTGCGCGAGGTACCGCAGCCTGCGGTACTGTCCGCAAAAATCAGAGAGGCCTCCCGAAGAAGCTACTTGGGCAGACTCTCAGAAAAGGTGAGAGCAAAGCCCTATGTAGCGACCACCTGCTGGTGGTCAAGTACAAGGACAAAAGGGATGTCCTTCTATTGACCACCATACACGGTGATGGCAGCGCCCTCAGCACTGTAAGGGGTACCTCTACAGAGGTCAGCAAACCGACCTGTGTACTGGGGTACAACAAAAACATGGGGGGCGTTGATCTCTCTGATCAACTCCTGCAACCGTACAGTGCTTTGAGAAAGGCCAGGGTGTGGTACAAAAAGCTGTCCATGCACATTGCACAAATGGCAATGCTCAACGCTTTCCTGCTGTCACGATGTGCACACAACACCGATACGTCGTACCTTCATTTCCAGGAGGTAGTGGTTAAGGCCCTGATGTTTGGCACGAGGGAAGGAGCGGGCCCCAGTACTTCTGGAACTGAAGGTACACGTATCGTACCAGGTCAGCATTTTCCGGGGGTGGTTCCGCCAACTGGAAGAAAAGGTAAGCCGCAAAAAAGGTGCCGAGTGTGCTAAAAGGAGGAATACGCAAGGACACCATCTATCAATGCGACACCTGCCCCGACAAACCTGGCCTGTGTATGAAGGATTGCTTTAAATTGTACCACACCTCCATGCACTACTAATTTACAGGAAACAGATTTATTCCAAAGGAGGCACATCTACATAAGTTCTTTGGGGACCTACTTTCCAAAATGTTGTCACTTGTGGGTTTTTTTCCTGTTTAGGCACATCAGGGGCTCTGCAAACGGAACATGACGCCCGCAGACGATTCCATCAAAGTCTGCATTCTAAAACTTCAGTACTTCCCTTTTGAGCCCCAACGTGTGCCCAAACAGTTTTTTCCCACATGTGGGGTACCAGCGTACTCAGGACAAATTGGACAACAACTTTTGTGGTCCAATTTCTCCTGTTACCCTTGGGAAGTTAAAAAATTGGGGACTAAAAGATCATTTTTGTGGGCAAAAAATAGTATTTTTTATTTTCACGCCCGGGCGTTATAAACTTTAGTGAAACACTTGGGGGTTCAAAGTTTTCACCACATATCTAGACAAGTTCCTTAGGGGGTATAGTTTCCAAATTGGAGTCACTTGTGGGGGGTTTCCACTGTTTAGACACATCAGGGGCTCGTCAAACGGAACATGACGGCCGCAGACGATTCCATCAAAGCCTGCATTCCAAAACGTCAGTACATCCCTTCCGAGCCCTGATGTGTGCCCAAACAGTAGTTTTCTCCCACATATGGGGTACCAGCCTACTCAGGACAAATTTGACAACAACTTTTGTGGTCCAATTTCTCCTGTTACCCTTGGGAAATTAAAAAATTGGGGACTAAAAGATCATTTTTGTGGGCAAAAAATAGGATTTTTTATTTTCACACACGGGCGGTATAAACTTCTGTGAAGCACTTGGGGGATAAAAGTGCTCACCACATATCTAGATAAGTTCCTTAGGGCGTTTAGTTTCCAAAATGGGGTCACTTGTGGGGGGTTACCACTGTTTAGGCACATCAGGGGCTCACCAAACGCGACATGGCATCCGATCTCAATTCCAGCTAATTTTAGCTTGAAAAAGTCAAATGGCGCTCCTTCCCTTCTGAGCCCTGCCATGCACCCAAACAGTGGTTCCCCCCCACATATGGGGTATTGGCGTACTCAGGACAAATTGAACTACAACTTTTGTGGTCCAATTTCTTCAGTTACCCTTGTGAAAATAAAAAATTGGGGACTAAACGATCATGTTTGTGGAAAAAATGTTTTTTTATTTTCACGCACGGGCGGTATAAACTTCTGTGAAGCACTTGGGGGATAAAAGTGCTCACCACACATCTAGATAAGTTCCTTAGGGGGTCTAGTTTCCAAATTGGGGTCACTTGTGGGGAGTTTCCACTGTTTAGGCACATCAGGGGCTCACCAAACGTGACATGGCGTCCGATCTCAATTCCAGCTAATTTTAGCTTGAAAAAGTCAAATGGCGCTCCTTCCCTTCTGAGCCCTGCCATGCGCCCAAACAGTGGTTCCCCCCACATATGGGGTATCAGCGTACTCAGGACAAATTGGACAACTTTTGCAGTCCAATTTCTCCTGTTACCTTTGGGAAAATAAAAAAAATTGTTGCTAAAAGATCGTTTTCATGACTAAAAAGTTAAATTTTCATTTTTTCCTTCAACATTGCTTTAGCTCTCATGAAGCACCAGAAGGGTTAATAAACTTCTTGAATGTGGTTTTGATCAGCTTGAGGGGTGCAGTTTTTAGAATGGTGTCACTTTTGGGTATTTTTTGCTATATAGACCCAATATAGATATATTTATATATCTTTTATGAACCTGCTATTTTAAGACATTACTCTTTAATGTATTACACACTGAAAGCATCACGCTTTGGTGTGAGCGTTAGATGTGTTGGGATATTTTCCCTAGGTTTGCGACCGTCTGTTATCTTGAAATAACCTATGCTCTTGGCTCTGTATTTTGCGCCGAGGGTATACATTATTTATATATATATATATATATATATATATATATATATATATATATATATATATATATATATATATATATATATATATATTTTATTTTTTTATTTTTTTTTTTTTTTGTAGCTATTTTTCGAGTGTACCTCTGGCCATTTATAGGTGTAATTGTCAAAAAACCTTGCTTTTTGCCTTTGGGATTTGTTTGCATGCCAAAGTTAAAAGTTTAAAACTACCTTTGTGATTGTCAATATAACAACTTAATACCAGAAGCCGGTCCCTTTAATCGGCACACAAGTTGCGCGGCGTACTAGAATATACTTGTTTACACTTTCGGTCTAGAAATAGTTATGCTTCATACATTTTAACATCATTAGTGAATGGTATGGACTGCGCATGCGCTACGTATTATGCGTCCAGATTAGATCAGTAGAAGCACCTACGCCTGCGCAGTAGACTTTGCAATACGCCAGATCGTTGCTTCTATGTCGTCATTTACCACATATACGTAGTGGACGCTACTTGCGCATGCGCTCTGTAACAGCGCTTTGAGTTCCGGTAACTTGGGACTGCCGCACTTGCGCAGTACATTCTGTAATATGCCGGACTGATGTATCCATGCCGCCATTGCTTTCCACACCTGGTAGGTGTATTGTTAATATATTTGTCTATTTAAACTATGGAACACACCTACAGAGTACTATTGACCTTGAGGAAGACGCTTCGAGCGTCGATACGCGTGGGTCTGTACACGCACACAGCCAGTAAACTAACTGGTGTCATTATGCCTGTTTAGGCCAGGACTTGAGGGTTTTACCTCCCTATTAGGTTAGGTAAGACTATGGGTTTTTGATAGTGTAAACCCTGTGGAACACCTAGGGCCTGCTGATAGCTCTTTGACCATTACTTAGGTTGGGGTTCCCCCTCCTGTCCATATATTGGTCTTTTTTTCTGGGCATCTGCACTAAGGCAACTTATTATGGGGAATGCAACGTCTATAATATATATTTTTTTGAAATAACAGCATGTGTATAATAATTCTTATATTTCTATTACCGGTTATTGTGATCTGACTTGTTTGATAACACATAAATGTAAGAATAATGGTGTGCACTCGAGTCAGGGACACGGAGGTGCTGGTGAAACGGACCGTGTGGTCTAGTCAATCATGTAGAGAAATTCACCGCACACTCAATTCTGGTATGATGCAAAAAAAGGGTATATGCCAAATTTATTTAAACACGATAGACAGAAGTTTGCCACAATAATAATTGTAGAGAGAACCCAACGTTTCGACCCTCCCGGGTCTTATTCATGGGGTTGCTCTGATCCTTGGTATATGCACATACACAACAGTGGCAGTGGTAAAGGGTAAGTAAACGATCCCGTCCAGGCAAAACCTTGTTTGGAGGGCCAGATAAAGTTTCTGTTTCCCAGATGGATGGAGCCTGATTATGAGGGCCGTTACAACATGGAGTGGCCTGTGTAGGCTCGTGTCCTGCTTGCTGTCAGCTGTCAGCGACGCTCCCGCGCCCTGCTGTGGGAGTCTCACAGCAGGGCGCGGGAGCGCCGCTGACAGCAAGCAGGACACGAGCCTACACAGGCCACTCCATGTTGTAACGGCCCTCATAATCAGGCTCCATCCATCTGGGACACAGAAACTTTATCTGGCCCTCCAAACAAGGTTTTGCCTGGACGGGATCGTTTACTTACCCTTTACCACTGCCACTGTTGTGTATGTGTATATACCAAGGATCAGAGCAACCCCATGAATAAGACCCGGGAGGGTCGAAACATTGGGTTCTCTCTACAAGTATTATTGTGGCAAACTTCTGTCTATCGTGTTTAAATAAATTTGGCATATACCCTTTTTTGCATCATACCAGAATTGAGTGTGCGGTGAATTTCTCTACATGCTTGTTTGATAACACAACTTATTGAAATTTGGCTGTGGAGTGTTCTTTTTGGTATTTAACTTGTTATTGATTTTGACCCGTTACCTGTACCTATGTGGACAGGCTTTTTAAGTGTTTTTAATGTTTGTTGTGTGGTGTTCCTAATAAAGACTTTACATTTTTGTACATGATGATTTATGAAGTGATCTTAATTTCTAAGCATACACTTTTTCTATATGGTTGCCTGTGTTATATACTGCGTGGCCTGTGCTATACATTATGTGGGCTGTGTTATATACTGCGTGGCTGCTATATACTACGTGGCTCCTATATACTACGTGGCCTGTGCTACATATTATGTGGCTGCTATATACATACATACATACATACATATTCTAGAATACCCGATGCGTTAGAATCGGGCCACCATCTAATATTATATATATATATATATCTATATATATAATTGTCTAAGGGTTTTTCCGTCTGTCTGTCTGTCTGTCTGTCTTTCTGTCTGTCTGTCTGTCTGTCTGTCTGTCTGTCTTTCTGTCTGTCTGTCTGTCTGTCTGTCTGTCCTGGAAATCCCGCGTCTCTGATTGGTCGAGGCCGCCAGGCCTCGACCAATCAGCGACGGGCACAGCATGGCGACGATGATGTCACAATGGAAATCCCAAGTCTCTGATTGGTCGAGGCCGCCAGGCCTCGACCAATCAGCGACGGGCACAGTATCGACGTAGATGTCATAATGGTTGCCATGGCGACGATGATGTCATAAAGGTTGCCTCGACCAATCAGCGACGGGCACAGTCTGCCGCGAATTCTGGAATCATCATTGTCCATATACTACGGGGACATGCATATTCTAGAATACCCGATGCGTTAGAATCGGGCCACAGTCTAGTATATATATATATATATATATATATATATATATATATATATATATATATATATACATACATACACACACATACACACACACACACACACGGTATATATGTATATATATATATAAATCTGGGACAACAGATAATGAAGGTATAACTCAATGTTACACCCGGTCCGGTTCCTGAACCTTAGCGGGGTCCCCGTCGGGACTCCCGCTCTGTGCAGGCTCCACACTGTCAGGATACAGCCTCTGCCTTCCCTTCCTCCTCAGCTTTCTGGCGCGCTGCCAGCCGGTTCTCAGGCAGAGTGCTTAGGTTGCGCTTGCTCGCTTCCGGTCTCTTAAAGAGACAACGCGCATTTTTCAAAAAGGACTTCTGGCCAATGGCTTGTTGATGGTTACCATTTCTAGCTCCTCCACCATAGGGAGGGCTCCGAAGCAAGTAGTATTATTCACTGTTGCTTCTTCCGATTCCTGCTAGCAGATGCTTTTGTTTCTGAAGTTCTCTGCCAGTGCCCCGCTTATACTGCTACTCACTATCATCTGAATCATCTGAATGGACTTTGTATTTTACTCTCAATAAATATGGAACATTTTTTGGAAGCTGGAATTTTTCCCCTTTATTTTTGTTCTCCGCTTATACTGTCTGGCTCCACAGATCATCTGCTACCTGTTACCTGGCTATCCTGGACGACGTCCGCTCTGTCTACGCCAGTTCCATCTCGTCCCGCCAATCCGACATCCTCATCTCCGGACAATGCCAGTACCGCCGGTTCCAGCTCCTACCCGTACACAAGGTATCATCTGGTTAGCTCCACGTCTCCTGCTAACCCTGCTTGTCCCTTTGTCCAGCTGCCACGAGTCCGGGGTCTAACTGGAGGTAGCACCCGTGTCCCCAGGCATTCCATTCTGACCCTGTTCGAGGGGATTTACCACGGGTTTCTGGGGATCACGTAGTCACACCCCCTTCGGAGCCCCCTGGACCATGGTCCCGAGGTTCCACGCTAAATCATAATAAAAACGAATGTGAACTTCAACTTCTGTGCCTCCGTTTCCATTCGTTACACTCAAAAACTGACAATTATATTAGTTATCGGTCAAATGTGAAATAGCCAGTACATTAATTAATATGTCTCTAGAAATATATTTAGGCAAATAGAGTAGGGTGAAAACGTCTATTGGCCAAGAAAAATGAAACGGCATGTATGTCCTTTGCCACTTGTACACAAAATAGAGTCATGAAAATGCAAGGTGAAAAGAGAGTATGCTTAAAAGGCCATCTTACACATAGTACCCCATGAGGATAAGAGCAGAAAAGCAGCCCCAACAGCCGTTTCACGTGGGCTTCCTCAGTGGGCTGTCACAAGTCAGAATGCCGGTGTATAGAGCAATGTGTTTTTCTGCATTTTTTTTTTTTTTTTTTAGATTCTGTCTCTCACAGTTGAAGTATGCCTACGATAAAAATTACATACCTCTCCATTCTTTGTAGGTGGGAAAACTTGCAAAATCTGCATTGTATCAAGTACTTATTTTCCCTAGAGTATATACAGTGCCTTGTGAAAGTACTCAGCCCCCTGGAACTTTTCCACCCTTTCCCACATATCCTGCTACAAACAAAGATACCAAATGTACATTTTTGGTGAAGAATCAACAACAAGTGGAACACAATTGTTAAGTTGAACGAAATTTATTGGATATTTTAAATTTTTGTGGAAATTCAAAAACTGAAAAGTGGGGCGTGCAATATTATTTGGCTCCTTTAACTTAATACTTTGCTGCGCCACCTTTTGCTGTGATTACAAGTCGCTTGGGGTATGTCTCTATCAGTTTTGTACATCGAGAGACTGAAATTCTTGCCCGTTCTTCCTTGGCAAACAGCTCGAGCTCAGTGAGGTTTGATGGAGATCGTTTGTGAACAGCAGTTTTCAGCTCTTTCCACAGATTCTCGATTGGATTGAGGTCTGGACTTTGACTTGGCCATTCTAACACCTGGATACGTTTATTTGTGAACCATTCCATTGTAGATTTTGCTTTATGTTTGGGATCATTGTCTTATTAGAAGACAAATCTCCGTCCCAGTCTCAGGTTTTTTGCAGACTCCAACAGGTTTTCTTCAAGAATGGTCCTGTATTTGGCTCCATCCATCTTCCCATCAATTTTAACCATCTTCCCTGTCCCTGCTGAAGAAAAGCAGGCCCAAACCATGATGCTGCCACCATGTTTGACAGTGGGGATGGAGTGTTCAGGGTGATGAGCTGTGTTGCCTTTACGCCAAGCATATCGTTTGGCATTATTGCCAAAAAGTTCGAATTTGGTTTCATCTGACCAGAGCACCTTCTTTCACATGTTTGGTGTGTCTCCCAGGTGGCTTGTTTCAAACTTTAATCGACACTTTTTATGGATATCTTTGAGAAATGGCTTTCTTCTTGCCACTCTTCCATAAAGGCCAGATTTTGTGCAGTGTACGACTGATTGTTGTCCTATGGACAGACTGTCCCACCTCAGCTGTAGATCTCTGCAGTTCATCCAGAGTGATCATGGGCCTCTGGGCTGCATCTCTGATCAGTCTTCTCCTTGTTTGAGATGAAAGTTTAGAGGGACGGCCAAGTCTTGGTAGATTTGCAGTGGTATGATGCTCCTTCCATTTCAATATGATCGCTTGCACAATGCTCCTTGGGATGTTTAAAGTTTTGGAAATCATTTTGTAACCAAATCCAGCTTTAAACTTCTCCACAACAGTATCACGGACCTGCCTGTTGTGTTCCTTGGTCTTCATGATGCTCTCTGTGCTTCAAACAGAACCCTGAGACTATCACAGAGCAGGTGCATTTATACGGAGACTTGATTACACACAGGTGGATTATATTTATCATCAGTAGGCATTTAGGACAACATTGGATCATTCAGAGATCCACAATGAACTTCTGGAGTGAGTATGCTGCACTGAAAGTAAAGGGGCCAAATAATATTGCACGCTCCACTTTTCAGTTTTTGAATTTCCACAAAAATTTTAAATAACCAATAAATTTCGTTCAACTTCACAATTGTGTTCCACTTGTTGTTGGTTCTTCACCAAAAATTTACATTTGGTATCTTTATGTTTGAAGCATGATATGTAGGAAAAGGTTGAAAAGTTCCAGGGGGCCGAATACTTTCGCAAGGCACTGTATATATGGGATCAATAAAAAACATCAGTTCAGGGCACATTAAACATGTCCTAATACAGCTTCATTGACTGAAAAATTAAAAATAAAAAGCTACGGGTCTCAGGAAATGGTGAGAAACCCCCCCAAAAAAAATTTTTTTAACCACTACATTAAAAAAAAAAAAAAAAAAAAAAAGTGTACTGACCTAGACAATCATGTTTCCAGGTAATTTTTACCACAAAATGAACAAGGTAAAAACAAAAATGAAAAACAATGGCGGAATGGTCTTCCTTTCCCTATTTCACCACGCTTGGGAGTTTTTTCTAATTGTTTAGTACATTATAGAGAAAAATGAATAGTGTCACTGAAAAATACAACTGAGCCAGCAAAAAAACAAATGGAAAACTGTAAAATCGTCCAGTCATGAGGGGGGTTAAAGGAGTTAAACAAAATAAAAAAAACAAAACAAGACTGGTTTCTGTTTTGGAAGAAAAGCGTAAACAGAGTCAGGTATTTTCCATCAGCGTTAACAGTACAGTCTACTGTATGGAGGGATGGAGCTGGATGTGAATTCCTTTGTATTACTTAGGTTTCGGACCACTGGTAGATTGATAAACAAAATGCTTAATAATCCTGAGTGCTCATGGGCGGACCCAGCAGCAAGCCGGCTAATGAGAGAGCAGTTTGTGTACAGCGGAACAAGCCAATGATTAAATCATCAAATGGAAGGAATAACCGAGCCACCAACTACGGTATAGTGTGGACCCTATGAGAGATTAAAATTGGCAAATGAATTCTTTAATACCAGGTATGGCTCGACTACTAATGATCAACCAATAAAAAAAATGCCTCATCATAGATGTGAAGACCCAATGGTGACCCCAACAGCAAGTCGCCTACAGGTGGAAAGGATCATTTTGTGCTGGTTAATAAAGTCCAAGAGTTGAGACCAGTCATGGTTAACCATGAAATTAAATGGCTGGAACTTTGGTAGCATTGTTACTAAGTTTATGGGCAATTTTGTGGAGACTGATGTCACTAAAATCAATCAGGATTGGCACCTCTGTTGTAATAATTAACCAGAAGACACAAGTGCCTCGTGGTAAATTCACCTGCTAGCTGGCTAAGGATGGCCGACATCAATTTGCGCAGGTTCAGAGCAACAAACCTTTGACCTATTGATGGTATTATACCTGTAAACTAGGTCAAATATTTGACGGCAAGGAGTTAATGTACTTTGGCCTTCGAGTTGGTGAAGCTGAACGTCCAATCTCCAGTATCAGTCAGACTGGGTACCTGTGGTAGAATGATCGTCTAGAAGACCCAAGTGCATCATTGTATACCATAGTATTAACATGAAAACCCAAGATCCTCAAAGTTGACCTGAGAGTGCAATGGTAAACCCTGCAGCAGGATTTCGATTCACAAAGAAGATCCCCTGTGTACTTCAGGCAGGTATTCAAGAACATGACAAAATTGGAGAGCTCCAAGTTGGGCGCTCCTACAATCAGCTAATCACCCTAGGAAACCGCATTGTCAACGCTCATTAAAATCAAAGCCCTTTTACTTTACGAGTACCCTACAATTCTCAAATGGCAAGCAAAGGTATGGTGATGTGTTACCCTCCTTGCAATCCAGGACAACATCGTGGTCACATAATTTCTACAGTTCACAATTCAGCAGGTGCCTTGGTGGAAAATTCTGTATATTTTTTGGTTGCGGGCTTGAATGAAACACGTGCATCTACTGGAACAATTTCACATCTTAAAAACAAGAAAAGAGTCCTTGTAGCTAATCAGAAACAAATTAGCACTTATTTAACAAAGTCAGAAAAATAAGTATAAAGCGAGACAGTAAGATCGCTGTGTAGCGGGGAGCTAATCAGTTCGTCAGCTCTAATGAAGCACTTATGTCTTATCTGTTGTAATGTAGATTCCTTGAAGAGAGGCTTCCTCCATAAATAAAAATGAGATGAAAGCCTCATTTATGTGGGGAGGGGGAGAGAGTAGAAGAAGAAGGAACATTTTGGGTCTTATATTCTTCAGACATCATCACGGGCTTGAAATGTGAAAGCTGGCGCTACAACCAGGCATCGTACAATGCATCATATTATTGAGCTTTCTTCTGCACAGCTGCAGGGAGCGATTTCGCCCTCCCACCCGACTGGCACACTGTCCGTCAAAACTCTCTAAAGGAATGCCTTCTACATTGAGCAGTGAAACACAGAACATTTCTAGAAGAGCATGAATATGCGCGGAGCCAGCTGGCCATGGGTTTCCTGGCATCTCTTCGCTCCATAGAGTCCCTCTGTTCCAGTAGACACAGCAGTGATGTTGGTTTAGACATTTCGGACCAATATGAAAGTGAAGAACTTGGGTGATTAAAGATTTTCACACAAGGTGGTCACAGGGCTAGGAAAAGATAGACCGTGACCTTTAACACCATTTAAACATTCTATTACTTGCTTCTTTCTTCCTAGCCAACCATGTAGACCCTTTTAAAATCCCTTTATGTTTGAAGAGTCTCCTGAGAGTAAGTTGATCACGGGGAGGCTTAGTGATTTGTGACCAGCGATCAGATATAGTGAGGAACTCAGCAGATGTTCAGCTTCTCTGCAGCAGCTCCACAGGTGAAATGAAGTATTACAACAAGCCAATGGGCTGTCCATCTAATAAACTGGCATGGCGAGTCTTCCCAGGCACAAACTACTCTTTATGAATACTCTGATTATAGGCAAGATCCAAAGTATCTACTTCCTAGATCAAAGAACTTTCCCCAGATTAACACTATTCCTGCCATTGATTTATTTGTTCGACTTGTGATGCAAGAAATTCAGGACATTTCGGAAACTATTAAGAGAGATAATCTCATTGTGATGAGAGACGTGCCCTAAAGGAACTAAGGAATCTCCAGGAGGTAATTATTAAGCCATCCGATAAGGGTGGCAATGTGGTGGTTTGGCCAACAGCAGCCTATGAAAAAGAGATGATGAGGCAACTTAGAAATCCCCTGTGTTCTAAGAAATTAACGTTCAATCCCTTGTCTAAATTTAGGAGTGAACTCTATGATGTTCTCCAGGAGCCTGTAGCAAGTGGTGTTTTGACATCAAAACAGACGGAAGGTCTGTGGATTGAGGATCCCATGATAGCAAGTATTTGCCTGCTACCAAAGATACATAAGGATCCCGTCACACCCCCAGGTAGGCCCATAGTGTCAGGGGTCAATAGTATATCTGACCCAATTTCAAAATTAATTGACTTACCTAAAACCACTGGTAGAGATTCTGCCTTATCTTAAGGATACAATTGATTCCTTGAAAAAATTAGATGGCACTCAGTTGTAAGACAATATGGCTCTGGTTACCTGCGATGTCGAGTCGTTATACACCTCGATTCGTCACCATGATGGCGTTGAAGCCACCACTTTTTTTCTAGGTAATAGTGGATTGGATGATGATTTGTGCTCTTTTCTCATTAAGGCATTAAATTTTGTCCTCACACACAATTTTTTTTAATTTTTCGTCATTCATTTTACCTTCAATTGCAGGGAACCGCAATGGGGGTGTCTTGTGCACCCTCATACGCAAACCTATTTTTGGGTCTATGGGAACATGAGATTTTTCAAACTATGCCACATATGTTGAGTCATAAAGTCGTCTCTTAGTGGAGATATATTGACGTGTTTATGATCTGGCAGGGGTCACATGAGGAGCTGGGCGTGTTTATCAACGGTTTGAATTCCAACACTAGAAATATCAAGTTGACATACAAGTATGAGACTAAGAAAATTGACTTTTTGGATATTTCTATTTCTGTGGATTTATTCCGTAAAAGCACATCTGTTAAACCCCTTTTACATGCTTCTTCGCAGCATCCACAACATCTGATTAGAAATATTCCTATGGGACAATTCTTACGCGCCAGGAGGATATGCTCAAATGACGATTTTTTTTTTTTTTTTTTAAAAACAGGCTCGGGACGTATGCAAACGTTTTAGAGATCGTCGTTATGGTAAGAAAACAATCTGTCGCTCCTATCAGAGAGCATATCGAAGTGAAAGGAATACACTTTTAAAGAAATGGAAAATTGAAAAAGGAATGGATCAGGTCCGATGTATCCTGGATTTCAATTCCAGGAGTGATGAGATTAGGAGTGCAATTACAAAATATTGGCCAATCCCAATGACGGACAACACAATTTCTAAACACATTAGTAAAACCCCTACAATTACGTTTCGAAGATCATATAACTTGAAGGACCAGTTAGTCCATAGTTATCATAAGGGACCGGGTCCCAGATTCATTTTTGGGTCCAAGGGTCCCAAATGGGGTTGTACTAAGTGTGGTAAATGTGTGGCTTGCCAGAATATCTGTAATACAACTGAGTTTATCAATTCAAGGAAAAACAGGGTATATCAAATTACACATACCATTACCTGTACCACGAAAGCTGTCGTATACCATGCAACTTGCCTGTGTGGTCTTATTTACATCGGTATGACCACACGGAAACTTCGTAGGAGAGTGCGTGAACACGTATTGGACATTGAGGGTGCGTTGACTGAAGAGGATCCTCATAGGCTCAAACCAATCCCACGACACTCTAAGGCTTTTCATGGATGTGACCCAAGTGGATTGCTTGCCAAAGGGATAGATAGAGTCTTTATTGGGTTCAGAGGTGGCAATTGGAAAAGGATGTTGGCACAGAAGGAGGCGAGGTGGATTTTTAAATTTGATACTATCACACCACTTGGCCTAAATGATCATAATAGCTTTGTCCCCTTTTTGCCAACTTAAATTATGAGGATTTATGATATATCCATATTGGACACTTATTTGTCCATGCTGGTATATACAAACCTTTATGTGCATATGTTCACTCTGTGGCAATTTTCCCCACCCCCCTTTTTTTTCTTTGTTTTTGTTTATGTTAAGGTGCGGTTTTGAAGCGGTGTTTTGCTGTTTTTAATCTGGCTTTTTTCATTATTTTTAATTTCCTTTTATTAGGGTTACATCTTTGTTCTTGGATATTTGGATATCTGGCATTGGAACTCAGAGGACTATACCATCATTTGATGTCAAAACATCCTAACTACAACTATTCTCCCCAACACGATTCTTGTCATCTATTGCTTGGGTCACTTATTGTGGCCATACTAATAATAATTGTTGGTTCTATGTCACTATGCACTGTTTTTTGCACTATATTCTATCTGTTGCACAGTATTATACTGTTCATGGGTAGTAATGCTTATTTGTTGAGTTTTATTCGTATTTTCAATAGTACTTATTTCAGTGATATATATACATATATATTCTTGATTTTAGTTATATTTATTAAATAGTACACATGTATACAGTACAGACCAAAAGTTTGGACACACCTTCTCATTTAAAGATTTTTCTGTATTTTCATGACTATGAAAATTGTAAATTCACACTGAAGGCATCAAAAACTATGAATTAACAACATGTGGAATTACATACTTAACAAAAA
The DNA here is from genome assembly GCF_051348905.1 of Ranitomeya variabilis. NCBI lineage: Eukaryota > Metazoa > Chordata > Amphibia > Anura > Dendrobatidae > Ranitomeya > Ranitomeya variabilis. The sequence continues at coordinate 28,253,410 of NC_135234.1, read as the reverse complement.
AGTGTGAAACATCTGAAAATATGTCTTATATTCTAGGTTCTTCAAAGTAGCCACCTTTTGCTTTGATGACTGCTTTGCATTCTCTTGATGAGCTTCAAGAGGTAGTCACCGGGAATGGTCTTCCAACAATCTTGAAGGAGTTCCCAGAGATGCTTAGCACTTGTTGGCCCTTTTGCCTTCACTCTGCGGTCCAGCTCACCCCAAACCATCTCGATTGGGTTCAGGTCTGGTGACTGTGGAGGCCAGGTCATCTGGCGTAGCACCCCATCACTCTCCTTCTTGGTCAAATATCCCTTACACAGCCTGGAGTGTGTTTGGGGTCACTGTTCTGTTGAAAAATAAATGATGCTCCAACTAAACGCAAACCGGATGGAATAGCATGCCGCTGCAAGATGCTGTGGTAGCCATGCTGGTTCAGTATGCCTTCAATTTTGAATAAATCCCCAACAATGTCACCAGCAAAGCACCCCCACACCATCACACCTCCTCCTCCATGCTTCACGGTGGGAACCAGGCATGTAGAGTCCATCCGTTCACCTTTTCTGCGTCGCACAAAGACACGGTGGTTGGAACCAAAGATCTCAAATTTGGACTTGGAGCGCCCCCACACCGCCGCAGGGCCTAGGGGTACCCGGAGCCGGGCCTCTGGGTCTCAGTCCTGGGGTTGTCACGGTGGCTAGACCCGGTCCGTGGCCCTGTCTGTCAGTGGGGGACGTCCGGTAGAATAAGTGATGATGATGGTGCAGTAACGGTGGTGTAGCGGTGCAGTTGTGGGGTGCAGGTCGCGGTAAATAACGAGGACACCAGGTTGCAGTCTCTTTACCTCCTTACTGGAGATCTCTCAGTCCGCAGTCCAGAATACGGTTCACCAGGCTGCGCAAGTCCGGTCGGTCCGATGGCACTTCCAGAGTTCTCCTCACAGGTGGAAATCAGTGCCCTCCTTCTTAGCGCTATGTGTTGTAGTCCTTCCCTGCTGTGCTCACGGAAAGTACCCCACAACTGTTGTGTCTGTTTCTTAAGTTCCCTCACAACTCGATTCACTGATGTTCTTCTCGTATTCCATCCCTCCCTGTTATTCAGGTTGGAACGGCACCCGTTTGTCAGGTAGGCCTCGAGTTCTTCCGGGACCCTAGAGACGCCCCTCTCCCGCAATTGCCCCCCAAGACTTCATAGGTGATATGTGGTAGACAGCCCGCCTTAAACTGACTGCCCTGCCGCTGTTTGGAGTATGGCTTGAAGCTGTATGCTATTCCACTCCCTCGGCGTTCCGGCCACCGGTAATGCGCCTCAGTAGGATGTTGCTCCGGTCCTACAGCATGACCCCTACTGGTATTCTCCTTTTTGCTTGATCTCGTTTCTCACTCAGCACAATCTATCTCGCTTCTAGTCCTTTCTTGGGCACCGCCGCTATGCTGAGCAGGCACGGTCCCGTTACGTTCTTTCTAATGCCAAGCCTCTGTCAGGATCCCACCCCTGACAGAGACCCTACTGTCTCTTCCTCCACAACACCCTCTGCCACAAGGTGTTGCTTGGGGAGTGGCCTAATGAATAGAACCCTTAGCTCCCCCCGGAGGCCCTGCTGTGAAACATATTGGTGTCTGTGATACCTGGTCAGATGAACTCCTTCAGTGCCATCGAACGCACCATGGCTCCCCATAGTGGCGGATCCACAGTACTTCAACGACCAGGACTCTGGGGCGCTGCAGACTCATCAGACCAAAGCACAGATTTCCACTGGTCTAATGTCCATTCCTTGTGTACTTTAGCCCAAACAAGTCTCTTCTGATTGTTGCCTGTCTTTAGCAGTGGTTTCCTAGCAGCTATTTTACCATGAAGGCCTGCTGCACAAAGTCTCCTATTAACAGTTGTTGTAGAGATGTGTCTGCTGCTAGAACTCTGTGTGGCATTGACCTGGTCTCTAATCTGAGCTGCTGTTAACCTGCGATTTCTGAGGCTGGTGGCTTGGATAAACTTATCCTCAGAAGCAGAGGTGACTCTTGGTCTTCCTTTCCTGGGGCGGTCCCCATGTGAGCCAGTTTCTTTGTATCGCTTGATGGTTTTTGCCACTGCACTTGGGGACACTTTCAAAGTTTTCCCAATTTTTCGGACTGAATGACCTTCATTTCTTAAAGTAATGATGGCCACTCCTTTTTCTTTACTTAGTCTGCTTTTTTCTTGCCATAATACAAATTCTAACAGTCTATTCAGTATCACTATCAGCTGTATATCCACCAGACTTCTGCTCAACACAACTGATGGTCCCAACCCCATTTATAATGCAAGAAATCCCACTTATTAAACCTGATAGGGCACACCTGTGAAGTGAAAACCATTCCCGGTGACTACCTCTTTAAGCTCATCAAGAGAATGCCAAGAGTGTGCAAAGCAATCATCAAAGCAAAAGGTGGCTACTTTGAAGAACCTAGAATATAAGACATAATTTCAGTTGTTTCACACTTTTTTGTTAAGTATATAATTCCACATGTGTTAATTCATAGTTTTGATGCCTTCAGTGTGAATTTACAATTTTCATAGTCATGAAAATACAGAAAAATCTTTAAATGAGGCGTGTCCAAACTTTTGTATTGTATATACTATTAAAAATATATTAGTCACCCTTCTGTTTACTTAGTTATATTTATATACATGGGGATATATATGGGCTTATCACTATTGTTACTTTATATCGTTGCTCAGTTCGTGATTTTCACAATATTATTTGTATATCTTTGAAATGTTTTTTTTTGTATTATTTATTTATTTATTCTTACAGTTGGTTTCTTCCCTACAGATCAATTTTTTCATGGCGCACTTATTTCTTTTGCTCTTGCAGTGACGCATTCTTTAGGGGTTTGCGTTCTTGGTTGCAGCCATAGCAACGCACATTTGTGTTCACCGGACGATGTATTGCTGTCATAGCAACATGTACGTCCTTTCCCGGATCTTACGTTGATGATTTATGGGAGTTGCGAGTCCGGCGCGCTATCGTTGGTATGGCGCAACACTGGGTCCCACGTGGGATATGACATACAGGCATGATTGTAGTGCGCTTGCGCCTTATCCCGGCGGTAATTTGGGGGAACAAAAGTGCGTCTTATAATCCGAAAAATACGGTGAGTGGTGCGTGTTGAGTGAGTGTGACGTCACCTGTTTGTCCATGGCTCCAATCCAGATATCCTTACACAGAAGTATCAGATAAAGACAATTAGGGAATTTTCTTTCCATTGGTCCTTGTTTGTATTTATACCTTCCTTGGCCAGTACCCAACCACCCCTGGAGGAAGCATTTCATTGCAAAACGCGCGTCGGGTGTGGTGGGTTCCCAGGAGTACTCCATAGGTAACTATGCACATTATCGCTTACGTATACACATGTATTATGATTTAATTATTATATATTGTTCAGCATCTATATGTGTCCTCAGTGCATGGTTACATAGTACCATCTTTTGTACCTAAAGATTTTTTTACAATGTTAATTATTTGTTCATTTGGTTGTACACATTGCCTATTTGGGTAATTTCCTGGGTTGCCCACTGTATTTACCTGTGCTTGTGGTGTTTTAGCCCACTTTTTAATAGTTGTATTTTAATGCTTCTAATAAAGATTATGATTAGTTTTACTGGCCTTGTGTGGAGTTTGGTTCTTTTGGATTATTTATGAATACTCTGACTAATAAAAGGAAAGCGTGCACAAGTTTGATGCCAAACAACTTAACTGGATGACCAATATGTCAGTACATGTACACAAGAAAAATAAAAGATAGATAGGACAATTTTAGTTTTCATAAAAGGCACTTTATGGATTGATCATATATTATCCGTAGGGAATATGGTGCTGTCCTTTCAAACTCTGCATAAACATTTAACACTATGCAATTTCAGGCAGAGGTGAGGAGATGGGTAGAGAATTATCTCCGCTTCCTTTCATGGGTCCTATAGCAGTTACATGGGCTGCTCAAGCCAAAGGCAAGGAGTCGATTTTTCCTCTGATCTCAAATCAAAGTCACTATACAAAGAGATTGCACAGTTGAAACTTTAGATCTGAAAAACGGTAATTAGTCTTACCGATAATTGTATTTCCAGGAATCCATCCTGACAGCACCATGGAGGACGTCCTTCTCATCCGCAGCGGGACAGGAAACCACGAGAGTTCAAAAGGACCCTCCCACCTCCACCCTTCAGTGATTTTTTAAAGTAACACGTCTGGATGGATGCAAACAAAACAAATTTATTTTGAACATAACAAGATTAGTACAAATGTTACTTCACATAAGTATAACAGATATTAGGGAGGGAACTATCCGTGCTGTCAGGATGGATTCCTGGAAATACAATTATCGGTAAGACTAATTACCGTTTTCCAGGTCACCACCTGACAGCACCATGGAGAAGTACCAAAGGAAACTTCCTGTTCTAGGGTGGGACTACCGCTTGAAGCACCTTCCTGCCAAACGCTAATTGAGAAGAAACTACATCTAATTTGTAGTGTTTTGAAAAGGTGCTAATGTTAGCCCAAGATGCTGCTCTGCAAATCTGATCAATTGAAGCCCCACCTTTTTCTGCCCAGGAAGCGGCCATAGCCCTAGAAGAGTGAGCTTTCAGGACCTCTGGGGGGTTCTTTCCCTGCGCCTGATAGGCAACGCTAATGGCGGATCTAATCCATCTGGCTATGGTGGATTTTGAGGCCTTCTTCCCTTTATTAGGACCCCCGTAAAGGACGAATAGATTATTATCCTGCCTCCAGGCCCTAGTCATATCTAGATATTTTAGTACTGTTTCCCTGACATCTAGGTTATGAAAAAAGGACTCTTTCTGGTTCCTAGGAAACTGGCAGAAAGATGGAAGTACTACCTCCTGGTTTATATTGGAAACTGAGGCAACCTTGGGAAGGAACCCTGGGTCAAGTCTTAAAACTAGCCTATCCTCGAATACCTGAAGATAAGGGTTCTGGATGGACAGGGCTTGGAGTTCCCCTAATCTTTTGGCCGAAGTAACGGCTACCAAGAAAACAGTTTTAAGGGAGAGATTAGCAATATTAATGTCTTTCTTAATATCAAAAGGCTCCCTACATAACTCATTAAGGACTAGGTTAAGGTCCCAAGGAGGGACGGTGTTTCTGATTGGGGGCCTTAACCTTGTAACCGCCTTGGAAAACCGCGTGATCCAAGGATGAGCGGCCAGGGAAGTATCATAGAATACACTGAGGGCTGATATCTGGACTCTTAAGGTACTTGGTTTAAGACCTTTCCTGAATCCCTGCTGTAAAAAGTCCAGAATTTTAGGAATGTTAGGGCAATCAACATCGATTGTTGCATCTCCACAAAAGCTGCAGAATTTCTTCCAAATCTTAAGGTAAATTTTTGAGGTCACTGGTTTCCTACTTGCTAGTAGAATGGAAATTACTTCCTCAGATAGGCCTCTTGTTCTTAGGATCTGCCGCTCAGGATCCAAGCCGCTAACTGAAGATTTCCCGGGTTTTGGTGAAGAACCGGACCCTGAGAAAGTAAGTTCTTTAATTCTGGGAGATGGTACGGATCGTCTATTGCAAGTTTCCTTAGGAGAGGGAACCAGCTTCTCCCGGGCCAGAAGGGAACCACCACGATCACCAGAGCTTTGTCTTCGAATATCTTTCTGAGGACCCTCGGTACCAGAGCTAGAGGGGGAAAGGCATAAAGCAGACTCCTGCTCCATGACTGGGAGAGAGCATCCACTCCTGTCGGGTTTTCCTGAGGGTTCAGGGAATAGAAAGCATTTACCTTCGCATTCCTTCTGGTCGCAAAGAGATCCACTGTCGGAGTCCCCCAGCGTCGACATAGGGTATCGAAGACTCTGTTGTTCAATTCCCACTCTGTGGGTGACAGCTCTTCTCTGCTCAGGTAATCCGCAACCTGGTTTCTTGAGCCTTCTAAGTGAACCGCTGAGACCGAAAGTACTGACTTTTCTGCCCAGGTAAAAATTTGATCGGCCAGATGTTGTAGCTTCGGATGCCTTGGCCCCCCTTGGTGACGAAGAAAGGACACCGTCGTCATGTTGTCCGAAAAGATCTTCAGGTGCTTGTTTTTTAGCAACGATCGGGCTGAACTCAACACCTTCCAAACCGCATGTAGCTCTCTGTGGTTTGAGGAATTGCTGCCGTCTTCCAGATTCCATTGGCCCTGGAAGAATCTTCCGAGAACCTGGCCGCCCCAGCCTTGCTGACTTGCATCCGTTGTTACCGTGACTGCCGGGGCCTGGATCCAAGGGACACCCTTCCGGAGATTTTCTGACACCGTCCACCAGCGAAGGGACTGTTTGACCCGATAAGACAGGAGAAACTTCCTGTCCAAAGAAGACTGTCTTCTGTCCCATGATGACAGAACCGCCTTTTGCAACTGGCGAGAGTGGAATTGACTCCAGCTGACACAAGGGATACAGGATGTCATGATGCCCAAGATCTTTATAGCATCTCTTATTGTCCCTCGATTTTTTGCAAACTGTCGAACCTTTTTTATCAGGTCGGACCGTTTTATGTCCGGAAGGAATGATTTTCTCAACTTCGAGTCCAGCACTATTCCTAGGAACTGTCTTCTTGATCTTGGCGTTAGGTGCGACTTTTCCCAGTTCAGGACCCATCCTAACTTCTGCAGTGTGGAGATCACCAACTGAGAATCGATCTTGAGTTGCTCTACCGAGTCTGCTACCAACAGGAAATCGTCGAGATATGGTACTATCGTGATATCTCGTTTCCTGAGGTAAGACACGATCTCTACGATGAGTTTTGTGAAAACTCTTGGAGCCGACGCTAGTCCAAATGGAAGGCAACGAAACTGATAATGGAATGTTTCTCCTTCCCTCTCTATTGCGAATCTCAGGTATCTCTGATGATGCGAATATATTGGTACGTGGTAATATGCACTTTTTAAGTCTAAAGTGCACATTACCACGTCTTTCCCTAGAAGGGGAATTGTGGAGCGGATGGATTCCATCTTGAACCTCTTGTATTTTAGCCATCTGTTTAGAGGCCTGAGATTTATGATGGTGCGAGATTCTCCTGAGGGTTTTTTTATAGAAAAAAGACCCGAGTAATGACCCGTTCCTATCTGGTGAGGAGGGACAGGAGATATCGCCCCCATCCGGAGGAGGTCCTGTACGTCCGACCACACTGGAGAGACTGAAGAGAGACGGGTGTTGGAAACAAAATATCTTTCTCGGGGAAGGGAGTTGAACTCTATCCTGTACCCCTGAGATATAACCTGAAGGACCCATGGGCTTGATGTAATTTTCTCCCACTCCTCTAGGTAGTTTAGCAACCGTCCCCCTATCCTGGTGGCGTCATTTTCTCCTGAACTCTGATCTAGGGTTTGAGGGACCCGGATCTCTGTTTCGGTTCCTATTCTCTCCTCCTTTCTGGTAGCTCCACCTACCTTGCTTCCCCTTACCCCTATAGTCTGATCTCTGACTGTAAAAGGGCCTACGAAAGGGCTGGTATTTTTTCTTTTTCTCCTCTGGAAACCCTTTCTTATCATCAGAAGCTTTTTCCAGTATGTCATCTAATATGGGACCAAAGACTCTGCCCCCTGAAAAGGGAATAGAACATAATTTGTTCTTCGAATGAACATCCCCCGACCAATTTTTTAACCAAATAGCCCTACGGGCAGCATTTGATAGGGACTGGCCTCTGGCAGTGAATCTCACAGATTCTGCCGTGGCGTCCGCGAGAAAACCTGTTGCAAGTTTTAACAAAGGGATAGCTTTAATAATAGATTCCCTCGAGGTCTTTGCCGACAACTGGTCCTTCAAGTCGTCGACCCATAAATGCAATGATCTCGCCACAGATGTCGCCGCGATATTTGTGCGGATCACTGCGGCAGAACTCTCCCACGCTCTTTTGAGGAGACCATCTGCCTTTCTGTCCATAGGCTCCTTCAAGTTTGAGGAGTCCTCAAATGGTATGGCAGTCCGCTTTGATACTTTTGCCAGTGGGATGTCAATCTTTGGTACATCCTCCCAATCTTTGACCTCTTCCTGATCAAACGGGAGACGCAGTCTAAAGTCTTTTGGAATGGAGATTCTTTTTTCCGCCTCTTCCCATTCTTCCAAAATCATTGAACTGTGGGAATAGGTGATGAAGAGGTTAATGGCTGTTTACCGAGACAAGATTAGAGATTAGCCGGCTCGGACTCACCGAATATGGGCATTAACCGGGAAGACCATTGATGTTTGTGAACGTAAGCCCCCGAACATCTCGTCCTGGACGGATTTAGAGGTTGAGGGTTCCTCAACCTGCATGGTCTGTCTCACAGCTCCTAGTAGTTCTTCTATGTCATTAGAAGAGAACAAATATTTCTTTCCCCTCTGAGGAGGGTCTCTGCATACTTCCTCTTCCTCCATCTCAGAGTTTGAGGGACTGTCTTCAGATGACAGGTCAGACTCCCTCTGCCTTTTCCTGGACCTAGGAAGATCCTGGTAATCAGACTGGGACATCAGGGGAGTGGAAAGGCTAGATATAGAGGCCTGCACCTCTTCTCTAACCATAGTTCTCATGTTCGTTATTAAGGAGGCCTGCTCCTCCCCCACAATACGGGCAGTGCAGGGCTCACAGAGGGGTTTCAGCCAGGAGGCGCCAAGCTTTGAGGCACATAAGGGACATTTCTTATTTCTTCTTTTTTCTCCTGAAGAAGACTGTCCCTAAAATAAACAAGAATCTCGCTAATGGATATTCTAACTGATGTAGAAACAACCCTCACCACTGGGTGCACTCACATGAGCCTGGGAAGCCGGCGCTTCAGCGCTCGCCGCAGCTATAGGATCTGGATTCTCCATAACCGACGCCGCGCCGCCGCTGCGCTATCTTACCTTATATACTTCTAGTCCCCTCCTCAACAGGAGCAACGAGGATGCCGCCATTGCTCCCGGCCGTGACCCGGAAGTGATGCACGGCGCGGTGAACCGGAAGTTACTCCGCCACGTTTCCAGCGCTCTCAGCGTCCTAAGCACAGCGTACCGCCCGGCTTCGGATCGCATGCAGAGGGTGCGCCTCGCAGGAGCGATCAGGTACATCTGTGGTGGCATCCTCCGAGGTCGAGAGCCCCCGCCAGGGGGAAGCGACCTCTTACCAGGAGCAGCGCTGCACTGGTACAAGCTGAGGGACCCGATCACTTGGGTGTCAGCTAACAGAGTTCCCAGCGGGAAGGAAGAGGCCGAGCCCCCCCGATCCACACTCTCTGTAGGGACTAGGCGATCTCTCGTCGTTCCCATCCACAGTGGGACAGGAAAAAACACTGAAGGGTGGAGGTGGGAGGGTCCTTTTGAACTCTCGTGGTTTCCTGTCCCGCTGCGGATGAGAAGGACGTCCTCCATGGTGCTGTCAGGTGGTGACCTGGAAACATTATTTTCACCTACAGGCACGAAAATGTGAAAGAAAAAAAATGCAAGAATATGAAAGGGATACAAAACTTGGTGCCGGATCGATTTCAAATAAAAAAAGTTATCATTAGAATGCACAACTCTGTCACTAATATAATATGGGCAATTATGTATAACTAGATGGTAGCCCGATTCTGACGCATCGGGTATTCTAGAATATGTATGTAGTTTATTTATGAAGATTTAGAATAATACATTGAATACACAGGATTCGGCCGGCTGCGACCAAGCGTGGTTCAAATCCCGCGCCAATTCGCAGCCGGACTGCGCCTGTCGCTGATTGTTCGCGGCTGGCCATGTAGTATATAACAGCCCACGTAGTAAATAGCACAGCCACGTAGTATACTGCACAGCCACGTAGTATATAGCACAGCCACGTAGTTTATAGCACAGCCACGTAGTTTATAGCACAGCACACGGAGTATATAGCACAGCCACGCAGTATATAACACAGCCCACGGAGTATATAGCACAGCTCACGTAGTATATAACACAGCCCATGTAGTGTATAACACAGCCCACGTAGTATACTGCACAGCCCACGTAGTATACTGCACAGCCCAAGCAGTATATTGCCCAGCCCACGTAGTACATTGCACAGCCCATGTAGTATATTGCACAGCCCACGTAGTATATTGCACAGCCCACGTAGTATATTGCACAGCCCACATAGTATATTGCACAGCCCACACAGTATATAGCACAGTTCACGTAGTATATTGCACAGCCCATGTAATATATTGCACAGCCCACGCAGTATATTGCACAGCCCACGTAATATATTGCACAGCCCATATAGTATATTGCACAGCAGCATCAATAGTAAAAAGTTGGTCACACAGGGTTAATAGCAGCGGTAACGGAGTGCATTACACCGCGGCATAACGAGGTCCGTTACTGCTGCCATTAACCCTGTGTGAGTGCTTACTGCGGGGAGTATGGAGCGGGCACTGACTGCGGGGAGTAAGGAGCGTCCATTTTGCCGCCGGACTGTGCCCGTCACTGATTGGTCGTGGCCGTTTTGCCGCGACCAATCAGCGACTTGGATTTCCATGACAGACAGAGGCAGCGACCAATGAATATCCGTGACAGACAGACAGAAAGACAGACAGGCAGACAGACGGAAGTGACCCTTAGACAATTATACAGTAGATACTTCCCTTAAGTACAAGAATATAAATGCTATAATACTTCCTTCTATGTACAGGAATATAACTACTATAAAACTGCCCCCTATGTACAAGAATATAACTACTATAATACTGCCCCTATGTACAAGAATATAACTACTATAATACTGCCCCCTATGTACAACAATATAACTACTATAATACTGCTCCTATGTACAAGAATATAACTACTATAATACTGCTCCTATATACAAGAATATAACTACTATAATACTGCTACTATGTACAACAATATAACTACTATAATACTGCCCCCTATGTACAAGAATATAACTACTATAATATTGTCCCCTATGAACAAGAATATAACTACTATAATACTGCTCCTTATGTACAAGAATATAACTACTATAATACTGTCCCCTATGTACAAGAACATAACTACTATAATACTGCCTGTATGTACAAGAATATAACTACTATAATACTGTCTCCTATGTACAAGAATATAACTACTACAATACTGCTCCTATGTACAAGAATATAACTACTATAATACTGCCCCTATGTACAAGAATATAACTGCTATAATACTGCTCCTATGTACAAGAATATAACTACTATAATACTGTCCCCTATGTACAAGAATATAACTACTATAATACTGTCCCCTATGTACAAGAATATAACTACTATAACACTGCTCCTTATGTACAAGAATATAACTACTATAATACTGCCCCTATGTACAAGAATATAACTACTGTAATACTGCTCCTTATGTACAAGAATATAACTACTATAATACTGTCCCCTATGTACAAGAACATAACTACTATAATACTGCCTCTATGTACAAGAATATAACTACTATAATACTGTCCCCTATGTACAAGAATATAACTACTATAATACTGTCCCCTATGTACAAGAATATAACTACTATAATACTGCTCCTTATGTACAAGAATATAACTACTATAATACTGTCCCCTATGTACAAGAATATAACTACTATAATACTGCTCCTATGTACAAGAATATAACTACTATAATACTGCCCCTATGTACAAGAATATAACTACTATAATACTGCTCCTATATACAAGAATATAACTACTATAATACTGTCCCCTATGTACAAGAATATAACTACTATAATACTGCCCCTATGTACAAGAATATAACTACTATAATACTGCCCCTATGTACAAGAATATAACTACTATAATACTGCCCCCTATGTACAAGAATATGACTACTATAATATCGCTTCTACGCACACACAGGAATATCTATAATACTGCCACCCCTAATAATAACAATATAATGTATTTCATTTCCATCTATGATTTGCATTCTGAACCCATCCTGGTAATTAATTTAACATAATCTTGATTTTCTACTCCTTTTATCCTGCACTGTCAATTATCATGTTATTAGTCAGTTGATGAGCCGGCTCCTGACTTTAGTGATACGATGCTGCATGGCGTTAAATCACTCACTCACTGCTTCTGCTCACAACACAACCCTAACCTGGCACTATTCCTGGATCGGGTTGCGCCAAATTTCAATTCTAAATTCGACTCCCGCACTCTGATCTAAATCTCATTTTGCAAATTGAAACAGACAAAATAATCACCTTCAGCTAAATATTTACAAGCGTGACATTTTTTGGCAAGTGATTTGTACAGAAACGCCTCCAGCGGAAACACTGCGGTACACCTTAATATAAATGAGTCTCCGTCTAACGAACTAGTGTCTACCCTTTACATCATCTGTCTCCAAAATATATGCCTTCATCTCACAGATGCTTGACACAATGAAATCCATGTTGTCACCCAGGCTTTAATGCAATAACCACGGTCTTAAAGGGCAAGTGCCACATAAGAAAATAAACTTTAAATATTGAAAACAAAAAGAATATACAGAATTTTCTTAACACATCTCTCTTAACAGTAGGCATTCTTTAAGAAGTGAGCGTGATTGGATAATAGGACATGGTAGTTGTGAAAAAAATCATTTAGTAAAATGCAGGTGTTGTTTGTGGCTTGTCTAAAGTTTGGAGCAGCCGTGCCACGCTACATTATCAGATTATCACTACAGGGCGACATTTCAGGATTTGCATCTATTTCTCGAAATCCACAGTAGCTAGAAAAGACATAATGTAACTAATTTACTCTTAATTCATTACAACATGTAATGCTCCAGTTCTCCTGTGGGGGCACTGCAGGAGAAATTAATACCAACTATCTGGTTCTTTTAATGATTACAATGCATTGCTATGGGTGCTAACAATAGGATACCCATCTTCTAACTAAAGGGATTGGCCAAACAGGACAGTCTCTTTAAAGGGAGTATATTAGGGAGCTTTTACATTTTGGTGTAAGACAGCATTATTGTAACAGTGTCCAACTACTATATAAAGCACTACAGAACATTTTCACCTCTACTGTCAGGTATGTGACGAGTCTTCTCCCTAAATACAGTGCAGAGGATAAATTTGACATTTCAGGGCCTCAAAACAAAATTTGGAACAAGGCCCCCCATGGACATGTGGCATTTATAATAGTCTTTTATGCAGTCTGTTGTCCAGTAGCAGACACAGAAGGAAAAGGACACCAGTGCAAGAACCGTATATGTTCAGTATCAATCTTTGTGTATGTGACAGGATCTGCTTGCTAATTTGAAGGTGAAAGTGGGCCCCCTTACCTTTTGGGCCCCAGTGCCGCTGGGAAAAAGGGGAGACTTCCTGGACTCCTGGAAAAAGTGACCAATCTCTCATGCCGAGAGCTCCTGGGAACCTGCAATTCTGGAAGGTATCTTCACTCTTGGAGATGAAGAACTGGGCATGGAGGGCAAGTAACGGAGATATCAGGTATGAAATGGGGTGAGGAGGACCTGGTCTCAAAAAGGGAATGTGGTTAAAGCTAAAAACAATTTGCATCCTGGAAACTATTCGCCTCCCAGATGGAGTTTTTTAAAAACTGGCATGTATGGCTACACCACTGGTGCATAATTTTGAAGGATTTTGGATGCAGCTTTGGCTGTGACTAGAAATAAAAACAGGACATGATGACTCTAAATCAGTCCTTACATTCCAAAATTCCAGTTTGGTGTGTTAGCAGAGTTGTAATTGCACCATGCACCGTTTACAATATTGTTGTCTCCTTATTTAGCAGTGTGGCTGATTTAGATACCAGGGTTCTGGTTCAACTGCTACCTATGCACCCCTCAAAGTTACCAGTTTTTTTCCAGGGCCTCTTGGTTATGATTTATCAACAGGGAACAATGAAGAATTAATCAGTTTTCCCTCAATAAGAAGAACGTCTGAACAAAAGAGACTTGAGCATTATGACCAATTTCAATGCACGGTCTGCAGTACATTGAGGATGATTAGTTGATCATGGGGTGCACCATCGTATTGGGGTGTCTTGGTCACACCACAGAACAAATCAGTAGGGATGAGTGAACATGAACGGTGATACTCTGTTATCATTCGAGTATTACGGGGCTTGGATGTACTCGCTACTCGGTGAGTAATGGGCGGTGCTCTAAGTAAAACTCGAATCCTCGCCCTGCATTTTTGGTGCCTGTTACTCAGCCAATAAGCATGCAGGGATTTGGATAATTTTCAAACTTTTAATTTTGTTCCCTTAAATCAGAGAGTGGTGTCACATAAAATAGTTAACAAATAACATTTCCCAAATGCTAGATTAACATCAGCATAATTTTAGAAACATAATTTTTTATTAGTTATAAGGGTTAAAAGTTGACCAGCGATTTCTCATTTTTCCAACAAATTTTACAAAACCTTTTTCCAACAAATTTTACAAAACCATTTTTTTTTTTTAAGGACCACCTCACATATTAAGTGACTTTGAGGGGCCTATATGACAGAAAACACCCAAAAGTGTCACCATTCTAAAAACTGCACCCCTGAAGGTGCTCAAAACCACATTCAAGAAGTTTATTAATCCTTCAGGTGCTTCACGAGAACTAAAGAAATGTAGAAGAAAACAAATTAACATTTCACAAAAAATTTACTTGAGACCCAAACTTTTTCATTTTTACAAGGGTATCAGGAGAAAATGAACGACAAAATTTGTTGAGCAATTTCTCCTGAGTACATAGATACTCCATATGTGGAGGAAATTCACTGTTTGGGCACATGGTAGGGTGTCATGATTCCCAATGGCAGGGACTTAGGCAAAAAACGGACAAGCTCTAGGAAGGATGGTATCTTAGGTAACCGCGATACTGAACCTAACACGCAACTAAAAATAGCCAGGGGGTGTGCCTACGTTGTCTCTAGACACCTCGCGCCAGCCGGAGAACTAACTACCCCTAATAGAGGAATACACAGACCTGACTTGCCTCCAGGGAAACCCCAAAGGTTATAGTAGCCCCCCACATATAACGGTTAGGTAAGAGGAAAAGACAAACGCAGTATGAATATAGATTCAGCAAAGCGAGGCCCTCTGACTAGATAGCGGAATATACCAAAGAGGACTTCGCGGTCACCTCAAAACCCTGAACAGCCATCCTGGAATTACCTTAACTCCGTTGTCAACTCATGACACCGGAGTAGCAATTCCAGATCACTAGAGCTTCCAGCCGCACGAGATATGAAAATGCATGCTGGACAAAACAAACACAAAAGCCAAAGATTCAACTTAGCTGACTTGCAGACTTGGAGCAGGAAGCAAGCAACAAGGTGCTCTGATAACATTGATTGCCGGCACTGCAATGACTGGGAAGCCAGACTAAATAGGAGACTCCCAATTTCCTAATGGAAACAGGTGCACTGGAAAAAACAAGACACCAGTCAACCAGTACCACCAGTAACCACCAGAGGGAGCCCAAAAACAGAATTCACAACAGTACCCCCCCCTTAAGGAGGGGGCACCGAACCCTCATGAGAACCACCAGGGCGATCTGGATGCGCCCTATGAAAGGCGCGAACCAAATCCGAAGCATGAACATCAGAGGCAGTCACCCAAGAATTATCCTCCTGACCGTATCCCTTCCATTTAACCAAATACTGAAGTCTCCGTCTGGAAATGCGAGAGTCCAAAATCTTCTCCACAACATACTCCAATTCACCCTCCACCAGCACAGGAGCAGGAGGCTCAACAGAAGGAACAACCGGTACCTCGTACCTCCGCAACAACGACTGATGGAAGACATTATGAATGGTGAAAGATGCTGGTAGATCCAAACGAAAAGATACAGGATTAAGAATCTCCAAAATCTTATAAGGACCTATAAACCGAGGCTTAAACTTAGGAGAGGAGACCTTCATAGGGACAAAATGAGAAGACAACCACACCAAGTCCCCAACACGGAGATGATGACCCACACGACGATGACGATTAGCAAACTGCTGAGTCTTCTCCTGAGACAGCTTCAAATTGTCCACCACATGACTCCAAATCTGGTGCAGTCTATTCACCAGTGTCCACTCCAGGACAATCCGAAGATTCCACCTGGCCAGATGAAAAACGAGGGTGAAACCCTGAATTGCAAAAGAAAGGAGAAACCAGAGTGGCAGAACTGGCCCGATTATTGAGGGCAAACTCTGCCAACGGCAAAAAGGCGACCCAATCATCCTGATCAGCAGACACAAAACACCTCAAATAAGTCTCCAAGGTCTGATTAGTTCGCTCCGTCTGGCCATTAGTCTGGGGATGGAACGCAGACGAAAAAGACAAATCAATGCCCATCCTGGCACAGAACGCTCGCCAGAACCTGGACACAAATTGAGATCCCCTGTCAGAAACGATGTTTTCCGGGATACCATGTAAACGAACCACATTCTGAAAAAACAAAGGAACCAACTCCGATGAAGAAGGCAATTTGGGCAAGGGTACCAAATGAACCATCTTAGAAAAACGGTCACACACCACCCAAATGACAGACATTTTCTGAGAAACCGGGAGATCCGAGACAAAGTCCATAGAGATGTGCGTCCACGGCCTCTTCGGAATAGGCAAGGACAACAACAATCCACTAGCCCGAGAACAGCAAGGCTTGGCCCGAGCACAAACATCACAAGACTGCACAAAGGTACGCACATCCCGAGACAAGGAAGGCCACCAGAAGGATCTGGCCACCAAATCT
This sequence comes from Ranitomeya variabilis, assembly GCF_051348905.1. Lineage (NCBI taxonomy): Eukaryota > Metazoa > Chordata > Amphibia > Anura > Dendrobatidae > Ranitomeya > Ranitomeya variabilis. The sequence continues at coordinate 28,236,752 of NC_135234.1, read as the reverse complement.
CTGGTACCAAAAATTCCAGGGTGGCCTGCCAACACAGAAGAATGAACCTCTGAGATGACTCTACTGGTCCACTCATCTGGAACGAACAATCTCCCAGGCGGACAACGATCAGGCCTATCAGTCTGAAACTCCTGCAAAGCACGCCGCAAGTCTGGGGAGACAGCAGACAAAATCACTCCATCCTTAAGGATACCCGTAGGCTCAGAATCACCAGAGGAGTCAGGCTCAAAACTCCTAGAAAGAGCATCTGCCTTCACATTTTTCGAGCCCGGCAAGTATGAAACCACAAAATTAAACCGGGAGAAAAACAAAGACCAGCGCGCCTGTCTAGGATTCAGACGCCTGGCAGACTCAAGGTAAATCAGATTCTTGTGATCAGTCAAGACCACCACCTGATATCTAGCACCCTCAAGCCAATGACGCCACTCCTCAAATGCCCACTTCATAGCCAAGAGCTCCCGATTACCGACATCATAATTTCGCTCGGCGGGCGAAAATTTTCGAGAGAAGAATGCACATGGTCTCATCACTGAGCAATCGGGACCTTTCTGCGACAAAACCGCCCCTGCTCCAATCTCGGAAGCATCAACCTCAACCTGAAAAGGAAGCGAAACATCAGGCTGACGCAACACAGGGGCAGAAGAAAAGCGGCGCTTAAGCTCCCGAAAGGCCTCCACAGCCGCAGAGGACCAATTGGCAACATCAGCACCCTTCTTAGTCAAATCAGTCAGAGGTCTAACCACACTTGAAAACCCAGTTATAAATCGACGATAGAAATTAGCAAAGCCCAAGAACTTCTGAAGACTCTTCAGGGAAGTAGGCTGCGTCCAATCACAAATAGCCCGAACCTTGACAGGATCCATCTCAACAGAAGAAGGGGAAAAAATATACCCCAAAAAGGAGATCTTCTGAACCCCAAAAATGCACTTTGAACCCTTTACAAACAAAGAATTGGACCGCAAAACCTGAAAAACCTTCCTAACCTGTTGAACATGCGACTCCCAGTCATCCGAAAAAAATCAAAATATCATCCAAATACACAATCATAAATTTATCCAGGTATTTACGGAAAATATCGTGCATAAAGGACTGAAAGACTGAAGGAGCATTAGAAAGACCAAAAGGCATTACCAAATACTCAAAATGGCCCTCGGGCGTATTAAATGCAGTTTTCCACTCATCTCCCTGCTTAATCCGCACCAAATTATACGCACCCCGAAGATCAACCTTAGAGAACCACTTTGCCCCTTTAATACGAGCAAATAAATCAGTCAATAGTGGCAAAGGATACTGATATTTGACTGTAATCTTATTCAACAAGCGATAATCAATACAGGGCCTCAGGGAGCCATCTTTTTTACCCACGAAAAAAAAAACTGCTCCTAAAGGGGATGAGGATGGACGGATATGTCCCTTTTCCAAGGACTCCTTAATATACTCTCGCATAGCAGCATGCTCAGGCACAGACAGATTGAACAAACGACCCTTGGGAAACTTGCTGCCAGGAATCAATTCTATAGCGCAATCACAATCACGGTGAGGGGGAAGAGAACCAAGTTTAGGCTCCTCAAAAACATCACAAAAATCAGACAAAAATGCCGGAATTTCAGAGGGAGTAGATGAAGCAATGGAAACCAAAGGTACTTCCCCATGAGCCCCCCAACATCCCCAGCTTAACACAGACATTGTTTTCCAGTCGAGGACTGGATTATGAGTTTGCCACCATGGCAATCCAAGCACTAAGACATCATGCAAGTTATGCAACACAAGGAAGCGAATCACCTCCCGATGGTCAGGAGTCATACACATAGTCACTTGTGTCCAGAATTGCGGTTTATTCCTAGCCAAAGGTGTGGAGTCGATACCCTTCAGAGGGATAGGAACTTCCAAAGGCTCTAGGCTAAACCCACAACGTCTGGCAAAGGACCAATCCATAAGACTCAAGGAAGCGCCAGAATCCACATAGGCATCCACAGTGATAGATGACAATGAACAAATCAAAGTTACAGACAAAATAAACTTAGATTGTAAGGTGCCAATTGAAAAAGACTTATCAACCTTTTTTGTGCGTTTAGAGCATGCTGATATAACATGAGCAGAATCACCACAGTAGAAGCACAACCCATTTTTGCGCCTATAATTCTGCCGTTCACCTCTGGACAGAATTCTATCACATTGCATAATCTCTGGTGCCTGCTCAGAAGACACCGCCAAATGGTGCACAGGTTTGCGCTCCCGTAAACGCCGATCAATCTGAATAGCCATAGTCATGGATTCATTCAGACCTGTGGGCGTAGGAAACCCCACCATGACATCTTTAACGGCGTCAGAGAGACCTTCTCTGAAATTCGCCGCCAGGGCGCACTCATTCCACTGAGTAAGCACAGACCATTTTCGAAATTTTTGACAATATACCTCAGCTTCATCATGCCCCTGAGAGAGGGCTATTAAGGCCTTTTCAGCCTGAATCTCCAAATTAGGTTCCTCATAGAGCAACCCCAGTGCCAGAAAAAACGCATCCACACTGAGCAGCGCAGGATCCCCTGGTGCCAATGCAAATGCCCAATTCTGGGGGTCACCCCGCAACAAGGAAATAACAATTTTAACCTGCTGAGCGGAATCTCCAGCGGAGCGAGATCTCAGAGAAAGATACAATTTACAATTGTGCTTAAAATTCAAAAAACGAGATCTATCTCCAGAAAAGAACTCGGGTATAGGGATCTTGGGTTCAGACACAGGAGCATGCATAACATAGTCTTGGATATTTTGAACCTTAGAAGCGAGAGCATTTAGGTTTGAAGCTAAACTCTGGATATCCATTTTTCAACAGCAGAGATCTGAGCCATTCAGGGGTTAAGAGGAGAGAAAAAAAACCAAAAAAAAAAAAAACAGCAGACTGCAATTATGGCTAGGAGACCTTCTGAGCAAAAAAAAAAAAAAAAAGTGTCAGAAACTTCTTTTTATTCTCTTTCTTCAGCCAATACTCTTAATACATTAGGCCGGCAATACTGTCATGATTCCCAATGGCAGGGACTTAGGCAAAAAACGGACAAGCTCTAGGAAGGATGGTATCTTAGGTAACCGCGATACTGAACCTAACACGCAACTAAAAATAGCCAGGGGGTGTGCCTACGTTGTCTCTAGACACCTCGCGCCAGCCGGAGAACTAACTACCCCTAATAGAGGAATACACAGACCTGACTTGCCTCCAGGGAAACCCCGAAGGTTATAGTAGCCCCCACATATAATAACGGTTAGGTAAGAGGAAAAGACAAACGCAGTATGAATATAGATTCAGCAAAGCGAGGCCCTCTGACTAGATAGCGGAATATACCAAAGAGGACTTCGCGGTCACCTCAAAACCCTGAACAGCCATCCTGGAATTACCTTAACTCCGTTGTCAACTCATGACACCGGAGTAGCAATTCCAGATCACTAGAGCTTCCAGCCGCACGAGATATGAAAATGCATGCTGGACAAAACAAACACAAAAGCCAAAGATTCAACTTAGCTGACTTGCAGACTTGGAGCAGGAAGCAAGCAACAAGGTGCTCTGATAACATTGATTGCCGGCACTGCAATGACTGGGAAGCCAGACTAAATAGGAGACTCCCAATTTCCTAATGGAAACAGGTGCACTGGAAAAAACAAGACACCAGTCAACCAGTACCACCAGTAACCACCAGAGGGAGCCCAAAAACAGAATTCACAACAGTAGGGCTCAGAAGGGAGGGAGCACTGTTTGACTTTTTTAATGCAAAATTGACTGGAATCAATGGCGGGCACCATGTCGCATTGGGAGACCCCCTGATGGGCCTAAACAGTGGAAACCCTCCACAAGTGACCCCATTTTGGAATCCACACCCCTCAAGGAGTTTATCTAGGGGTATAGTGAGCATTTTTAATTGTACATCACAGAATTTTATAACATTAGGTCGTTATATTGAATATACAATTAGTGTTGAGCGAAAGGGCTCGCAACTCCAGTTTGCACCGGGTGCTCGGGTAAGGCACCGAATATCACGGGTGCTCGAGCGAGATGCTTGAGTCCCTGCCCCGCATGTTTTGTGGCTGCTAGGCACCCCCAAAAAAAGATTCGGGGGATCTGCGATACTCGGTGCATATCTGCGCTCCCGATGCAAACTCGAGTAGAGAGCACTTGCGCTTAACACTAGCCGTCATGTGTATGTTTGTTTTACTTTTAAAAACCCCCAAATTCTAACTCCAACCCTAACACAGCTCTAACCCAACCCACGCTTAACCCCAACCCTAACACCAACACAACCATAACCACAACCCTAGCCCCAACACAACCCTAACGCCAACCCTAACCTTAACACAACCCCAAACACAGCCCTAACCCCAACACCATCCCTAGCCCCATTCCTACCACAACCCTAACCACAGCACTAACCCCAACCCAATCCCTAACACAACCCTAACTCCAGTCCTAACCCAACCCTAACTGCAAATAATGGAAAAAATTACATTTGCTTTATTTTATTATTTTTTTGCTATTTTGATCACTGTGACACGGTCTATCACAGTAATCAAAATGAACCAATAGGAAAAAATGTCCTATTGTTGCCGGGTACCGGGCAGCAGATCTTGGTGGGTGCACTGCGCGTGCGCCCGCCATTTACGTCCAGGAAGATGATGTAGGGCTGGGCGATGGAGCAGGAGGGCTCGGGGATGGCAGAGGTACCGGGGGGCTTGGGGGACCCAATTCTCTTTCCTCTGATATGCTAGATCATATCAAAGGAGAGAGAAATTAATTGACTTTTTTTTTGTAATTGCAGTTATTCATGTGATAGGGTACCATAAAAACCGGGCTTGATCATGCTCTCCAGGGTCTCAGCTATCCCCGGTAGCCGTGACCCCGGAGACTTTTCAACGCTGTGTGGCACTATACCCCTATTTCTCAGCGCCGTTAAGGGGTTAATATTGAGCAGAATTAATTTTAGCCAATTAGTTCGGCCTCCACAATAGTCACGGTCTGTCATATGACCCCTTGGGAAAATTAATCTCCCACCCCTGCTCTATTTTATATAGCGCTGTTATGTATAGTGCGGTACATAAAGGAAAATTTGGCTTCTATCTGTGTCATTTTCAGCGCACGGATGTGCACTAGAGATGTGTGTTACTCACATGACCTTTCACTTGATCAATCGGGAGAGGGGGGTGAAGGGTGGGTCATGTGACATGTCACATTGTTGGTATGCAGTGGGTGTGATCCCAGAAGGAAGGGAGCACGATTAACCATTCTTGAGGAATGATTGGGCCTGGGAGAGACTCCTTGAGACAGCTTGAGACAGGGTTACTACCACCCCAGAGAGATCGTACTTTCCTTGGGGGTTCCCCACCTCCTATGCGTGAGCAGCCAATGGTGAGGGTGATACAGGGGGCTGTTGCCCATTTCTGTATGTTGGGGACTCTGTTATGATCCTTAGTGGTTGAGGATCACGAATTACTCCAGCTAAGTAACAAACATAGGACAAGCTCTAGGGAGGTGGCAAACTGGACTGACCGCAAATCTGAACCTATCCAAACACACTAGAAGTAGCCGGTGAACGTGCCTAAAAATCCTAGACGTCTCGAGCCAGCCTGAGGAACTAACTACCCCTAGAGAGAAAGAAAGACCTCTCTTGCCTCCAGAGAAATAATCCCCAAAGATATAGAAGCCCCCAACAAATAATAACGGTGAGGTAAGAGGAAGGCACATACACAGGGGTGAAAACAGATTCAGCAAATGAGGCCCACTAATACTAGATAGCAGAAAATAGTAAAGGGGTCTGTGCGGTCAGTAAAAAACCCTTACAAAATATCCACACTGAGATTTCAAGAACCCCCGCACCAACTAACGGTGTGGGGGGAGAAACTCAGTCCCCTAGAGCAACCAGCAAGCGAGGTGATCACATCTTAGCAAGCTGGACAAGAAACATGATGAATGCTGATAATCAAAAAATGAACGGACAGAAACTTAGCTTGTCTTGGAGAGGCTGGGAGCAAGGTAATCACAAGGAATCTGAAGAGCACTGAATACATTGATAGCAGGCAAGGAACTGAGTATCCAGGTGAGTTAAATAGGAAACCAACCAAGGATAACGAACCAGCTGATGCAGCCAACCTGCAGAAAGACAACACTACACAGTACCGCTTGTGACCACTAGAGGGAGCCTAAAAACAGAGTTCACAACAGGACTCCAGCACTACCTGAAGCCAGGTCACTTACAGCCTAGGCACCTGGGGATTGGGCTGTAGGAAACAGGTGGAGGCAGTCACCGCAGCCTCAAGAGGAAGGAGAAGAAACGGACACCTGAAGAGGATTACTGTATTACCCTGCTTATCATTTTTTACTGGTTTGGACTTTGTGCAAAGTGTTTATGAGGGTAGGAGTACAGCAGTACAGCAACTACACTTTAAAAATATTTCAATGAGGCCCAACAGTTGTTGCATTTCAGGGGTCTATGGATGACCTTCCTTATAATTTTTACTCGCTGTGCACTTTCTGCAAATCCTTCATGAGTGTATAAGTACATAAAGTACACTTTCAAAACATTTACACTCAAAAACTTTTTATGGATTCATACGTTGGTATGTAAAACTTACAAAACGCGTTGAAAAATTCTTCGGAATTACTCATCCCTACAGTATTACGTGCTTTTGATCACATTTTGGTGGTATATAACACTACACAAAGACGTTTAAAATGTTGCTTGTTTGCTTACATTTCTTACCCATACACTATTCTGTGTTCTGGGGTACATTTTAGTGATAAGCATCACTAAAAAAATAAGTTTAAAAATGTTGCTGGGTTACATTTCTCAGCCATACAGTATAACGTGTTCTTGGTTACATTTCGTTGGTATATAACTCTCAAAAAAATTGTTCAAAATTGTATCGGTATTATATTGCTCTCACGTAGAATATTCTGTAGTGTGAAGTACAGTTCATAGAATCATAGAATGTTAGAATTGGAAGGGCCTTCCAGGGTCATCGTGTCAAACCCCGTGCTCAATGCAGGGTTCACTAAACCATCTCAGACAGATGGCTGTCCAGCCTCTGTTTGAAGACTTCCATTGAAGGAGAACTCACCACCTCTTGTGGCCGCCTGTTCCACTCATTGATCACCCTCACTGTCAAAAAGTATTTTCTAATATCTAATCTATATCTTCTCATTTTCAGTTTAATTCCATTGCTTCTCATGGTTAAATGTGCAAATGAGAATAAGGATGTAAGGCTCATTGGCCGGTAATTTCCTGGCTCCATCTTCTTTCCTTTTTTGAAGATAGGGACAACATTTGCTCTTCTCAAATCTTCTGGGACTTCTCCTGTTCTCCAGGATTTTTCAAAGATTCTGGCTAGTGGTTCTGGAATTTATTCTGCTAACTCTTTCAGTACCCTAGGATGTAATTCATCTGGACCAAAATATTTAAATTCACCTAAATTAGCTAAGTGTTCCCTCACCACCTCTCTGTTTATAGATAGTGTGAAGATCAGATGATGTTACAATTGCTTTATTAAAGAACACAGATGCAAAATAGGAATTTAAAAGTTTGGTCTTCTCAACATCATTTTTGACCACTTCACCCTTTTCATCCTGTAACCCTCAAAAAAAAGTATCGGTATTATAATGCTCACCCAGACTTTTACATATTCTTGGGTAGATTTCAGTGATATAGAAGCCTCAAATACTTGTTCAAAATGTTATCGGTATTATATTGCTTACCCATAGACTATACCTTGGTCTGGAGTACACTTCGTTGGTATATAGCCCTCAAAAGCTTGTTTAAAAATGTATCGGTATTATATTGCTCATCCATAGGGTATTACATCTTCTTTGGTACATTTTGCTGCTATATAAGCCTCAAAAATCTTTTTCTAAAATTTATCAGTTTTATATTGCCCTTCCATAGACTATGCAATGGCCTAGAGGACATTTCGTTGGTATATAACCCTTAAAAGTGCATAGCCTTTATGAGTCTAGAAGTACCAATCCATGACAATTTGAACAGAATGTGTATGAGGCCTCCTTTATGTCTCATACAGGGTGTATCGGAGTCCCTAAATGTTTGGCAGTTCTTGCTTCCTTCACAAACTAAACTAAAATGTCCTAAAAAAAAAAAAAAAAAAAAAACAGTTTTGGTTTAACTTAAATTATATATTTTTTTGTAATCCTTTTTAAATTTGGCCTTATATACAAGTTATTATATAGGAAAAAATGTTTCTTTCTTCTGGTCGGTTTGGAATGCTTTATTGTCAGTCCTGAACGTGGAGTAACAGTGTGACCCCATTGTTCTCAGCAGTGATCTGGGAGTCAGAGATGCTTCCAGGGGTCTTCCCCATGCTGTTCTCCTTCCAATCACACTAGTCCTATCCATTTGAACATTTTCACTGTAGGGGTCTGCTAGAAAAAAGCTCTGATTTCCCATTGACTCATTATTCTCGTTACTCGAAACGAGTATTCAAGTATTAGGAATTGCTCAGTTCAAGCAGCGAGAACCCAAGCATTTTATTGCTCGCTCATCTCTACAAATCAGTAATCAGATCTAGCAGTTTATCAGTGATCATCAAGTAGGAAACAGGCTCCAGTGGCCTGTGTTTGCTCCATTCCCACATGGGGTTGTCTTCTGCTTTACCTAACAAGCCCATTGTTAGTCAGAGCATGGGCCTACACGAGGATCATGGGCCAACACGAGAATCTCTTCGTAGGCTCGAGTCCAAACACATCTTGTAATTTACCTTAGGTCCAATGCTAACAAAAATTGCCCAAATTGGCCCTAAAATTGTTGACTCCAAGACCAAAAACATTCAATAACATTTTACATTTATTGATACATTTGCATTATTACATGAATATACTTATTATGTGACATCTTTCTGGCAGGTAGAATTAAGAACGTTCCCACGATCGGCTAATTAAAAGATGAACCATATGCCAAGTGACGTGTGTTTTCCTAATGACGGCGGCCTGCCTCCTACTCGTGCCAGAATTAAAGGCAGCCTGAGAGCTGTTTACATGGAGCAGCTGATAATCCAGCCGCTGTGAATAAAACATTTTAGCACTTCATAAATTTCTAAGTAGGTTTTGGATTGCTGGTGTTCTCTTCCCTCTCTGACGGGGTTCCCTCAGCCAAAGAATAAGAGTGTTAGTCAACAATATTCCAGATAGAAAGGGACAATATTGTGAAAAAATGCATGAAGAGCAATTCCATAACATGTTTTTATACCAGAAGAAGAGCCTTTTGGACTTTAAGTCCCATAGCTGAATGTGGGTTACCACTAATGATTGCCAAACTTGCTTTATATTGTGGTCACACCTTTTGGGTATAACTTTGTTGAAGGGAAGACCTCTGGAAGGGATTCTGAAATCTGGATGTCACCAAAGCCTTCTGAAACTTCTTGAAGAGCCATTAGATGAGCACAAATGCAAATTAAAGTCGCTAAGAGGGCGAGGCATAAAAATTTGCTTGGCTCCATAAAAAAAACCCCAAAAAAAACACTTTTTGCAATGCGGTTTGTATGCGGCATACAGAAGGCAGCCCTAGAGCGTGGGCATGTGTGCATTAATACGGGGGTGTCCAACCTTTGGGTATCTCTTGGCTCCATTGGAAGAATTGTGCTGGGCTACACATAAAATGCACAAACACTAACTAAAGCGGATGAACAAAAAAAAGATCCGTGCATAATTTCCACCACCACCACAGATAAACTCCTCACATGATACTCCTAGTTATACAGCAGCCAGTTTGGAGAGTATTTTAAAACAGTTGAGGAGGTTCCAAAATAGTGATTTCTGATATATAAAATGTACAAATCCCAGTAATAGGTAGTTATCCTAGTAGTAAAATGTCATTGATATTTTTTACATTTTTTTTTTTACTATAAAACTAAAAGAAAACAGTATAGTAGAGGGGTTTGTAAAGAAATTAATGCATCAAGTTCTGGTTGGGTATAAGTCGCATGTTGTCCAGAATTAATTATTTGTACAAAAGATACATCGACATAGAAAATAATAAACACACCACAACTGAGATATTGGTAAGATACACGGACACTGCTGTATATGCATCACAAAGTATACACAGACTGCTGATTACACCACATAGGAGACACTGAGATTGCTGCATATACATCACATAAGAGACACAGACTCTTCCATATACATATCACACAGGATACTCTGAGACAGCGGTGTATAAATCCAATAGGAGACACTGAGATTCTGCTGTATACATCATATAGAAGACATTACAACTGCTGTATCTACATCACAAAGAATCCACTGAGACCCTGCTGTATACATCACATCGGATACACTGTGGCTAGTGTATATATCTCATAAGATACACTGAGACTCTGCTGTATACATCACATAGGATACACTGAGATCCTGCTGTTTATACATCACATAAGATACACTGAGGCTGCTGTATACATCATATAGAAGACATTGCAACTGCTGTATCTACATCACAAAGGATCCACTGAGACCCTGCTGTATACATCACATAAGGATACACTGTGGCTAGTTACCCTGAGATCGCTGTATATACATCCCAAAAGATATACTGAGACTGTTATACATTGCATAGAAAACAGCGAATAACCCATAGAGGAAAATTATATGTTTCAGCCTACCCGATACCTGCAGGAGTCAATTCAGCTCAGACTGACTTTGGTTGCAGACCTACAATGGCAAGACAGGAGAACAAAGTGTGATAACCAGTGATACTGGCCAGCATCAAACCTAATTCAGCTTTATGTGCAGGTACACAGTGCTTCTGTACAGAAACATGAATGAGTCGGTGTCTGGAAAGTGGCCCACTATTCAGTTGAACACTGCGGTCTGCAGTTAATCTACCCAGTTGGGCAGATGGCTAGCCCGGGTCTGTTTGGGCCCTTCCACAGCCCTCTTGGCTACTGTTGCAGGGACCAGTTAGTTGGCTGATTGTAGAGCGTGTAGGTCTATGTATGAGGTGTCGCCAAAATATGGAAGCATTTTTAATAAATCAAATAAGAATGCTTACCTGACTTCTAAATAACATTAAACATTTAACGTTTCAATGGTTGGCTGAAAAAATTATCAGTAATTGCAGCTTCACCAAATCATTATGAGCACATGTAACGTCTGATGGTGTCAATGCTACTGTCTACACTTCACATTGGTGTAGCCATTTTTTATGTCATCCCTTTAACTTTAATCATTGAAGCAAAGTAGGGAATTTCGGTAAGCACCATTCTTTTACATTTTTTGATAATTTAAAGGGGCGTTATATATTAAATTGCTTTAGAGTTGTGGCAGCAGGATACGGGTTGTTTGTGAGCCACAACAAAACTCCATTTTCTCTTATTCTGACAGGACCAGAAGTTCTCACTACTTGGGATGAGTGAACTAATAAAAAGTAAATTGAATTTGTGTAATATTTTTTGGAATTCGGTAGTCTTGCAAATTTTAATAATTTGCGCTCGATTTGCACAAATCGCATAAAATAGTCACTGACATTTTTACACATTGTAGAAGACTGCATCAACCAGACTAGAAGGCTCACATCACCTCAGGTATGGCCTGGTTGGCTTCTCCATAATGCTTTGAGGCTATCACATTAAATTGTACAGCCAATCAGAAGAAACTATCATAGCCTGTATAAAAGCTAAAGCAGGAATGCAGCAGCCGTTTGTCAGTGAATTTGAGAGGGTGTCACTTCTTATCCACAGAGATAGGGAGAGCCATAAAATACTGAAGAAACTTTACAGACACTTTGTGACCTTGATAGCGTAAATTTAAAAAGACTTGCTCATCTCTAGTATCTGCTATATATTTGCTAGCATAATCTAATGATACTGTTTAATAGGTGACTAAATATAGCGACCTGGATGATAGATAAGCCACATAGTAAAGAAAAAAAAACTAAATATTATTAGAATTTCTTTAGAAAATCTCCAGTTATTTTGGCAATTGTATGTATAAAGTATAATACAGTTGTATGTTAGTCATGCTCAGTGTTCGGTCCTGCTGGGGGTTGTAGTGTTCTTTGCATAGAGTATATTAGAATTGTATTTTTGTCGAGTCATATTGAGGTTTGTAGTTTGACGCCTGTTGCTTCAGTATTATAATATATTCCTAATATTTGCCGATTGTCTCTTCATCCCAGTTTCCCCGGAATCACTGGCAGCCTCGTTGGCACTTTTCAATGACAGGTTTTTTACATTCTCGTCACTCTTCTTGTTATTATTTTTACATATCTTACATTCCCGCTCTAGTTTTAGCTCCTGTAACACAATATGGAGATGGTAAAAAGCTGGGGAGCTTTGATCTGCTGTCTCCGCTGCCGGGTTTACAAGTTGCTCATTTGCACAAAGGCAGCGGCGTGTCCTGTGGAGGTGCGCTGTGTTAACATTTGTTTTCCAATTCAGTCATTTACACATCTGGTTTATAAGAGATCTCAGCAGTCGCAGGCAGAACACGCAGCCACATAATACCTGGGCGCCAGACTCTGTAAACGCTGTTGTGATCTGAGCTTTCTTACTATATTAGAAGCGATTTTGACAAGACTAACATCTTACATCTCAGAAGTGAACAAAGAAATCAGTTCCAAACGGTGGATTTTATACATGATCTAAATGCCATAAAATTCCAATAATCCTGCACTCACCAATCAAAAAATCCAGGCATTTCGGCATTTAACAAAATGGGCTTAGCGAAGCCCCCCAATGTTTTCACTCAGTACCATAAGCTTTCCATGATCCTAGACAGCATAATGCCTCCCCATGACTATGATGTCTCTAGGATGCCCCTCCACATAGTAAAATACTCCAAAGATGCCCCCCACACAGTATAATGTCCACAGGTTACCTCTCCTCAAAGTATGGGGCCCCAAAGATGCCACACACACAGTATGATGACCCCATGTTACCTCTCCTCAAAGTATGGGGCCCCAAAGATGCCACACACACACAGTATGATGACCCCATGTTACCTCTCCTCGAAGTATGGGGCCCCAAAGATGCCCCACACACAGTATGATGACCCCATGTTACCTCTCCTCAAAGTATGGGGCCCCAAAGATGCCACACACAGTATGATGTCCCCATGTTACCTCTCCTCAAAGAATGGGGCCCCAAAGATGCCCCACACACAGTATGATGTCCCCATGTTACCTCTCCTCAAAGTATGGGGCCCCAAAGATGCCACATACACAGTATGATGACCCCATGTTACCTCTCCTCAAAGTATGGGGCCCCAAACATGTCCCACACACAGTATGATGTCCCCATGTTACCTCTCCTCAAAGTATGGGGCCCCAAAGATGCCACATACACAGTATGATGACCCCATGTTACCTCTCCTCAAAGTATGGGGCCCCAAACATGTCCCACACACAGTACGATGACCCCATGTTACCTCTCCTCAAAGTATGGGGCCCCAAAGATGCCACATACACAGTATGATGTCCCAATGTTACCTCTCCTCAAAGTATGGGGCCCCAAACATGTCCCACACATAGTATGATGGCCCAAAGATGACCCCACAGTATGATTTAACCATGATATCTCTCCACTGTATGATGCCTCAAAGATGCCTACCAAACACAGTATGATGCCCCCAAAGTTTCTCCCACACACAGTATGATTCCCCCACTCTGAATTCAACCCACGCAGCATAATGCCCCCACACATTAGATGCCCCCTCAGCGCAATACCCCACACATAAAATGACCCCACACAGTGCACCCCCACTCACAAGATGTCCCCACAGTTCCTCATGCACATTATAAAACCCACACAGTGCCCCCCACATATTGTATGGTGCCCCTCACTCACTTGATGCCCCCAAAATGCCCCCCAATCACGATGCCTTCAAAGAACCCTCACATACATTTTAATTCCCCCATAGTGCCCTCCCACATATAGTATGATGCCATCACAGTTTGCTCTCTAATACAATATGATGCCTCAAGAAGCATATTCCCCCATCTCGCAGTATAGTGACCCTCAACGTCATTCTAAATGTTTGCACTCTAAAGTGCAAAAAGAAAAAAATACTTGCCTAGTGTCATTTCACTGATGTTTCGAGCAGATCTACAGGTCTGCTCCAGTCCGTGCTGCATTTGGGTCAGCACGTAGGCATGATTTAGTGACACCATTGCATCTTGCAAACATTACTGCAAGTTCAGTGACTGACTGCAGTGGTCATGTACAAGATGTTAGGCACGTGATTGCTCCACGATTATCGAGGAGCACTGAAGCAGTAGGAGATTCAAAGGGTTAATAATGAGTATTTATTTATTTTATTACATTAAAGGGGTATTCCACGTTCCTATCCCAATATGTAGTAGGTGGAATAATAAGATTAGCAAATACCTCCAATTATAAATGTAGTATAGTTCTTCTGATTCGCTATGTTGCTTACCCCATGTAGGGCATTGCAGTAGAATAAGTATCCATAGTTACGACGTCTAACAACTAATTGTCACTATATGAGTGGTCATCGTAACTATGGATATGTACGCTGCTGCAATGCCCCACATGGGGTAGGTGACGTAGGAATCAGAAGAACTGCAATATATTTCTAATTGAAGATATTTGCTAATATTTTTATTACACCTACTAAATATCGGGATAGGATCTTAAAGATGGGGAATCCTCCAGATTAGGAGACACTCTTTTTTTAACCGCTCCCCATTCTGGCCAAGAGGTGAGGATTGTGAACAGTGGACTCCACTTTAATAAGTCAGAATTTAGTAAAAGGTGGTATGAAACTGCACAACCTCTTCAACTGCTTAAAAGAAAAAAAATTACAGAAACCCAGTTACTTATTTTACATGAATTACCTATTTTTATAGGACCAGTTTGGTATACATTCACTGAATCCTCTGTGATCATATGTATCCTGCTCCCGGGCAGTAACAACAGAGATCCGTACTCTATTACCCGCGGTATTAGCTACAATTAAAATCCCGCCCGTGATAATCAGATATAGATAAACACATTTTACGCTCCAATTCCCATCGTAGGATTTATCCTCCAGAGTCTAGAACCTGTGTGCGTATGGACGGGCTCAGTCCCAGGGCAGGGAAAATCTATGTCATGATCTCTTTCCAGATCTACACTATGTAAAAATAAGAATACACTGAATCAAAGGAAACAAGTGCCCCTATATCCTACAGTACTTGTTGAAAATATTAAATCATGTAAGATCATGCTGCATAAAAATGTCAAAAATTGCAGAAAAAAAAAGAAAAAAAAATCTTTCAAATTGTAAAAAAATAATACTTTTTTACAATCTGTAAGATTGCACAAAAAAACATTTACATTAAAAAAGTGAAACTGTAAAAAAAAAATCTGCAAAATTGTTAAAAAAGAAAAAAAATCAAACAAATGTGTACTATTCATCTATATTTGATCTGTATGTTTCTATGCAGGTGTGACTGAGCCCTGACAACTACTGACTATGACTAAATACAATAATAATGTAATTTGTCGCCTGATACCACAAGAGAAATCCCACAACCTGTGAATTTGCATCTGATTTACTAATAGAGTTTGTTTCCTTAATCGCGTGTTTTACCGCTTAATTCCACAACATTTCCTTAAAACCTTGAAGGCTAAACCGAGCTGAAACGTCTAATTGGTCTAATTTCTCAGGCTTTGAAGCATTCAAGTGCAAATAAGTGATACCTTTAAATTATTTATTTGTCCCATTTATAATTAAGGAGGCTCTTGGCACGTTGCTTAGCAAGGCAATTCTAATGTGTCGGGAGAGTGTGCGAGCCAGGTATATGCATGGATGAGCAAATTGCGCACGTTCCAGTGTCCTGTCCTCAGGAGGTACACGGGTGGCTAATGGCGTTTATCCGCTACACAGCTTATTGGACTAACAGATTCAGGCGATTCCGGCACACCGAGTCCAGAGAGGATATGAGAAACGAGTCAACATGAGAACAAAAAACATTAAATTGCATAGAGGTATAAGAAAAATGGTGCAACTACGATGCGGGATGGAACGTCATTGACTGGTGGTGGTGAGAACAGGGGCATTGAAACAAAGTTAAAGGGTTATTCCCAATTTGGGAAGTTATCACCTATCCACAAAGTAGCGTCTGAATGTTAGAAACGCACCTTTCTTGAGGACTCCAAATGCCCTTTTAGAATGGAGCATTGACAGCTCATGAGGACCACCACTGCTTTCATTGTCTATGGGACTGACGGAGATAGCTGAGCACTATAGTTCGCTGTCTCTGGCAGTCCAGTAGACAATAAATGAAGCGGTGCTGAGCATGTGCAGTCACGGCTCCATTCTAATAGGGACTTTCTATGGGGAATCAGTAGGAGCTTGGCATCAATCAGCAAGTTATCACCCATCCTGTGAATAGTTGTTAACTAGCCAAGTTAGGTATTACCCTGTATTACTGACTCACACTTGCCAACTCTCCCGCAACATCCAGTGAGCTCCCCAGAAAAAGGACAGACCTGAACTCGTGGAAGAATTGTCAAAACTCTGAAAGCGGCCAGAAATCAGTTTTGGGTTGTTTTTGGAGATGATTTTATTTCTGACCCAGTATCTTGAGAGGCAAAGAACAGAGGACATAGGTAGGAATTTGGTATAATGAGGGTGTGACCTACTCAAAAGGACAGTTTAAAGTTTCGATCGGTTACAGAAATGCGCTATAATGCTACCCACCCCTTCGAAACTTGAAGAATCTCACTCTGCAACATGGAAAAAAAATGAAGGAATACAAAGTCGCACTGAGACCTCCAAGGCTTAGGACCATTGTTTGATTTGGCCCTACATTTTGGCTGACAGAAGGGGGTCTCAATGTGTGAACAAACCACTATCTAAAGAGCCATAGGGTGCATGAAAAGAGACTGTCCCATTGAAGGTTCTGTTTTACACAAATTGACCTATCCAATGGATAGGTTAGAACGCTTAGATCTGTGTGGGTCTGATCACTGGAAATTCCACCGATTGTCAGAATAAGGGACTATTTCCTCCCTGCTACGAAGAGGATGTCCAGAAGGAGCTCAATGGGGTCAGGTTGCTAGATTCAAAGACAAAGATATGCGAGGCTGGAGAAGAACACGGGACACAAGTCCCCCAAGGCCCCCATACACATTAGATTAATGTCATGATGAATTTCCAATAACAATGAGTTCGGCCAACTTTCTAATGTGTGTGGAAAAGATGTTGATCAGACATGTCAGATTTCAGACTGTTCTTTGAAAGGTCAACATGTCAGTGGGCGGCTCTCTCATAGAGAACACATGTGTGTTCGGTTGAATGAGAAGAGAGTCGGACGAGATCGACCTATGTCTAATGTGCATGGACAACTTTAGTCTGGCGATCAGTAAGGGTTGCCAAGATCCAACACCTAAACACTTAACAGATATCTTGAGTATACGTGGTAATTTGCATGGACGGGGAATACCCTTCAAGGTTGATTATGCATAAGGACCTTTTTTCTATGTGTGAACCCAACCATAGAAATCCACCAATTAGAAACCACAGACATCAGCGATATTTTTGCTTTTGTAATATTTAGCTAGCTATAGAGCGGCCACTACAGGACAAATGTAGTATTACATGGCAGACACACATTTAAGTCTACGTTCACATTTGCGTTGCGTCGGGTGCAGGTTCGGTGACGCATAGCGGTGCATGCGTCATGCGCCCCTATATTTAACATGGGGGCGC
Source organism: Ranitomeya variabilis (assembly GCF_051348905.1). Taxonomy (NCBI): domain Eukaryota; kingdom Metazoa; phylum Chordata; class Amphibia; order Anura; family Dendrobatidae; genus Ranitomeya; species Ranitomeya variabilis. Next base: position 28,219,057 of record NC_135234.1, on the reverse strand, counting down.
ATGGACATGCGTTGTCTTGCGTTTTGTGATGCATGCGTCATTTTTGGCGCAAGCGTCAGGGCGCACAGGACGCTGCATGATGCATTTTTTTTGTGCCGAAAATCATGCCAAAATTGGATGCATGCCTCACAAAAAGCTGCGTTTTGCATGCGTTTTGCGATGCGTCGCCGACGCTGCACCGCACAACGCAAATGTGAACGTAGCCTAATACATTGACGACCTAAGTCCCGCCATAGCCTGCATGCCTTTAAGGAGTGGGCAATAATATCACAAGATAATAAAACCGTTCATGACAATGAGCCATCGGGATACTTAATACCCTTTGAACAGTGCAAGCTGATAAAACAGTCAGCTAAAGCAACACGGATTTACTTTACACTGCTATGCAAATACAGGGGCTATCTGGTTACAGAGGGGCCGGGATGCACTCGTCAGACAGCTACAGAATTGGGACAGGTGGCTGGGACGTCGCTTTTAAAGCTCCCAGCGCAGAGTATTATGTTATTATTGTCTCGCGCACGATACATTTGGCCAGCTGCCCGCGCACACTGTTTGCATTCGATAAGACGTATTTCATGGACACGGATAGATAAACACATTATCTCTGACTGATGGGAAAATATGCATTTTAATGGTCTTAACTAAAGGCTGGTGAATGAGAAGGGTTTAACGTGTAGCATATGGGGGGCAGATACTTAAGTCATTCACAACCGCACGGCGCACTCCTAATCATTCATTCTACATTCATCTATTAAATAATGACTAAAATTTAAAGGGTTATTCCCATCTACATAGCGATGGGGCTAATTGGATAGTGCTTGCAAAAGCAAGCACATTTACAATTTACTGCATGTCAAAATTTGTAGTCCTTATTGAGATATTTCTTTTCCTTACAGCTTATTACCTAGGAGACCGACCACCGCTGCCGTCTAGCTTGAAAGCACTGCGCTGAAGCTGGCTGGGAACCTGGCAAGCTTCAAGACAGTGTTTGCAAACTCAATGGGAAAATGCTTGTAAGCACGGCGCCTATTCAAATATCTAGCAGCAGTGGTCGGTCTCCAAGGCAACGAGCTGCAAACAAAAGAAATGTGTAATTAATATCTCAAGATTTGAATAAGCAGTAAATTGTGTTTACAAGCACTTTATGACAGTACCTATCTGTGAAGATGGGAACAATGCTTTAAAGGGGGAGGGACGTTCCTTTCCCAAAAATGGGTAAAGCAGTCTATTGGCCAGAAGTGTGGGATTAGTATAAAGTTCATAAAAACAAAAATAGGTGCAAAAGAAATGAAAATCAAAGCAAAATATTACCACAATAACACAGTGAAGTGTGATGCTTATGTCGTGCCGCACCCCTCCTCCAGAAAACTCCTGAAAAACAGAAATCTGGCTGCTGATGAGTCGCTTTACTCATTAGACGGGAACAAATGGCTGAACATATGGGCTATATGAAAGCTATAAGACAATTCTGAAAAACACCTTTTAATTAGTATACAGAAATACTCCTAATGAATGCACTGCTTCTATTATGTTTAATGACATTGGTAACTCTTAAAGGGAATGTCTCCTGGATGTTGTTAGCCTCGGGAAAAACATGTAGGACTGTAAAAGTGAAAATATTATGTGTCTCTGCTGTTTCCTAAATATAGTTGTAGATATTTATTATTCCTTGGGAACGGCCAGTTTGGAGGCACATCCTTCCCGTATTGACTGTGTTCGTTTTATGGCTGCTGCAGTTGGAGCGCCTGCCAGGGTCCTGGGGTACTCTGTACCGGGCCGGTTCTTAAAGGGGTGGTCACGGTGGCGGTGACCCGGTCCGTGGCCCTGGGCATCCAAGTAAAAGGTCTTTAAAAGGGGTTGTTGAATGAAGAATAAAGTTTGTTCGTGACGCCACCTGTGGTATTCGGTCAGGGATTACCAACGCTGCTTAAAGGGGTCCTCTGGGGAGTGATGGTACTGCAGTAGGAATGATATGGCTTCCCACAGGTGAAGCTGGATCCCCAGGGCTCCTGATGTAGTAGTGACAGGTGGTAGGTGGTGTAGAAAGCACCAGAGGACACAAGGTTGCAGTCTCTTTATCTTTTTACTGGTGTAAGGCAGCCACAGTCCAGGGTATGGATCACAGGTGCTGGTGAGGTCCGGCCGGCATGGAAGCGATTCAGGAATCCCCCTAGCCAGGTGGGGTTGGAAGCCTTCCTCTCTGTGCTATATTGTAATCCCTTGCTGCCTTAGGCCTCACACAAGGTCCTCTCAGTTCTCTGTCCCCCCTTTATGTAGGACACTACCCGCATGGCAGGTAACTCGAGCCTTTTTACAGGGTCTCTCGGATGACTCCGGGCTCTATTCTGTTGCTGTGCCTTCGAGTGTTAATGGTGGACAGGAGACTTGCAATCTGCTGTCCGCCAGTTTCTGCTGTGGAGCATAAAGTTACCCCCACAACCTCGGTCTTCCGGCCACAGGTTTCATGCGCTGGGGGAAGCTCAGTCGCAGCTTGTCTCCAGCTCTTCATTTCTCCTTTGCTTCTTCCTCCTTCACGCTCTCTACAAACTGTTCTGTTCCTTTCTTTCCTTTCCAGGAGCTGCAGAACCTCAAGTCTGCATGGTCCCTACTGTCTTCCTGACTGCTCTCAGTCCCTGTCTCTGGCAGACTCTACTACTTTCCCTCCAGCCAGAATATATATAGGCGAACCACCCACTGGATCAGAGCTCGCCCTTCTGGTCTGGAGTAAGAACACATTGCATGTTTGTGATACTTTTTAATGGAATCCTTCCTCGCTTCCAAGCATGGCATCACTCTCCCCGTGAGGAAGGCAATACCACTGTAACAACCAGGAACCTGGAGTGTTAAACAATAATTAGGAATCAATAGAATACTTTGGCCTTCAGGTAGCGTGGTACAGTCCCTCCCGCAGACCGAGAAGTGATGTATACCTGTTTGTGTGTTTAATGTTATTATCCGGTACTCTATCAGTGCAATAGAGTTGTCAACCACCCACCATCTAATGACAATAAAATGACTTTGCCTCAGTCTACACAGCAAAGCTGAAAAGTGAGCTATATACGGTATCACGATTTTAATAATGCAAAAAAAAAAAAGAATAAAAAAAGAAAATATAAAATTTGGATTTTTATTCTATCCAATTGAAAATGCGATATCCATAGTGCAGAATTTAATGGAAATTTCTGACGTATTTCTGGCCCTTAGTCGTAGAATTTTAAATATGTAATTTTCTAATGATACGTATCACAGAAATTTGGAGGTGCAGCTGTTCTCACTTCCCCCAGAAGTATGTGATTTGTCTCAAGGCGGGGAGAGTGAAACCAGCACGGATTGGCAAAAGGGAACACCGGAGAGCCAGCGCCAACACAAGTGGAACGGCGGCGGTACCGGAGAGGAGTATCAGTATTATTATTTTACAAGGGGGAAACATAGGAATTGAGAAGGGGTTGTCCAAGAAGTGGACAACACCTTTATAGCTAAGAAATCTAAATTACATCACATTAAACATGACATGAGGTAATAGATAGGGTCCATGAAATGTGACTCCCTAATCTATCAAAAAATCACTAGACCACAGAATTGTTGTGCCAATTATTAAAGGGAACCTATCACCCCGTTTTTTAAAGATTAGATAAAAATAGTGTGAAATAGGGGCAGAGCTGGGCTTTACATTACTGCCTTTTTGGTGCCTTTACACCCCCGTTAGGCTGCCGAAATACCTTTGTGAAGTGTCCGTTTTGTCCTGTCACTCAAGTTGGTCAGGTCGGATGGGCGTGGTCACAGCGCTGTTTCTCCCCCAGATCAGGCTCATCATTACGTTGGTGGCGTAGTGGTGTGCGCATGTCCAAGGTCCCGAATCCTGCACAGGGGTGTGAAAATAGCAGCGATGTCCTTAATTTCATTGGTGGTCGGTGGGCGCGGCCATCTTGCTTTGGCCGCGCGTGCGCAGAAGCGGCGCTCTGCTGGCCGCGGCTTCAGGAAAATGGCCGCGGGCATCCGCGCGTGCGCAGATGGCTATCGCGGCGGCCATTTTCGTGAAGCAGAGTTCGCATCTCGGCTTCAGGAAAATGGCCGCCGCAATAGCCATCTGCGCACGCGCGGATGCCCGCGGCCATTTTCCTGAAGCCGCGGCCAGCAGAGCGCCGCTTCTGCGCACGCGCGGCCAAAGCAAGATGGCCGCGCCCACCGACCACCAATGAAATAACGGACATCGCTGCTATTTTCACACCCCTGTGCAGGATTCGGGACCTTGGACATGCGCACACCCCTACGCCACCAACGTAATGATGAGCCTGATCTGGGGGAGAAACAGCGCTGTGACCACGCCCATCCGACCTGACCAACTTAAGTGACAGGACAAAACGGACACTTCACAAAGGTATTTCGGCAGCCTAACGGGGGTGTAAAGGCACCGAAAAGGCAGTAATATAAAGCCCAGCTCTGCCCCTATTTCACACTATTTTTATCTAATCTTTAAAAAACGGGGTGATAGGTTCCCTTTAAAGGCATTCTCTGCTTTCCACAATTCCTCACTGATAGACGGGTGGCTTGACAATATCCTTATCACAGAGCATCCCCTGCTAGAATCCATTAATCATCTGCAATCTATGGCAAAAACTAGTAACAAGTATTTAACTATCTACAGCACCCCCATATGGGAAATTAAGTATTACACAGTTCCTATTCATGGAATAAATTCGGAGTCCTCCAAGGTTAAAGGCTCGGTCTGTGTCATATATATAGTAATTCTAGTGTATAACAGTATATAAGGTGTGTGACGATATATTAATATACACTGCTCAAAATAATAAAGGGAACACTAAAATCCCACATCCTAGATATCACTGAATGAAATATTCCAGTTGTAAATCTTTATTCATTACATAGTGGAATGTGTTGAGAACAATAAAACCTAAAAATGATCAACGTAAATCACAACTAATATCCCACGGAGGTCTGGAGTTGGAATGATGGAATCAAAGTGGAAAATTAAGTTACAGGCTAATACATCTTCAGTAGAAATGCCTCAAGACAAGGAAATGATGCTCAGCAGTGTGTGTGGCCTCCACGTGCCTGTATGACCTCCCTACAACGCCTGGGCATGCTCCTGATGAGGCGGTGGATGGTTTCCTGAGGGATCTCCTCCCAGACCTTGACGAAAGCATCCGCCAACTCCTGGACAGTCTGTGCTGCAGCATGATGTTGGTGGATGATGCGAGACATGATGTCCCAGATGTGTTCAATCGGATTCAGGTCTGGGGAATGGGCGGGCCAGTCCATGGCATCAATGCCTTCATCTTGCAGGAACTGCTGACACACTCCAGCCACATGAGGTCTGGCATTGTCCTGCATTAGGAGGAACCCAGGGCCAACCGCACCAGCATATGGTCTCACAAGGGATCTGAGGATCTCATCTCGGTACCTAATGGCAGTCAGGCTACCTCTGGCGAGCACATGGAGGGCTGTGCGGCCCAAGGAAATGCCACCCCGCACCATTACTGACCCACTGCCAAACCGGTCATGCTGAAGTATGTTGCAGGCAGCAGATCGCTCTCCACGACATCTCCAGACTCTGTCACATCTGTCACATGTGCTCAGTGTGAACCTGCTTTCATCTGTGAAGAGCACAGGGCGCCAGTGGCGAAGTTGCCAATCCTGGTGTTCTGTGGCAAATGCCAAGCGTCCTGCACGGTGTTGAGCTGTGAGCACAACCCCCATCTGTGGACATTGGGCACTCAGACCATCCTCATGGAGTCAGTTTCTAACCGTTTGTGCAGACACATGCACATTTGTGGCCTGCTGGAGGTCATTTTGCAGGGCTCTGGCAGTGCTCCTCCTGTTCCTCCTTGCACAAAGGCTGAGGTAGCGGTCCTACTGCTGGGTTGTTGCCCTCCTACGGCCCCCTCCACATCTCCTGGTGTACTGGCCTGTCTCCTGGTAGCGCCTCCAGCCTCTGGACACTATGCTGACAGATACAGCAAACCTTTTTGCCACAGCTCGCATTGATGTGCCATCCTGGATGAGCTGCACTACCTGAGCCACTTGTGTGGGTTGTAGAGTCCGTCTCATGCTACCACTAGTGTGAAAGCACAACCAACATTCAAAAGTGACCAAAACATCAGCCAGAAAGCATTGGTACTGAGATGTAGTCTGTGGTCCCCACCTGCAGAACCACTCCTTTATAGAGGGCGTCTTGATAATTGCCAATAATTTCCATCTGTTGTCTATACCATTTGCACAAACAGCATGTGAAATTGATTGTCGATCAGTGTTGCTTCCTAAGTGGACAGTGTGATTTCACAGAAGTTTGATTTACTTGGAGTTATATTCTGTTGTTTAAGTGCTCCCTTTATGTTTTTGAGCAGTGTATTTTCTAGCTGGGTCTATCTTGGCTTATCACCATTTTTTTTTATCCTTTAATCTAAACAATACAAGGATAATGTCAGTGTAATCCAGAGTCAATGACAGGGATAATGTTATTAGCCAGCCATCTGTTGCTAATACGACAAGGGGAAACGATTTAGTGATTGGTAACTGCCCATGTAAGCACGTAACGAGAATTCCCATCCAGACACCGCACTACCCTCACCAAACGCCGAAACCTGCAATCCTGGTATAACACTACAACCCCCAAAATGACCCGAGGACTGGATATAACAAACAGCCCAATCATTGCCGTATGCACTATACTAAATTGACGACATTTCTCTTTAAATGGAATCTACGACATTTCTCTTTAAAGGGAATCTATCACCATAAAATGACAGATTGTTTACAAGTTTTTGTGCTTAATTTTTTTTAAAGGGAACCTGTCAGCAGGATCGTGAACAGTAACATACAGTGTCAGGTCAGTGCCGTTATACTGATTACAACGACACCTGGTGATGAAATCCGTCTTGTGGCTGTTGTTTAATCTCTATTTTCAGTTTTGAGTTAATGATATGCTCGTGCTCTGGGGCGTCCTGTGGGCGGGGCTTCATGCGGTGCTCTACTTCGGTATTCATAATGCAGCCTGCTGCCAGGTCACTGCTCCCTCACTGACCTGCCCTAGTTTACATGATGATTATATGTACATACTTAAAAAAAAAACTTCTGCAGTCAGGCGCCAGCCGTGGCACCTGCACTGCAGTATAATCGCATGTTTACTGTGGTAATAATAACAGTGCTTGAGGTTATCCTGATAGCATAAAAATTAAATAAATCAATTTTAAAATGGCGCCGTCTGTGCCTGTGCAGTAGCAGATATCGTTGTATATGGTGGTGATCCGATAGCTGGTATTGCGCAGGCGCCGCCATCTTGGAGGAGGATTTTTTTTTTCTTTGCCAGCAAGACGGCGTGCCTGCGCAAAAGCAGCTATCGGATTACCTCTATATACACCGATAGCTGCTACTGTGCAGGTACGGCGGGCACAGTAGCAAAATGTATTTTTTTTATAGACTATCAGGATAACCTCAAGCACAGTTATTATTACCACAGTAAACATTCGATTATGCTGCAGTGCAGGTGCCGCGGCTGGCGCCTGCACGCACTGTGATTATGAACAGTTAAGCAAGTTGAAGATTAAATTAACACTAACAGGAATAAAGTTACAGATGACACATTTCCTTTGTATTTTAGCCAAATATATATTGTAATTTTTAACATTTTAAGAATTAAAAAAAGGAAAAAGGGCCAAAGCTAAATTTTGGGCACCCTTGGAGATTTTTGTTCTCAGATAACTTTGTCCAAGGTTTCAGACCTCAATTAGTCTGTTAGGGTTAGGACTTATGCACCATCATCGTTAGGAAAGGCTAGGTGATGCAAATTTCCCAGCTTTATAAAAATTCAGCCTCCTCTAGCCTTGGGCCAAAAAACAGCAGCCACGGGTTCTTCTAAGCAGCTGCCTAGCACTCTGGCAATGAAAATGGTGGTGGCCTAAACAGCAGAAGGCTATAAGAAAATAGCAAAGTGTTTTCAAATTTCCCTTTCCTCAGTTCGAAATGTAATTAAGAAATGGCCGTTAATAGGAACAGTGGAGGTCAACATAAGGTCTGGAAGACCAAGCAAAATTTCAGTGAGAGCTGCTCGTAAATTTGCTAGAGAGGCAAATAAGAACATTTGCTTGACTCTGGAGTTCTACTGTTCAGAGATATTTGCAGAAATATGGCCTTCATGACAGAGTCATCAGAAGAAAGCCTTTCCTGCATCCTCACCATAAAACTCAGCGTCAGAAGTATGCAAAAGAACATCTAAACGAGACTGATGCATTTTGGAAGCAAGTACTATGGACCAATGAGGTTAAAATAGAACTCTCTGGCCACAATGATCAAAAGGTAGGTTTGGAGAAAAAAGGGCACAAAATTTCCAGAAAAGAAAATCTCACCAACCATTAGGCATGAGGGTGGATCAATCATGCTTTGGGGTTGTTTTTCAGCCAATGGGAAGGGGAACCTTTCACGGGTATAAGGAAGAACAGATTCAATGTAATTTCAACAAATTCTTGATGCAAACATAACACCATCTGTAAAAAGCTGAAAAGCGGATGGCTTCTACAAATGGATAATGGATAAAATAGGAAGGAAATGTGTCATCTGTAACTTTAGGCCTTTTAGCGATCATTTCATCTTCAATTTGCTTAACTGTTCACACTAACAGCAATTTTGACCAAGGGTGCACAAACTTTTACATGCCACTGTATCTCACAACTGTGCAGCCCTAAAGAAGTAATTGTGCCCCTATTAAAGCTCCTTGGTGTACCCACACACTAAGATACCCTTTTTCATAGTCCCCATAAAGTATGATGCCAACAAAAGCACCCTCAAGCACAGTATGATACCCAAACAGTGAATTCCTCCACAGTACCCTCCATATATGCAGTACGAAGACGATACAGCCCCCCTTGCAATAAATGATACCGCCACAGTGACACCAACACAGTATGATGACCCTATAGTCCACCACACACAGTATAATGGCCCCCACACAGACAGCCCTCTATACAGTTTGGTGGCACTCCATACAGTATAGTGGCCACCACACAATTCACCACACTGTATAATGGCCTGCACACTCAATAATGGCCCATACTAAACCTGCAAACAGTACAATCCCCCCCACACACACACACACACACACACACAGCCCTCCAGAAACAATAATGGCGGATGCACATCCCTGTATACAATATAATGGATCCCACACAACCCTGCATACAACATGATGGGCGCCACACAACCGTCCACACAGTATAATGGACGATACAAAACAATGCACATAGTTCAATGGACTACACAAAGCCCTCCAAGCAGTATACTTGGCCCCACACAGCCCTCCAAATACTATGATGGCCCTCCAAATAGCATGATCCCCACCAAGTAGCATGATGGTCCCCACATAGCACTCCAAATATGATGGCTTCTGCATAGCCTTCCATATAGTATGATGGCACCTAATTAGCCCACCACATAGAAGGATTGCCCCGATGGCCCCACAAATAGCACACCAAATAGTATAATGGCCCTCACAAAGTACTCATAGATTAAAAAAAAAAATACTCACTTCTTATCGGTTTTCCCCGCTGCTCTGATCTCTACAGAGTGTGATCTGTACTGCTTGGCACAGCAGTCACAATGTGATGAAGTCATCATGGCCCCTTCCATCACCACTTTGAACTGTATCTGCATCCAGGATGCGAATACAGTTGAATATCAGGCAGGGAGCTCTGTGCCGGCGCTGGCACTTAGTAGCCGCGTGGTCTGCCACTATTAACGGTACGCTACTGGCTGTGACATCACCTATTATGATGGATAGATCCTGTATTATCAGCTGTTATCGGTCATCATAATCCTGCCCCTCATGGTAATGGACCTGCTGTAAATTCTAAGTGAAAGGGCAGGAAGTTATGGGTCTAAATATGCCATAAAGGCAGGTGTGAAAATTCCGATATTACCAAGTTTGTTTTTATTAAAGATCATGATATGGGGGAAAAAAAATGATATATTTTTTTTTTTTTACAATACATGAAACACCTGATTTAAACAATAGGCCATTTTCTGACGATGGCTTCCCTTTAAGAATAGTGGAGGTTATGAATACAAGGAAAGGAGCAAGGATAACAGAAATATTTGCCGGGGGCCTTTACTGCAAAAGCACAATGTAGAGCAGTCATGGCCGACTAACCTACTTCCCATCTTATTAATTATCTCCTCTCAGACAAAAGATACAAGGGCGGTCATAATAGAAATTACAGTGTGAAATCGGAGATAAGTAGGATGTTTAGACCCACCAGGTAGGTCCTACATAGGATCTGCAAGACGCTGACCTCGACACTTTTCTCTGTGTAACAAAACTTTACAATTAATGTCAATCTTAGGACAATCGTGAATCGGGACATGTTTTTCTGTGCCAGAAGATCATTTCACGAGAGTCCCGATCAGGCTTACAGTAGTGTACGGACACCAGGCAGTGGGTGAGGCCGTTTCAAGCTCCTCAACTCACAGGCCCCACAGCAGCTGCTTCGTCTGCATCCACTGTAGGTACATCATTGATCTAATATTACGCTTTAGATCAGGCAGTTGGGCTCATCCCTTGCATGGTGTGAACCTGTGCCATACTTTCCCACTTGATATTTTTTAATATTTTTATATTCCATTGGAAAATTCTATCCTTTTAGAGGCCACGACCCCTCCACATATTTCCATCTTGGTCCCTTCCTCCATCAGAAACCTTCCAGAATCATTGTTTTCTGGGATGTTTTGTTATAGGCTGTGAGATTTGCCAACTCTTCCACTAGTCTTTCTTTTTTCGAAGCTTCCCAGAAGTTCATAGAAAGTTGGAAAGTGTGACCTATCCCTGCCAAAGACCTTCCCACGTTACCAAACCCAAAGATCGTGAAAAGAGATGTAGGTTAAAAAAGCACCAAGCACCTCCTAATGGCAAAGATACTCGAGAAGTAAATAAAAACTGCAGTACGGCAAACGGCCATTTATGTTCACAGAAGCTTCTGTATCCTGGTGAGACAATAGCGACTACATACAGCTTTCCATTCCTATCTGTTATAACCAATCTAGCGCCCAGCTTGTAATAGACCCTCCCCAGGCAGAAAGTCCTCTTTACCAATATTGAAACTTTTCCCGTTGTGCTCAAAACAATGGCCTCAACCGATGTAACCTGAAGTGTGGAGGCCAAATAGGGCCATGGAGGGGAATAAAGGGATTTGGGATAGTAAGGAAGATAACTGTTCACATCAGTGTCAACAGCATGTCTACTAAGACCTACAAAAAAACGGTAACCATGATTGGTGCAAACGAAAAATGTAAATCTTATAATAATTTTCATATTCTAAGATAAAAAAACAAACAAAAAACCTTGTGTGTCTTATCGTCTGCAGCCGCCAGCACCTGATACCCCCTGACCGCTTCTATAATGATCATGCAGGAAGGGAGGATAGACATGATGGGCACATCACATACAGGACACATCGCTGGAGCCTGAGGAGGTGAGTAAACCACGAGACCACTGTGTGTGTGAAATTATTATACACCAGGCCACCAGAGGACGAGATATATACCCCTAATATTCCTAACTCCATCAGTGCATTGTATAATAAGAATAAATACAATATTAACCTCCCCTGCTACCTTTGACCTCCAGGTTAACCCCCTCTGCTATTCTAGACAATCACGTATAAATCTCCTCTTCTACCCTAGACCACCAGGTATTTAATTCCCTCAGCTACCCAATACCAAAATATATTAACTTCCTCTACCAAAGTTCTCCATAGAATACAATGGATGCTATATGACAGTGTGGCTTTATGTGGCACTATATAATGGCTTTATCAAAGCACTGTATGGCAGTATTGTGTGAACACTGTATGACAGTATTGTTTTATATGGCACCGTATGCAGATGTTAATGAGGAATGCTATGGCAGAATCGTGTCAGCACTGTATTGCATTATTGTTTTATCTGTTGATATATGATTGTATCATTAACTGGCATTAATATGTAGACTTATGGTATCATTGTTTTATTTGGCAGCATAAGATGATATTATCAAGATGCTTTATGGCATAATTGTATGGGCACTACACAGCACTATTGTTTTGTCACTATATGATGTTATCATCGTGTATTATCCACGGTGTATAGTATTACTGTTTTATTTGGCAATATATGATTATCCTGTACATTGTAAGCTTGCGAGCAACAGGGCCCTCACTCCTAATGTAACTGTTTAAACCGTCTCAGCTTATATTGAATTTATTGTCTGTACATGTCGCTGCTTAATTGTAAAGTGCTGCAGAATATGTTGGCGCTATATAAAATAACAATATTATTATATTATCCTGATATTGTATAGCAGTATAGTGTGGGTCCTATATGGCAGTTTTGTTTTATCTGGCAATATATGATAGCATTAACATGGTAAAGTATGGCAGTATTCTGGTTAGTCTTTCTATGTTCCACAAATAAGCACTGATAAGGTCTCCGCAGCGGAGATAGAAAAAAAGATGGACGTCACCTACTGCTCTACAGCATCATAATCAAAACCAGGCAAACTAAGGTCGATCCCTGAACCAGAGAAAATGGCGATTTGGGTAAAAGTGCTCTATGTTTGTCTCCCCTAGGGTGTAGCAGACAAAACGTCGTGCTTCATACTGTCACCCAAGGTCCCACATACCCCTTGGGCCAGTCCTGCTGCTTACATTTGATGATTTTATATCAATTTTGTACACAGTATATATACAAGTATAATATTAATATAATGTCATTACAACCAGTTACAAAATAGCAGACCATGTATGAGGCGGATTTATCCAGCGTTGATGCCTGACAGGGGACTCTTTACGTCCTGTATCACCCCCCTTCCAGGACTGCCATCTTAAGGATATAATTATCAGTTGTCTGCTCCCTTTACATCCCACATGGTAATTTGGAGAAAGAACTGAAAAGAAAGAGCTAAGCTCAGCGCATCGCATAGAGTTCTAGGCTTCGGGTAGAGACAATGGAGCGCGCGCCCTGCGGAGCCTCCTGAGGTCTTACAGCAGAGAGCACGCATCCGTACTGACTGCAGGCGGCATCACTGCTGGCCTACATCTATCATAGGCTCATACACGGCAGTAGCTGTGGATCCCACTCCAGCCACTTCTGCAGGATTACCCCAATTAACACATAATTAGTCATTAAAGGCAATCTGGACAGGGACCCACAGTCATTCCGCGTGAGCTTAGTCACGCGCGTGTGTAAAAATAAACTGTGGAACAACGTCATGTAAAGAGTTCTTAGGAGAATGTGCTTGAGGGTGAAGATGTACGAGTGCGAGCGGTAGTATGAGTGACTCAGATGCAGCAAAAAATACAAGGGCCTAGATTCATTATGGCTCAAGCGCCTATTTGTTGGAGTTTTTAATTTGCGTCTTATTATTCTTATTTTAATTTGCACCTTTTTAAAAATAATTTTAAAAAAAATGTATACAGATTTGCCTGTTTGTTTTTTTCTTATGTTTGTCATTGTGGACGGGGTTTAGGGTTTAAGGTTTCTAGATGATTTTCGGGCCGATTCATCAATTCAGACTTTTTTTTTTTTTTAAAGACACTATATTTTTTGCACAAATCTTCTCCAGTGTCATTATTTGCCCCGAGAGTGATTTTATGTACGGCTGAAAATATTGTAGCAAATTTTACAACATGGGACTTTTTGCTCTAAATAGTTGTGAAATAAAGTTACTGGCAAAAATAATGAAATTTTTTTATTTTTGCTCAAAATTCGTGAACAGCGTGCATCACTTTGAAGAATTTGTCGCAAAAAAATATAAGAAAAACGACTTTAAAAAAAACCTTTGCAAATAATGAATTGGGCAAACAAGTAGAAAAGGGTTACAAATATAGATACACAGATTAAATAATAATAATATTGAAATTACTGTAAATGAAGTCTAGTTGAACTGTTCCTGAACCATCGGTTTCTTGTCGGAGAACCAGTATGCTGTATAATCAGTATACACTACCTGCCTCTTTTTGCAATTGTATGATATTACGGTAGATCCAAGAAATCATGCTTATAAAAATACATTACATTTGGTTTCTATAGATAAATCACAAAAGATATATATATATACACACCAAAGCATAGATTCCCACCCCCCTTTTGGATGTTTATGTCCTGAGCTATACATCAGATGGTAGGCTTGAAAACATATGACTCACATGACTTGTAATGCGAAAAATGCAAAAAAAATAGTCTCCAAAAAGGACATGAAGTAAAACACATTAGGTTTAAAAAATGGCAGAAACAAAATACACATGTACTGTTAGGCTGCCGTCACACTATCAGTATTTGGTCAGTATTTTACATCAGTATTTGTAAGCCAAAACCAGGAATGGGTGATAAATGCACAAGTGGTGCATAGGTTACTATTATACTTTTCCTCTAATTGTTCCACTCCTGGTTTTGGCTTACAAATACTGATGTAAAATACTGACCAAATACTGATAGTGTGACGGCAGCCTTATACTGCAATATTTTGACATAGAGCCAACGTATTTTTACATACAGACTGGTACTTTAAAAATATGCAAGATTTACAGCGTTTTTCAACATGTAGGGATATTATTATAGGTCCCTAATACAATCCCGTGCGCCTCCTTACAAGGTCCATGGCATGTTGATAAGCCTTCAGTCAGTCAGAAAAAAAAATGAAAAACTAAAATACTTTTTTCTTTTTTTTTTTTTAATTTGCTGTCAAATTCATATAAATAAACCACACTGGAAAATTCACAGAGAATCCCATCTGTCAACCTTCCCGAATTTGCTGAAACTTCCCCCATTTTATGGAAACAGGTTAAAAAGAAAAATTGTGGTGTCCCGTGCTGAAAAAGAGTGGGATTTACAAAAAAAACCCTTCCCACAAACGAGCGATTCCTCACGAGATTAGGGCAGACCTAGGGTGCGCCATTAGAAGGTGCCACTGATGGAGGAGCTTGTGCCCATCAGCCTCCTCCAATTGTAAAACACCTCACATGGTAAAGCTGCTTTTCTACTGGAGGAGGTTGATGGACAGGTCTGATCACATGCTCCTCCATCAGCAGGCAATTTACGGACAGAAATGTTGGTCAGTATGCAGCATGGTGCAGCTGTAGGGAGGTGTACCAGGTCAACGGTCCCTCTTGCGTGTGTGGGCCGGAACTGTCGGGACTGTCACCATTATTCCAAGGGGGAAGAGGTTCCTGACTCTGACAGTTCTGAACACCTGACTGATGGGGCGGGTCCAACTTAAATAGCGGTGTGAGCGGGAAGACGGGACACTTGGCGGGGAATGAGCTTGTGAGGAGATAGATGGTTGACTCCCTCTCGACGGACCCACGCCAGCTAGCTGTGCCTGTACTCCCCGCTAGCAAGACTGCTAACACTTGCTACCCTCAGCCCAGAGAGACTTCCGCCCGTGTAGTGACCAGGATATAGCGCCTACCTGGGTTCCGCTCACCAACCGCGGAGGCACCGCTTAGTCCCATTCTTGTGGTGCCCATTGAGGACCGGACCGTGCCTGTGACTGTGTCCGCTGTACTGTGTGCTTCCACTGCGGCCTTGTCTACTGAATTTTCTCCTTCATCTGCTGTTCCGCTGTACCACCGACCTTCATCTCTACTCTACAGCATGCCTGGATGAGGAGATCACGTGCCGAAGGACCCGGAGGATTCAACACCGCAAGGAGACAGTGCATCGCCCTTCTGCAGGACCGGATCAGAGACATCTTGCGCCGCCTGGGGCGCCACCGAGGGGTCTTCCAGCTACCTTCCTCCAGCGCACAGAGACTGATAAGTTAACCCGTTGTTATCTTCTGTATTTGCATTTCCCCCATCTGCAAATTCATATCCTTTATTCCCCTGCTTATACCATCACTGTTTTATATAAAGAACATGTTAACCCTTGCTCCATCTCCTGTGTGTCACTGAATCCTACGCACCTACTAGCATCTTACACAGCCTGGAAAAAAAAAAAATCTGATCCTGAAAAAATGGCGGCAATTGCATGCAAATAAATAAGGTCCATCCTGAAAAAAATGGCGGCAATTGCATGCAAATAAATAAGGTCCTATGATGGTTCCCTTTCTTTTTTACTTTTCTTTGATATATCCCTGTCCTCCAAGTGACCCACGTCGGGGACAGCAGTCTCCGTATGATCAGACGAACATTCACATAGTGTAACAGAATGAGACAGAGAGGAAGTCATTACCAAGGATGATGTAGGAGACTCCCCTAATAATAAACCTTCCATGTTCATCCGGATTATTCTCTGTGTGAGTAGGGGGAGATGTTTTGTGCAGCCCGTAGCGTAATGTGACAAGCCGGGGAGCGCTAGTGTGTACAGCTTGGTACAAGACATATACCAGTATAAAGCTCAAACAAGCCACATATCTCCGGGGCACGGCTCCGCTGCCGCACAGAAATTGCTTCAGACATCCAATTTAGAAAAAAAAAAATGTATGCAAAACTGGGAAAAAAAAATATCATACATACAGTCTCTATGCTTAAAATGTAAAAAGTAAAGCAAGGTTCACAATGGGTTCACTCTATTATTTTTGTATTTTTCACCACTGACGCTGGCAACATGGATCCCATATTAAAGGGTTATTCCCAATATTAGGCTATGTTCACACGTTGAGTTTTTTCAGCTTTTTTTTTATGCGTTTTTTACAGCAAATTTTCAGCTCTGTTTTACAGTACCAGTAAAGTCTATAATATTTCAGAAATCTCATACACAGCTTGTTTTTTGTCCTCAGTATTTTGTGCAATACCTTGGTTTTTGCAAAATGCAACACTTCACATGTTACTTCTTTTCAGAATTTTTCAGCATTTTTCACCCATTGCAAGCAATGGGTGGTACCAAAAAATGCTAAAAAAACGCAGGCAAACAGCAACAAAAACTAAGCAAAACCTGTTTTTGCATCTCCGCAACAGAAATTGACATGCTGAGGCTCGTAAAACCGCGTTGCGGGTTAGTTTACGCAGCGTCAAATAGAATGTGATTTCTATTAATCCCATCCATTGTGCTTGTACTGTGCAATGCAGCGCTTTGAATGCAGCACATGTGCGCTTTGTTCAAAACGCTGCTAATCCTGATTGAGGGCACGTACCCGTAATTATATTAGGTTACTTGCATTTTTTACATACGTTTTAAGCTGCTTTTTTTGTTCCTTGTTGGTGTGTCATGTTTTAAACAAAGCTGCTTAACTGGTATTTCACTTTGAAAAAACTTTATTGAAATATTCATGAGCAGATTACATGCGTTTTTTTACCTGCAAAATTTACTCATCTAATGCAAGTTTATAGGAAAAATCTATGGCAAGTGACCTGCTATGATTAAGGGTATGTTTCCATGGTCCAGATTGGCAGCGCTTTGGACGCAGCTCTGTCCAAAGCACTGCCGGCTTTTGTACGAGCGGTGATTCCACATGTGTTCTTTGAATCATGCGGAATCACTGCATCCTGTACATTGGATGGTGATATTTATCTTGCAGAGACTAAGCGTCTCCGCAAGATAAATAGACATGCTGCGGTCTAGAAAGACGAGCCGCATGTCCGATTACGCAGGAAAGCCGGAGGTGTCCCTGCACGCATAGTGGAGATGAGATTTCATAACATCCCCTCCACTATGCTGTAACATCTGTATGCTGCGGATGTACCTAGCGCCCAATCCGCAGTGAATACTGAACGTGGAAACATACCCTTAGGGCAGAGGTCCCCAACCTTTCTGACCTTGAGAGCCACATCCAGCTATGGGAGAGGGTCGCGAGCCACACTCAGCTCTGAGAGAGGGTTGCGAGCCACAACCAGCTCCTTCCCAAATCACAGTAGTGACACCAAGAGCCTCCACAGGCCGCCCCGGAGCACGAGCATATCATTAACCCAAAACTGAAAATAAGAATTAAACAACAACCACAAGACGGATTTTATCAACCAAGGTATCATTGTAATCATTATAATGGCGCCGACCTGACACTGTCTGTAGGTTACTGTGCACAATACAGCTGACAGGTTCCCTTTTAAGTTGTAAGGGTTGGAGGACGAAATGAAGGAATTTTGGTAAGACAAGCGTTGAGAGCTCTTTTTTGTAGAGGGTGTTTATTGGACAAGCTACTGCAATGTTACTGTTCTCAGCCGCTTTTGCACGAGCTTTTTATGGGGCTTTTCGGATTGTTGAACTGTTAGCTCCTCTAGGCAGGCCCAAAGTGGGGCTTCAGGTTGGTGAGTCAACTTTGATGGGGGTTAGAGTGGAATGTTTTGAGGTATCAAAACAAAAAAGATCAAGTTGGCTGGGGTATGCTGATGGTCCTGTATCAGGTTCCAGGGCACGGGCACTGGCTGGTTAAAGTGGTTAAGGGTTTCTTGGGCATTAAAGATGGTTATCCGGGTTCCTTACTGAGACATGTGGATGGTTCGTCATTATTTAAATATCAGCTTACTGCAGTATTTCGAGAATGTTTGACACGTTGGGTGAGTAGCTCGATGAATATGGGTCGCATTCTTTTCACATTGGGGCAGCAACTGAGGCGTCATATTGGGGTTTGGGTGATGAGGTGGTTTGGCACATTGGGCATTGGGAATCTTCAAGGTTTCATTTTTATGTTCGCCTCATTGGTTACGTGTTGAGGGACTGTGCTGGTTTTATATTTCTTTGGTATATGATGTGTATTAACCTAGTTGGTTGTCTTTCACCGTAGGACCATGCTGGGTTTGGATCCTGGGGGCACTTTTATGTTTTCTGTGGGAAGGAGGCGTTGCGAGCGAATGTGAACCCTGGTGGTTGACATCTTGGACAAAATATGCGTTGGTCACATGGCTGAGTATCCGTGGTATGAAGTGACAGAGGGTGCTGCTGTTTTTTTCATATTACTGTCGAGTGGACTGTTCACCAGCTGTATTAATGTTGCTCGTTGGAAGGAACGATATTGGTGTCAAATACTTCAGGAAATTAATACGGGACATAAAAGTTTAATTTGTTGTGGTTATGGTCATCCTATCAGGGAATCATAATAGTGTACACTGACATTGTGGTGTGGACTACTTGGAGGTATGTGAGCAGGGCCGGGCTCCAGTGGGTCCCTTTGACACATACCACAATTCATGATGCACAGATACAGCAGAAAAATATAGGTATGGTACAATATCAAAGATTTCACTTTCTTCTTACATTACATGAGTGATATCAATAGCTCAGAAACTGGACAGTATAGTCCTACATACAGTATTATGGCCATCACATAGCGCTCCATACAGAATAATGAGCCCCATATATTGCCTCCATACAGAATAATGAGCCCCATATTTTGCTCCATACAGAATAATGAGCCCCATATAAGCCCCATATATTGCTCCATACAGAATAATGAGACCCATATAATGCTCCATACAGTATAATGAGCCCCATATATTGCTCCATACAGAATGAGCCCCATATATTGCTCTACACAGTATTATGGGCACCACATAGTCCTCCATACAGAATAATGAGCCCCATATATTGCTCCATACAGAATAATTAACCCCATATAATGCTCCATACAGTATATGATGGACCTCATATAATGATGGTGAGCATCATAGAAAGCTCCAGTATATGAAGGGCCCCATATAATGCTCCAAACAGAGTGGACCCATAAGATGCTCTATATATAATGGGCCCCATATACTGCTCCATATGTAATTGGCCCCAAAAGATGCTCCAATGAACTTAGCCTTAATGCGATTGGCATGGACCTATTGTTACTGAGATACTGGGACGGCATCAAACAAGTTTCGGATGTGTAAAGTGTCACACGGTCAGGTCTGTGGTGGGGGATAGGTCTTCTTAAGTGTCATGTCTTTTTGTGTGAAGGGAACTATTGGGGGAATAGTGACTTTGGTTATATCCCAATATAACTGAGGAGAGTAAATTCTGCATGGTTAAGGGTATTGACCGTGTAGTGCTAATACCTTACTTCCTGGGCTGATGTGGTGCGGCCATGGAAAGTTTTCTAGGACGTGGGGCTTGTCTCTGGCCTGTGCCTATGAGCCTTTAGATAGTTAGGAAAATGTTTATTGTTGTAGGGTCGCCAATGTTGTGGCAGCTTCAAGTTTTTGTGATGTTATAATTTAATAAGACTGCTGTGATCATTTTACCCAAGTCGCAAGCAGTCATGTGTTTTATTTACATACAAGGAGGTGTTATTGGCTAAGGAATAAGTAAACGACCAAACTCCTCTTAGCTTGTCATGTACTAAGGAAATAAGAGCTAAGAAGGGTTGTGCCCAGTACTGTGTTACAATCTGATGAACTTGGGTAAACCTTTGCTTGTTGAAACGAACTGCGTGTTCCCTGAGTTATGTGCGCTGGCTGCGGAAGATAGATGCCAGGAGAAAGCGGAGGCCTGCGGCCTACACGTGGGTGTGATGCACCCCACACTTGATAGCACACTGGGACCGGGACATGGTTTTCCTATAAAGTGTCAGGGCGTTATGGCGCAGCAGCTCGTTCAAGGCTACAGCCCTCACTCACTTTAAAAAAATATTTAAGTTAAAAAAAAATTTTTACCAGAATTTTTACAATCAGAGGAAACTACAGAAGCTGCAACCCCCTTCAGAACATCAATATAGCTCAATCTGGAAGACAATATGCTTAACCACATCTCAGCCAGGCAACACAAAACAGATTCACAGCATTTAGTGCAATATATTATTCAAATGATAATTTAATCGTTTGATCAAACACTCAACAGGATAAACACTGGAAGGGAAAGCTGCTGGAGGAACAGACAACGAGGTCCAGGTCCCAGGGGGCCTTAAGTAAGAGCAAAATAATACAGGAATAACGAAAGAAAGGCAAGCAAAACCAGAAGATGCCCACATGCCAGCTCCATAGGATTCAGAATGATAACAACCATCTGAAAATTATTACAGAAAGATTAGCATTTTCTTCAAATTATGGCAGAGATCTTGGAAAAATGTGAAAACAGGGTGCTCTACCATATTTGTGATCACTTTTGATTATCTTGTCCTTTTTTCTCAGCTGCAAAGTGAAAATCTGCACGTAACAAGAAATAAAGCTGAACATGTTGTCGATCTCTGAAATTGACGCCAAAACAAAATATATTGTCATACCTGAAATGGCCAGAATTGTCCACTGAGCCAGGCTCCGCTTTTCAGATTCTTTACTGATGTCCCTTTTTAAAAAATTGTCATGTATGCCAATCCCTGGGGGGGGTTAAGCCCCCACCTCCTGGGTATTTTGGAAGACTTTTCTTTGCTTATATAGGAAACATATTGCAAGTTTCTAGATCTAAAATACATAATGGCAACTGATCTGAAAGCAGCGACAGTTTTACATAAGCTCAACCAAACATCATGACGGTAAAAAGCAACAAAAAAAAAAAAAAACAGATCGGCCCCTGTGAGTTGAGGGGTCCGTGAAGGCTTCTAAATTGGCCCTAAATTCGCTTGACAGCTGTTGACGCCACAAACACTTCCACTAAGTGTTATGAAAATTGTTTTGCATATATTCTAAATATAGTTTTTAGGAATGAATTGAGAGCGGCGAAGAGATGCACTTACTGCTTAGTGAACCTATAAAACACCCTCCATTAAGACCTAAATAGCTGTAAGGAGGCAGTAAATGAGCGTCATAAGCCTGCAAATGCTTTATATGAAATACTTTATGTTCAGTCGCTGTTGGACTGACGCACGCATAAAAAAAAATAAAAATAATAAAACCTCCCAAAAGACGACCGTTGTTTAGTGAACGAGGCCAACAGCTGGCATATTCACTGGCACGTGAAGAGGTCACACGGGACGTTCACCACTAAATCTGCTTTTCCTATTGACATAGCAATGAACATCAATCTGTAGCTGATTGAAGCTTCGCGCGGGGACGGTCCCCCAGGTACGCAGGGCCGGAAGCTATATGAACTGTGTTTTTATCGCCTGTTCAAATGTGGAGATGATGCCAACGCTAGTGAAGACAATACATAGGATAGAATCTTGCAGAGGGGAAAACAAAACTTTAGTTAAAATTAGCAGGAACATGAGGATCGCAAAGCAATGTTTGGACTGGCTGTCGTTTTACACGACCCAAGCGTGACAACTGCATAGAAGTACATGCTGTCACACTCAAGTCAGGGGAGCCAACGGCCAGTCCGAGCGTTACGCAACGATCCTCGTCTGAGTTATATTAGGCTACTTTCACAAGACGTCACAATGCGTCATTCTGTGTAAAAAACGCATCCTGTAAAGTTCCCCGCAGGATGCGTTTTTTGCACATAGACTTGTATTACTGACACATCACGACGTATGGACACACGTTCCATATGTCGTGCACTGATGCGTCGGTATTTGGCGGGCCGCCGTATCGAAAAAAACGTCCAAGGGAACGTTTTTTTGCACGTCGGGTCCTACATTTTAAACTGTGCATGCGCGGCCGGAACTCCACCCCCTCCTCCCTGGGACTTCACAATGGGCAGCGGATGCGTTGAAACACTGTGTCCGCTGCCAACTTTGTGCTAAAAAACTTCAACGTTCGTCGGTGCGTTGCTTAGTATGTTTTCGCCATTATGGCTTACTCCAACTTATGGTCCCCTGATGAGCCCCTATACTAGGAGGGGGTGAAACGCGTTGGGACAAGGATACTGGGACAAAGAATGCCGCTTTTTACCCAGATAAGTCTACCTATTATGGTGTTCCTAGCATGCTGCTGCTAAAAATGTTGGCACATTTATGACAAAAAGCACCTGGCTATAGTATGTTCCATTGTGAAAGCAATAAGGTGTTAACTAACCTTTTTCTAGCATGCTAGGTCAAGTTACTGGTCGCTGAGATATATTACTCTGTGTCAATCCATCACATGTGTAGACCTGATTTATAAGGAACAGATCAGTGTTGAATAACCTGTTGGTTTTTATATCATTATAAACAGACACTATTAATCTATAGAATATCCATCCCCCTTGAGCATAATCAGGTGTAGATTGTGTCTACATGTGGCTGACACATTTTCAAAAGTTTTACTAGAGCCGTACTCAATTGGCAAAACTTTTGTTTTCTGGCCCTTTGTTTAGGCAGAACAACCTATTAAGGTTTAGATTACTCAGCTAGACCCGTTTTTTTCTGTGTGTATGGTGTGGAGGGTTTTGGGTAGTGGATAGGGCGGTATAGGGACATAAGGGACAGTCGACGCGGAGTGGGGGCGCCACATCGTGTGTTAGGGTGTCAACCTCCACTGTTAGGTAGGGCACAGGTTATTTAGGATCTCAACAGGGTCCTCTAGGTATTTGCCATTTTCCCCCCTCGGTCCTTGTGGTCCCTATTATCGGCCCGGATACAGGACAATAGGCAAGCAGCTTGGTTAGAAGGCAACTGTTGGCGCAATTATTAGAAAATGGAAGTAACACAAGATGACCGAATCTTCCTTGGTCTGGGGCTCCATGCAAGATCTCGCCTTGTGGGTTACGGATGATTCTGAGAAAGGTCAGAAATCAGCTCAGAACTACACGGGAGGACCTGGTCAATGACCTGAAGAGAGCTGGGACCATAGTCACAAACATTAACGTTAGTAACACACTACGCCGTCATGGACTAAACTCCTGCAGGGCACACAAGGTTCCCCTGCTCACACCAGCTCATGTCCAGGCCAGTTTGAAGTTCGCCAATGACCATCTGGATGATCCAGAGGAGGCATGGGAGAAAGTCATGTGGTCAGATGAGACCAAAATAGAACTTTTTGGTATCAACTCCACTCACCGTGTTTGGAGGAAGAAAGAGGATGAGTACAACCCCAATAACACAGTCCCAACCGTGAAGCATAGTGGGGGAAACATCATACTTTGGGGGTGTTTTTTGCAAAGGGGACAGGACGACTGCAGCATATTGAAGGGAGTATAGATGGGGATATGTATCATGAGATTTTGGCCAACAACCTCCTTCCCTCAGTAAAAGCATTAAAGATGGGTCGTTGCTGGGTTTCCAGCATGACAATGACCCAAAACACACAGTCTGGGCAAGTAAGGAGTGTCTCCGTAAGAAGCATTTCAAGGTCCTGGAGTGGCCTTGCAAGTCTCCAGACCTGAACCCAATAGAAAATCTTTGGAGGGAGAGGAAACTCAATGTGGCCCAGTGACAGCCCCGAAACCTGAAAGATCTGGAGAAGATCAGTATGGAGGAGGGGGCCAAAGTCCCTGCTGCAGTGTGTACAAACCTGGTCAAGATCTACAGGAAACGTCTGACCTCTGTAATTGCAAACAAAGGTTTCTGAACCAAATATTAAGTTGTTTTTCTATTGTTTCAAATAATTTTTACTTATTATTGCAATAAAATGCAAATTAATGTCAAAATCATACAATGCAATTTTATGGATTTCATTTTTAGACTCTCTCTCACAGGTGAAGTGTACCTGGGATAAAAATTACAGACCTTTCAATTCTTTGTAGGTGGGAAAACTTGCAAAATCGGCAGTGCAAATACTTATTTTCCCCACTGTACTTGGCATACTGGATCTTCAAGACATTTTTAGGGTCATGAGGATTTATAAGTGTTTTTTTCTTTATCAGGGGCTGTTCTCTTGGCTTGAGGTTGAGATCATGCCCCTAAATCATGCTGCTCTCAGATTACATGGCAATAAACCTGCTGACAGATTCCCTTTAAAATATTTCTACCTACACATATTGTGACATAGGTATGGATAATGTAGCACTAAAAATATGTTTCCTTGGAAATAGCCCTTTTTCAGACACAATCCGTTTCCACGCCCTGTTTTCTGCCCCTGAAACATGCATTTAGACGCCTGAGCAGCTAATTGCAATGCACATCACAAGCACAAGACACCTTACAGATGTACTACCACTCAGCGGCACTGAGAGATTTGCACTCTCTTCCTGGAGGTCTCCCTTTTATTTCCAGGAGTGTTGACACATATAGGGTCAAGATTCGTCTTGTTGTGGCAAGTTGGTGACTGTGGCCATACAATTTAGCTCGACTCACAATATTTCTACTGTCTCCTCTACCTCTACCATGCACGGTTTGGCTAAGTGTGCATGTGTTGTCAATGGAGAGAGGGAAATTTGCAGCCCACAGACATCTTTGGTTGACAGTGTTCAAAATCTAAGGGTATGTGCACACGTTGCAGGTTCGTTTGCAGACTTTTCTGAGCGGATTCTGCAAAATCCGCAGGTAAAATGACCTGCGTTTTACCTGCGGATTCCCTGCAGGTTTTCTATGGATTTTGCCTGTGTTTTTACACCTGCGGATTCCTATAAAGAAATGGGTGTAAAACGCTGCGGAATCCGCATAAAGAATTGACATGCTGCAGAAAATAATCCACAACGTTTCCGTACGGAATTTTCCGCAGCATGTGCAGTGTGGATTTGGGTTTCCATAGGTTAACATGCTACTGTACAACGCATGGAAAACTGCTGCAAAATCCGCAATGTGTGCACATAGCCTAAGCGCCCGATTCTTTCTTCCATCTACAGGTCCTTCTCAAAAAATTAGCATATAGTGTTAAATTTCATTATTTACCATAATGTAATGATTACAATTAAACTTTCATATATTATAGATTCATTATCCACCAACTGAAATTTGTCAGGTCTTTTATTGTTTTAATACTGATGATTTTGGCCTACAACTCCTGATAACCCAAAAAACCTGTCTCAATAAATTAGCATATCAAGAAAAGGTTCTCTAAACGACCTATTACCCTAATCTTCTGAATCAACTAATTAACTCTAAACACATGCAAAAGATACCTGAGGCTTTTAAAAACTCCCTGCCTGGTTCATTACTCAAAACCCCCATCATGGGTAAGACTAGCGACCTGACAGATGTCAAGAAGGCCATCATTGACACCCTCAAGCAAGAGGGTAAGACCCAGAAAGAAATTTCTCAACAAATAGGCTGTTCCCAGAGTGCTGTATCAAGGCACCTCAATGGTAAGTCTGTTGGAAGAAAACAATGTGGCAGAAAACGCTGTACAACGAGAAGAGGTGACCGGACCCTGAGGAAGACTGTGGAGAAGGACCGATTCCAGGCCTTGGGGAACCTGAGGAAGCAGTGGACTGAGTCTGGTGTGGAAACATCCAGAGCCACCGTGCACAGGCGTGTGCAGGAAATGGGCTACAGGTGCCGCATTCCCCAGGTAAAGCCACTTTTGAACCATAAACAGCGGCAGAAGCGCCTGACCTGGGCTACAGAGAAGCAGCACTGGACTGTTGCTAAGTGGTCCCAAGTACTTTTTTCTGATGAAAGCAAATTTTGCATGTCATTCGGAAATCAAGGTGCCAGAGTCTGGAGGAAGACTGGGGAGAAGGAAATGCCAAAATGCCTGAAGTCCAGTGTCAAGTACCCACAGTCAGTGATGGTGTGGGGTGCCATGTCAGCTGCTGGTGTTGGTCCACTGTGTTTCATCAAGGGCAGGGTCAATGCAGCTAGCTATCAGGAGATTTTGGAGCACTTCATGCTTCCTGGCACCTGCTCACAGTGCCAAAACCACTGGTAAATGGTTTACTGACCATGGTATTACTGTGCTCAATTGGCCTGTCAACTCTCCTGACCTGAACCCCATAGAGAATCTGTGGGATATTGTGAAGAGAAAGTTGAGAGACGCAAGACCCAACACTCTGGATGAGCTTAAGGCCGCTATTGAAGCATCCTGGGCCTCCATAACATCTCAGCAGTGTCACAGGCTGATTGCCTCCATGCCACGCCGCATTGAAGCAGTCATTTCTGCCAAAGGATTCCCGACCAAGAATTGAGTGCATAACTGAACATTATTATTTGATGGTTTTTTTGTTTGTTATTAAAAAACACTTTTATTTGATTGGACGGGTGAAATATGCTAATTTATTGAGACAGGTTTTTTGGGTTATCAGGAGTTGTAGGCCAAAATCATCAGTATTAAAACAATAAAAGACCTGACAAATTTCAGTTGGTGGATAATGAATCTATAACATATGAAAGTTTAATTGTAATCATTACATTATGGTAAATAATGAAATTTAACACTATATGCTAATTTTTTGAGAAGGACCTGTAATTGTAAGGACATCTTTAGCCACTTTACATCCTACCTAAGCATGAGATGAGAACATTTAGCAGGCTACCTAGAGGCCTAAAGAGTGTCAGGTCAGAGATGAAGCAACATTTGAGACTTTTTAAAAGATATGTGCCATGTTTAGCTTAAATTTATTGATATACATGTACGCCAGGTATCAGGAAAGACGCCTCCATCATGCCCATCAGGTTGCATTAAATATACAGCGTGTGCCATATTGTTAAATCTCGATTAGGCCAGATTCACATGGCCTGTGCCCAGGTCAGAATACCCGGCAGGGTGTTTTGACTTCAGCTAAATGATTCACATATGCCAATGGGCCGGGTATTACAATCCAGGCATAGACCATGTGTAACCAGCCTTATTGTGTTCCACAAGGGCAAGTGAGGCTCCAAGATGAGGACAACCTTGCCACCAGAAAGAAAGAACAGTCGTCGCATTGCGGGTTATGGTGGCTTTCTCTGAGTATCTGAGAAAAGATTAATGGCTGCTTTTTGGAGTTTTGCCCAATTCATTACTGGCAGCACATGTGTCAAGAGTTACAGTAACTAAAGTGGGAAATCTATATTATCCCAGCAGATATATGGACTATACGATTCCTGTCATGAATTTATGGCCATGTAGAAGGGTAAAGGCAGCCAATATGCATATGTAAATGGGACAAATTATCTGCTTTTAGTAATTCTGCTTCTACAGGGGCAGACAGATGGCCGTATTACTTGTGTGAGGATCCTCGGACTGGCCAGCGGCTCTCCTGACCTGAGCCGACAGCTGCCTACCAATACATGGTGTCATGCTCACGTCAGGATAGCCGATGGCCAGTCCGAGGATTGCAATTCGATCATCACACAAGTAATAAGGACATCCGACTGCACTCTAAAGATAGAATACAATGCCACGCATTCTATGCGGCTGTTCACATGTCCATGTTTTGATTTTTTTGTGGACCGTGTGTCTGTGCAAAAATAAGGGACAAATGTCTTTTTTTTACCAGCATCATGGATGAATAGTGCCTATACAAGTACCGTATATGGGTCTGCAAAGATTACACCAGTCCTTGTAATTTCTTTAATCATATGTGATGATAAAAACTAACACTGAGCAAACACTGATGAAACTCGGATCCAAAACACCGATGACACTTGTACTATTTTTTTGTGTACAGGACCAAACACAGATGTCTGAATGAAGTATTTCAGTATGCTTACTAACAATACAGGAGTCCTGGCTGGATGGACCAGACATTCATTTCACACACTGAAAGGCAATAAAGGGATTCATCACGCTGGGCTGTTTTCACGTCTGACATCACGTTTTCTGCATGGAAATGGCCGAGGGTCATCTGTATCGAACGCAACAGCCTCATATATGCCATACATGCCTATGAGGCTTTTGAGTTCAGGGCAGAAGACCCACGACATTGTGCCTCGTAAGGGTTGGCTGTGTAATAGCGCCCTTAAACATCTCACACAACCATAATATGGGCTAATTCCTGGACCCATGTTATCGCCATAAAACCTGGACTAACTACTGGTCTAATTTTATGCCAATAACATTGGTGGAGATTTGACAAAAACAATGAAAGGCCATAGCAACCAGATTCCACCTATTCAATCTCCTACCGGATTAAGCATTTTCGCGAACAGCTCTTTTGCACTTGCAAAGAAGATCTGTAGCAGATCCACAATGGCAAATACACAATAAAAAACATGAGAGTGTAAACAACAAAAAAACACAACAACAACTGTTCATCTCTTGCAATGAGGTCTCTTCACATGACCAATGCAGCCTGCTATTTTTAGGCTGTGTTTACACAGGGGATATCGAAGCAGATACACATAAAATAATGCTTCAATTACACTATGAATACTCTTCCTATTGATTTCAATGAAAAATCCACTTCGCTGTTCATAGTTTGGTTATTTGCACGTCTTTTTCAACCGGATTCCGCAAGGAACCCACCTGAAAAAGAGCTGCAAAACCACAACAAAATGAACATAATACAAAGCAACGTCAAAATGACATTTCTCTGCACATGGTCTGTCTTACCAGGGCTGTGGAGTCGGAGTCATGGAGTCGATTTTGGTGGAGTAGGAGTCGGTGTCATGAAAATTGAGGAGTCGAAGTAGGAGGCTTGCCTTACCGACTCTACAGCCCTGGCAGGGCTGTGGAGTCGGAGTTGTGGAGTCAGAGTCGGAGCCCATTTTGGTGGAGTCGGAGTTGGTGTCATGGAAATTGAGGAGTCAGAGACGGAGGTTTGGCCGAATCCACAGCTCTGTGTCTTATTACGTCACTTCTTTTAGCTGCTTCAGGGTTCAGAAACCTTGAAGTGGTTTTCATTTTTTGGCTGGATTACATAGGAAGCCGCATGATCGATACATATGAAAGTACAACAAAGACGAGCAGCGGTTGCTGCAAAAATAACTACGGTAATAAGAGGCCGTCGAAGATGCTTCAGGAAAAAGTCCACCGACGTTTCACTGAAGAAATTTTACCCTGGAAAAGCTTAAGGAACTTCTTAAAAACGTCATGTGCATATAACCTAAGATTTTCTATGTTTTTTGTTGTTGTTTTTTTTTTTTTTTTTTACAGCTTTTTTTTAAGAAATATCTAAGAAAAACAACACATGCAATTTTTGAAGACTAAAAAAAGGGATTCCAAGAAACGTTTGTTTTGGCTTACAGCAAACATTTTGCAAAAACACAGCAGTTTTTTTCGTCGTTTTTTGAGCCATAGCAGCAGACCCTTGTGCAGTGCTAGCTTTCATGGCTAGCACTCGAAAACTTGCATACTCGGCAATTCTCGGGATTACTAGGCTGCCTGTGACGTCATGATCTCACATCGCGATGCATGTCATAACTTCGTGTGAGGCCTAGTAACCATAAGATGAGCTCCGCATGCAGGCATTCGTTGTACTGCCATGATCCGCCTGAATTAAATGGCTGGCCTGGCATTATTTTGTTGTGGATTATTCTTGTGTGCTTCAGCAACAGAAATCTCTCATAAAAATACATGAAAAGGTATGGATTTCAGTTTAAAAATGCTGGTGTAAGATTTGCAATAAATACACAACGTGAGAACCAAGGCCTAGCCTAGTCTAACCTACAAATTATGTTAACTTGGAGGCATTTTAAGGTTTTGTTCTTCTTTGTGTTTTTAATAGAAAAAAAAAAAATTGGGTTAATATATTTTTTTAAATTACAAAAAAAGTCTGGTGAAACTGTCAAGCGTGAACATATGCACGGACTTCTACCATTAATTCTCATTGGATAGCTATATCTTTTTTGGAAGACTAGCTTTGGCGGCTTACTGGTTAAATATCCAGCTTAATGCAAGAGAAATTCATGTGTCGGCTTTCATTAAATGACAAAAGGAAACGTACCAAGGCGAATATACAGCAGCTATTCCACAATGTCACATGTACAGAGGTAACCTTTGGAACAATAAAAATCTGCATGAGGAGATGCCATGATAGATGGCTGCTGCTCGTACTTCATTGGAGTGACGGAAAACAAAGGGTTACAGAATACATTAAAAAACAAAAAAAAACAAAAAAAAAAAAAAAGAGGAATAAATCTAAAACTCCAAGCTTTCAGTAAGATCTATCTCTAATAGGTTTTTCTCGTGATCTGGGGACAGACATCTCTTCACAGAATGTGTCAAACCCCTGCAGGCTCTCTGACAGATTTAAATGGTTATTAGCCTCTATCTACTTGGTGCATGCTAAAAATATCAGAAAAATCCAAAAACAGCAGCGACGTCGAGTCATGGTGCAAGGATCAAATACAAAAAAAAAAAATAGTAATACAAATGGAAATTTGACGCTCCTTAGTAGCTTATTGCAAAGCTAACCCATAATTAAGCCACATTTTGTATCCAAGGCGAGGCCCTGGCCAGAAGAGACTACACAGGAATCGTGACATTATCAAATGCAAGCATAGAAAATGCGGGACACGTTCTCGTGGCTGGAGCGGCGTTTCATCAAAATGTCTAATCTTAGCTGCCTGCATTGAATTTAACTCATGACGTTCTGGGTTATTTAATCAGAGATATAACTATAAAATTTGTAATTAGTACGTGATGTGGAAAAAATCCTTTGCAAATTTCCAAGGGAAGCATCATTCAGAGGGCCTTTTTTAAAAATTTTAACGCACAACAATAATCTAAGGGTAAGCTTATACCAAAAATTGGCCAAAAATGAACATTTCTATGCTTTTTTTTTCAGGTCAACAGGTGTCCAAGAAAAAAAAAATAATGGAGAAATGAGCAGCCTTATAGACCAGAATGGGCTTGTGTTCTGTCCATGAAAAACATGGAGAGAACGCATACGTGAACCTGGACGCCTAAATCCGATACTGACCCTTAGATTTCTCAATATTAGCACAATCCAAATGTAGGATCCAACTCGTAGGATTGTGATGGTGGGAGCGGTGCAGTTTTTTGTTTATCTGGGTTGAAGCTCAATGTGTGACTCTTGGACCCCAATGCCAGATATGTAACAAGTCCCTCCCAACTACCATGTGCCATCTGTAATAATGGCGACTGTATTCCAGGGCTCAGGTGCAACTACTGCCTCTGTATCCTCAATTGCTAAGCTCATCTATCTGGGAACTGCATGTATGCTTGAAAAAAAAAAAAAATAATAAAAAGTCACATGGCTGTATCTTCGCTGGTCTCTTTGTGTTCCCTGTCGTGCATCCTCCAGACATTTCACAATGGATGTGACTCGCTCTGTCAATCTTAACTTACAATCTATGGCAGGAAGGGAAAAAAAAGTCTCTCTATAAATAGAGCTGCGGCTCCTTGCTGTTGGCATAGTGAAAATAAGTTAAATAGTCAGTGGTGGTCATTAATCATTGCTCCTCGTTTTCATAATTGTGGTCGGAGGGGGGGGATTAACGATGTACACATATAGTATTTGCACAAGAACATTAAGCAAATGTGAAATCGAGCAAATCAGTAAGTAGCTAGGGGAGTCCGATGTGTACGGCTGTGAGAACAATGGAAAAGAAAAAAAAGAAATGGATTAAAAATATTGGAATTTTATATTATTGGTTTGCCATTTGATGTAGGACTGTATTGTAGTAAATAAACATAAAAGCAGCACCCACAGATCTCTATGAGGCCATGGTGGATCTATACAGGTGTCCGATTTCCCGGAGTGTTCCCTTCCTTTATCCTACAGGCATAGCTTGCCATTGGTAGCACAGCTAAGGGCTGTCATACACATTAGACTAAATTTGTCCAAACTAGCTGCTATTGATTGTATCGGCGGACAGTCTAATGTGTATGGGGCCTACAGAGTATTCTACTAATAGACTACATCGAGGAGAGAGCCTGTTGAATTTCAGCTGTCCGAATCCACTGATGAGCAGGACCGTATGGCCATCCAATGTGATCGAGGGTCTTCAGACTCTCCCCCGACAAAATATCTGCCTACGGCACCACAGTACTGCGCAGAAGGCCACTCTCTGGTGTGCATGACATTTGAAGGCTCACATACACACAGAGAAAAGTTGGCTGAATCCCCTGATTTCAGAAAAGACAATCAACCATCTAATGTGTATGGGGGTCTCCTCACTCGCCCCAGACAAAATGTCAGGAGAAGGATTTGTCCTTTCGATCCTCTTGTTCGACCATGAGATATTCAGATATTCAGCCACCAGAGGGGTCTGGAGGGTAGTAGCATAATTTTATGAAAATCTGCATCAGGTCACCCAAGTATAGTCTTGGTCTTCTCCTATGTGCCAAATGGACCATTTAGGCTGCAGGGACTGGGTGCAACTGAAACCTATGCATCCACTATAGTTACACCCCTGCTGGAGGGACAGAGGTGTCTGGCAGCGGCTTATTCCTCTCTTTTCATTGAAACACGTGAACGCCAAATATTCTTCTGCTATGGGGAGTCAGCTAACGTCTATGCAAGGCCTCATTCAGAAGGACGTGCTTCTTCAAGTATCCAAAAAAAGTGTCCTAGTTTTATCAGTGATTTTCATGTATGAAAAAAATAAATTGCGAAATTTCTCTTATTCATTCCTGTGTTAATCACAGACAGCGCACAGATTGTCTGCGATCCCAGGGCTGTCCTTGATTTTCACAGACCCATAGACTTCTATGAATGATTTTGATCAACGACACAAGGTCCGCCAAACCGCATGAACATGTCAACAGTTCCATAGAATACATTGGTTACATAGTCTATCAAAAATCAAAAATAGAACACGATAGAAACACATCATAGAAATATGAAAAACAAAAATAGAACACATATGTGAAAAATGGATGTCTGAATGAGGCTAAGGTACATGGGCACCTTTATTCTCGGGTTACACACAACATGCAGACTATTGTCATATACGGTAATGCCCAACTTTTATTTTTCACAGTTTTTAATAAGATTTGACTGTTTCTTACGTGGCACGGATCTGATATGGAAGCACATGGAGGACCTGTGCATGCTGACTGTATGGCCCCTCCAGTTTGGTGGTATGACATGGTGGTTGCCCCTTGTCATGTTATCTGTCCTAAATCCATAAATGAGGATTAGATTTACACCAGTAGACACTTAAGATAGATTTACGTTTTATTCCATGCGTTTTTTGGTCCGCACAGTAATTTCTTAATGTAATATAACGCTATAAACTTGTATCTCTTTGTTTCCAAGTTGATTTATGTGCACATATGTTGCACATTAATATAATGAGCTATCAGGGTGACTTACAACATGTGCTTAATATGCAAGACCCTCAAGTAGCGCAAAACTCAATCTGCAGACGAGAAATCCAAAGTGCCATATGAATGCATAAATTACCCTTGACGAGGGCAATCTGCGGCGTGCACGTGTTTACATGTCATAACACTGGTGAGCTGTATATACAAGGATAAATCCTGGAATCAGCTTTACCTTGCAACTTACTTTAAACTCTATTCGGCCATTTTTGGTGATATTTGATTATGGACGAGAACCAATATTTCCAACACTATAGGAATTGTAGGCATCACCAAGCAACAATCATGCAGCACTGTAGGCATCACCGAGCTACCACCATGCTGCACTTTAAGTATTAACGAGCCACCACCATGCTTCACTGTATGCATCATCAAGCCACCACCATGCATCACTGAGCCACCACCATGCTTCACTGTATGCATCATCAAGCCACCACCATGCTTCACTGCATCACTGAGCCACCACCATACTTCACCGAGCTTTCCTATTATCCTCTCTATGCTAAAGAAGATGGATGACATTCCCCTGTGAAAAAGGTCACTGCAGTCATACTGGATTTGCAGCTCAGACATAGTCACTAAAAAAGGGACTGAGTTGCAGTACCAGGTATAGCCACTACAGAAGGGGCGGCGATGTACATGGCAAGCAATGAAGGTATCGAAGTACCACGAGTCACTCTCCCATGGCCTACTCAAGGGGAAATTCATTAATATCAGAATCCTGGAAAACCTCCTTTTAAAGCTATGAATGCTCGTTCATGTTTCTCGTTTTAGGCCCATTTTCCATTATCCCCACAAAGCCTTAAATCCTATTTATTTGTCATGTATTCCTATAAACAGTTAATGGTCTAAGCAGCCCTGATTAGATATTATACTGCCCTGGTTTTGAGGACACCACCTGCCACTCCCCGGTCTGTCATTAGATGACCCATGAGAATTTGAGTATCCAATATATTCCCTTGTACAAAAGCAATGAACATGGCAGGATCAATACCCCTAAATCTGCAATTTACAGCAATTAATTTTTGGAGCAATGTCAACCATTCAGAGTCGGACCCCCCCCCCCCCTTATAAAGTCCATGTGCCCTATAGTCAGGATAGTTATCAGCTGACTGCTTTGGGTCCATTAATCAGTAGCGATCACATTTTATTAGCTATGACTGGCTATACGTTTTCACTGCAGTGGCCTCTGCAGGATAAATGAGGAATTAGGCTACGTTCACACGATCCTTTTTTTCATCCTTTTTTTTTTCAGGTCCTGTTTTGAAAAACCGCAGCTAAATTCAGCGCTGATTTTAGCTGCGGTTTTTGATCCTTTTTCTTCTGTGGATTCCACTGCGGGTTTCCAAATGCAGTTTCCTATTGGTGCTGCTGGAAACCCGCAGCGGAATCTGCAGAAAGAATTGACATGGTACTTCTTTTTTCTGCAGGCAAAACCGCTGCGGATTTGCCTGTGGAAAAAAGGATCGTCGGCACAGGGGGTCCTTTTTTCCATTGGGTTACATTGTACTGTAACCTACATGGAAAACTGCTGCGGATCCGCAGTGCAATTCCGCTGCGGATCCGCAGCAAAAACCGCACCGTGTGAACATAGCCTTACATGCCGGACGTTCAACTTAATGGCCAACCAGGATGGGCCAGGTCTGCCATGGCGTCTCACACTTTAGAGAATCCCTTTAACTGTGTGAATACAGTCTTATAGAAAAACTGCCCATGAGTCCCCCATAAAAAAAGAAGAGGGCAAAATGAGAGCTCAATGCCAGGAGGGAACTAACAGTAGAGCGATCCCCCTTCTAGTGATTGTCGACATTACCACCAAGCCCTAGTATTTGTCCCCTGCTCCTCAATATCTATGATCCCCTCCCTTGCTTACATTATAAATCCGGTAGCTCTGCATTAAAAGAGGGCAGGAAGCTAACCTGGGGCCCGGCCTGCTCTCCGTGGACCCTGTTACAGCCTCAATGCCCTGGCAGTTCTCTGTCTCTGTGACAGAAGGAGGAAATACAACAAAATGTACAAATACATATAATATTATCATCCAACTCATTTTAAGAATGATTTGCTAATACCACCCCCCCAAAAAAAATAATTATACGTTTCTATACTTTTGGTTAAATTATGTGTCAAAAATTCTCAGAAGCCCCTGAACGGACTGCGGCTACCCATCAGCCATCACCATCCGCTCTCCAAGGCCTATCTCCTGCAATGCGTTATGGCGGCTTCAGCTGCAGGTGACAGAGATGTAAAAAAAGCCAGACCTCAAGATTTAAATGGGGGAGGAGGGTGGGCAGAATCTTGAAAATTCTGAACCCTTCCTCTTGTCTGATCCATGGAGGGGTGATGGTTGAGATTAATTTTACAACCCCCACTTAAGTCTTCGGTGCAGTACAGGCAGATGATTATTTAAGGGCTACAATTATATATGTGTCAGGGGAACGAAGGCTCAAAATTAAAAAAATTCACACATCCACCCTACAATATATGGTGCATAGTTTTTTTTTATTTTTCCTTCCTTTCGGATACTCTAGTGTAAATGCAATACATTGAGGGCTCACGTATAACAAGCATTTTTTTTTTTGTTAGAATAGTTTCATGATTTTTCTTATTATATATATATATATATATATATATATATATATATATATATATATATATATATATATATATATATATATATACACAAACACACATATAAGCTTTCCTATATCATCCATGCCTATTATTTATATTTTAGATATTCTTTGTATATACAACAGATGTTTTAGTCGGCTTCTATACTTGCTACATCTATTATTTTATATTATATATTTATTTATTACATACGTACGTACAAGCACTTTTTTTTTTTTACTTTGTCTAAATGCAGCGTGAATTTATTTCCCTTGGCCATTTCAACTTTAAACCTTTAATGCAGTGTGACAATGATAAATCAAGCGAGAAAATATTTTTTGTAAATTTCACAGACTACTTCAGGTTTATACAGATGTGGGGAAAAAGAATACACAGATGCATGCATATCAATGTATATATACTCACGCAGGTA
This sequence comes from Ranitomeya variabilis, assembly GCF_051348905.1. NCBI lineage: Eukaryota > Metazoa > Chordata > Amphibia > Anura > Dendrobatidae > Ranitomeya > Ranitomeya variabilis. The sequence goes on along the minus strand of NC_135234.1, from coordinate 28,182,229 downwards.
TGTAAGTATACATATGCATTCGTGTGTATATAATTATATAATATACACACACATATATATATTATACACACACATACGATCTCCTATATAGGGATATCTCCCACTCTCCCTCCCATACACATGATAGATGACATATATGTACCCGCCCCTCCCTCCCCTATATCCAGTACTGTAGATATATGTATACAGGTATGTGTCGGTCACATGTACAGCAGCACAATATCCCGGCTGCCGTCTGGCTGCAGCCACTGAGCCGGATCCTATGTTGCGCCCTGAACGACGACCAATGACAGCGACGGCTGCAATCCAATCCAATCCAATCTACACTCCGATCCATATCGAACCTCTGCAAATCGGATACAGATCGAGCAGTGCTGACTTTGTCACCTGACTGTTTTTTGTTGTTGTTTTTTTAACATAGGACTGCAGATAAACCAGACCAACTCAGCTCTGCAACATCTGTGCCGCTAGTCTAAATGATTACCGAGCATTTTTCTCTTCGGCAGTAATAACCGTATGACGGAGGGGATGGATGGGGAGAAGGGGAGGGGGATTTTTGCCTTTCTGTAATTAGCTGCCATCCTGTACCGATCGGCTGGAAGGAATAAGGGGGTTATAGCGTAAGGTTGCTCACCATTTACGATGCTTTGGAACAAGAAGACGGCCAGTATCCACATGCTCCTGTCAAATCCTCACCGCTCCAGGCTCAGCCTCTTTCAGCTCTTGATTTCCCCTTTTATGTGTGAACGGCAAGGTTAATTCTCCCAGCAGAAATGTTCCAAGCTCCTGCAGATCAGGGGGGCTGATCGTCCTCTAAACCTGGTGATAGAGGCTCCGTGGACGGATATTTTTAGGTCCAGAGATAGATGGATGGATGGTCTGGCCGGCTGTAGGATACAGGGAGGACAACGGCTGCTACAGGAGAAGGGAGGCGGGTGCTTTAAACCCAGGTGTGTTCTTCACATGCAAAAGAAACAGCACCAGGCTCAGGTCCACAGGTGAAAAATCCTTAAATGCAAGCACAAGACCATCCCTGCGTGCAATAATATCTGTATGTAAAAATGGAAAACAATTAAAAAAAAAAAATAAAAAGGAGAAAAAAAAATGTAAATCAACCCTCAGACATAACCTTCAACCACCAGATCCAGGCAGCAGGCAGACAAGCAAGCGCATCTTTCCTCTTCTTCAGCTATAATCAGATTGATCCCTCTGCCTCTGTGCAGAAGAGGAGAGCGTTAACCCTTTCATGGGTCTCCCTCTCTGTCAACGTGCAGCTTCTAAGCAACCGAGCGCATCCATAGCGAGGACCAAATAAAAACCCCAGAAAGACCAGCGCGCTTCGTGAACTTTCTGCAAAAGCGGCGGTGCTGGTGCGACAGCAGCAGTCCTGCGAGTGCAGGTTGTTTTTTTTTTCTTACCCAACCCCTGCTCCATTTTTATTGGTGCGACAAGCTGCAGGGTTGTTTTTTTCCTGATTCCTTATATCTGAATGGATGTCACTTCATAAACCTGGTCCGCTAATCATTTCCAATATTTAAATATTTTTTTTTTATTATTTAGTTGAATTTTATGTATTTTATATAAGTGAAATGCAGAACAGATGTATTTCTAACAATAATAAAATATATATATATATATATATATATATATATATATATATATATATATATATATATATATATATATATATATATATATATATTTTATATTTTTTTTCCCTTCATTTTTCAAATTTTAGCCAGGAATTTGCCAATTAAAAAAATAAATAGTCGTTGTATATGACGTTGACTACTTAAAACTGACTTTTCTTCCATTTAGCAATTATCATCACAGATCTTTTTAATATGGCGATTTTATTTATTCATTTTTAGATTTAGGTTTTAAAGTTCCATATTTAAATTTTAATTGTTGCCCTGTTAGTATTTTTTTTTCATCATGATTTCTTTCGAAATGTTTCCAAAAACATGGGGAAGGACATCGTAATTTTGTAAAATGTACATGTTAATAAGCCTCTTTGAGCACAGTGTCACAGCACGGGTTAGAACATACAGAAGAAGCACCAGACTTTTTATTAAGCATTGATTTTTTTTATTTTTTTTTTTTATTTACAATGATATTCCCCAGGAGGCATGTGATTGGCTGAGCTCAGAGGCAATATTTTTTTTTTTCGGCTGTTAATTTTTCAGTCTGGTAATGTGTTTTGTCATGTGTCTCAGAGCATCAGTGTTTCTATTTTGTGACTGATTTATTTACCATCCTAAGATTTCAGAATAAGAGAGTATCAACCCGCTTTAAAGGAAAAGTATCACCACAAAAAAAATACTACATCCAACACCTCAAGACATTAGTTTCAAGAATCCCTTGACAATAAGGCAATCACAAAGCGTCAGCCCCTTGCTTGGATTCCTGTGATCAATGGTAATCTATACGGAAACCTGACAGTAAAGCCGGACACACACATTAGATGGCTGTCAGACGATTGTTAGACTGACAGCCATCTCAGCCGACTCTCCCATACACCGTTGAACTCGTTCGGCCATGCACTCTCTTTTGTTAAACCCTGCCCACTCTCAGACCACTCTCTGTTGTTAAACCCGGCCCAGTCTCATACTGCCTGTTGTTAGACCCTGCCCACTCTCAGACCACTCCCTGTTGTTAAACCCTGCCCACTCTCAGTTGTTAAACCTTGCCCACTCACAGTTGTTAAACTCCTGCCCACTCTCAGACCACTCTCTGTTGTTAAACCCGGCCCAGTCTCAGTTGTTAAACCTGCCCAATCTCATACTGCCTGTTGTTAGACCCTGCCCACTCTCAGACCACTCCCTGTTGTTAACCCCTTCACCCCCAAGGGTGGTTTGCACGTTAATGACCGGGCCAATTTTTACAATTCTGACCACTGTCCCTTTATGAGGTTATAACTCTGGAACGCTTCAACGGATCTTGGCGATTCTGACATTGTTTTCTCGTGACATATTGTACTTCATGATAGTGGTAAAATTTCTTCGATATAAGTTGCGTTTATTTGTGAAAAAAACGAATATTTGGCGAAAATTTTGAAAATTTCGCAATTTTCCAACTTTTAATTTTTATGCCCTTAAATCACAGACATATGTCACGCAAAATACTTAATAAGTAACATTTCCCACATGTCTACTTTACATCAGCACAATTTTGGAACCAAAATTTTTTTTTGTGACGGAGTTATAAGGGTTAAAAGTTGACCAGCAATTTCTCATTTTTACAACACCATTTTTTTTTAGGGACCACATCTCATTTGAAGTCATTTTGAGGGGTCTATATGATAGAAAATACCCAAGTGTGACACCATTCTAAAAACTGCACCCCTCAAGGTACTCAAAACCACTTTCAAGAAGTTTATTAACCCTTCAGGTGTTTCACAGGAATTTTTGGAATGTTTAAATAAAAATGAACATTTAACTTTTTTTCACACAAAATTTATTTCAGATCCAATTCATTTTATTTTACCAAGGGTAACAGGAGAAAACAGACCCCAAAATTTGTTGTACAATTTGTCCTGAGTATGCTGATACCCCATATGTGGGGGTAATCCACTGTTTGGGCGCATGGCAGAGCTCGGAAGGAAAGGAGCGCCATTTGACTTTTCAATGCAAAATTGACTGGAATTGAGATGGGACGCCATGTTGCATTTGGAGAGCCCCTGATGTGCCTAAACATTGAAACCCCCCACAAGTGACACCATTTTGGAAAGTAGACCCCCTAAGGAACTTATCTAGATGTGTGGTGAGCACTTTGACCCAACAAGTGCTTCACAGAAGTTTATAATGCAGAGCGGTAAAAATAAAAAATCATATTTTTTCACAAAAATGATCTTTTCACCCCCAATTTTTTATTTTCCCAAGGGTAAGAGAAGAAATTGGACCCCAAAAATTGTTGTGCAATTTGTCCTGAGTACGCTGATACCCCATATGTGGGTGTAAACCATTGTTTGGGCGCAGCGCAGAGCTCGGAAGGGAAGGAGCGCCATTTGACTTTTCAATGCAAAATTGACTGGAATTGAGATGGGACGCCATGTTGCATTTGGAGAGCCCCTGATGTGCCTAAACATTGAAACCCCCCACAAGTGACACCATTTTGGAAAGTAGACCCCCTAAGGAACTTATCTAGATGTGTGGTGAGCACTTTGACCCAACAAGTGCTTCACAGAAGTTTATAATGCAGAGCCGTAAAAATAAAAAATCATATTTTTTCACAAAAATGATCTTTTCGCCCCCAATTTTTTATTTTCCCAAGGGTAAGAGAAGAAATTGGACCCCAAAAATTGTTTTGCAATTTGTCCTGAGTACGCTGATACCCCATATGTGGGTGTAAACCATTGTTTGGGCGCAGGGCAGAGCTCGGAAGGGAAGGAGCGCCATTTGACTTTTCAATGCAAAATTGACTGGAATTGAGATGGGACGTCATGTTGCGTTTGGAGAGCTCCTGATGTGCCTAAACATTGAAACCCCCCACAAGTGACACCATTTTGGAAAGTAGACCCCCTAAGGAACTTATCTAGATGTGTGGTGAGCACTTTGACCCAACAAGTGCTTCACAGAAGTTTATAATGCAGAGCCGTAAAAATAAAAAATCATATTTTTTCACAAAAATGATCTTTTCGCCCCCATTTTTTTATTTCCCCAAGGGTAAGAGAAGAAATTAGAGCACAAAAGTTGTTGTGCAATTTGTCCTGAGTACGACGATACCCCATATGTGGGGGTAAACCACTGTTTGGGCGCATAGCAGAGCTCGGAAGGGAAGGAGCGCTATTTTACTTTTCAATGCAAAATTGACTGGAATTAAGATGGGATGCCATGTTGCGTTTGCAGAGCCCCTGATGTGCCTAAACATTAAAACCCCCCACAAGTGACACCATTTTGGAAAGTAGACCCCCTAAGGAACTTATCTAGATGTGTTTTGAGAGCTTTGAACCCCCAAGTGTTTCACTACAGTTTATAACGCAGAGCTGTGAAAATAAATTCTTTTTTTTTTTCACAAAAATGATTTTTTAGCCCCCAGTTTTGTATTTTCACAAGGGTAACAGGATAAATTGGACCCCAAAATTTGTTGTCCAATTTGTCCTGAGTATGCTGATACCCGATATGTGGGGGGAACCACTGTTTGGGCGCATGACAGAGCTCGGAAGGGAAGGAGCGCCATTTGGAATGCAGACTTAAATGGATTGGTCTGCAGGCGTCACGTTGCATTTGCAAAGCCCCTGATGTACCCAAACAGTACAAACCCCCCACAAGTGACCCCATATTGGAAACTAGACCCCCCAAGGAACTTATCTAGATGTGTTGTGAGAACTTTGAACCCCCAAGTGTTTCACTACAGTTTATAACGCAGAGCCATGAAAATAAATTCTTTTTTTTTTCACAAAAATGATTTTTTAGCCCCCAGTTTTGTATTTTCACAAGGGTAACAGGAGAAATTGGACCCCAAAAGTTGTTGTCCAATTTGTCTTGAGTATGCTGATACCCGATATGTGGGGGGGAACCACTGTTTGGGCGCATGACAGAGCTCGGAAGGGAAGGAGCGCCATTTGGAATGCAGACTTAAATGGATTGGTCTGCAGGCGTCACGTTGCATTTGCAGAGCCCCTGATGTACCCAAACAGTACAAACCCCCCACAAGTGACCCCATATTGGAAACTAGACCCCCCAAGGAACTTATCTAGATGTGTTGTGAGAACTTTGAACCCCCAAGTGTTTCACTACAGTTTATAACGCAGAGCCGTGAAAATAAATTCTTTTTTTTTTCACAAAAATGATTTTTTAGCCCCCAGTTTTGTATTGTCACAAGGGTAACAGGATAAATTGGACCCCAAAATTTGTTGTCCAATTTGTCCTGAGTATGCTGATACCCGATATGTGGGGGGGAACCACTGTTTGGGCGCATGACAGAGCTCGGAAGGGAAGGAGCGCCATTTGGAATGCAGACTTAAATGGATTGGTCTGCAGGCGTCACGTTGCATTTGCAGAGCCCCTGATGTACCCAAACAGTACAAACCCCCCACAAGTGACCCCATATTGGAAACTAGACCCCCCAAGGAACTTATCTAGATGTGTTGTGAGAACTTTGAACCCCCAAGTGTTTCACTACAGTTTACAACGCAGAGCCGTGAAAATAAAAAATCCTTTTTTTCCCACAAAACTTATTTTTTGGCCCCCAGTTTTGTATTTTCCCAAGGGTAGCAGGAGAAATTGGACCCCAAAAGATGATGTCCAATTTGTCCTGAGTACGCTGATACCCCATATGTTGGGGTAAACCCCTGTTTGGGCACACGGGAGAGCTCGGAAGGGAAGGAGCACTGTTTTCCTTTTTCAACGCAGAATTGGCTGGAATTCAAATCGGATGCCATATCCCGTTTGGAAAGCCCCTGATGTGCCTGAACAGTGGAAACCCCCCAATTATAACTGAAACCCTAATCCAAACACACCCCTTACCCTAATCCCAACAGTAACCCTAACCACTCCTCTAACCCAGACACACCCAACCCTATTCCCAACCGTAAATGTAATCCAAACCCTAACCCTATCTTTAGCCCCAACCCTAACTGTAGCCCCAACCCTAGCCCCAACCCTAGCCCTAACCCTAGCAATAACCCTAGCCCTAACTCTAGTCCTAACTCTAGCCCTAACCCTAACCCTAATGGGAAAATGGAAATAAATACATTTTTTAATTTTTTTATTTTTCCCTAACTAAGGGGGTGATGAAGGGGGGTTTGATTTACTTTTATAGCGGGTTTTTTAGCGGATTTTTATGATTGGCAGCCGTCACACACTGAAAGACGCTTTTCATTGCAAAAAATATTTTTTGCGTTACCACATTTTGAGAGCTGTAATTTTTCCATATTTGAGTCCACAGAGTCATGTGAGATCTTGTTTTTTGCGGGATGCGTTGACGTTTTTATTGGTAACATTTTCGGACACGTGACATTTTTTGATCGCTTTATATTCCGATTTTTGTGAGGCAGAGTGATCAAAAACCAGCTATTCATGAATTTCTTTTTGGGGAGGCGTTTATACCGTTCCGCGTTTGGTAAAATTGATAAAGCAGTTTTATTCGTCGGGTCAGTACGATTACAGCGATATCTCATTTATATCATTTTTTTTATGTTTTGGCGCTTTTATACGATAAAAACTATTTTATAGAAAAAATAATTATTTTGGTATCGCTTTATTCTCAGGACTATAACTTTTTAATTTTTTTGCTGATGATGCTGTATGGCGGCTCGTTTTTTGCGGGACAAGATGACGTTTTCAGCGGTACCATGGTTATTTATATCAGTCTTTTTGATCGCGTGTTATTCCACTTTTTGTTCGGCGGTATGATAATAAAGCGTTGTTTTTTGCCTCGTTTTTTTTTTTTTTTTCTTACGGTGTTTACTGAAGGGGTTAACTAGTGGGCCAGTTTTATAGGTCGGGTCATTACGGACGCGGCGATACTAAATATGTGTACTTTTATTGTTTTTTTTATTTTATTTAGATAAAGAAATGTATTTATGGGAATAATATTTTTTTTTTTTCATTATTTTGGAATATTTTTTTTTTTTTTTTTTTACACATTTGGAAATTTTTTTTTTTACTTTTTTACTTTGCCCCAGGGGGGGACAATACAGATCGGTGATCTGTCAGTTTGCATAGCACTCTGACAGATCACCGATCTGCGAGAAGTGCAGGCTGCTTCACAGTGCCTGCTCTGAGCAGGCTTCTGTGAAGCCACCTCCCTCCCTGCAGGACCCGGATCCGCGGCCATCTTGGATCCGGGTCTGGAGCAGGCAGGGAGGGAGGTAAGACCCTCGCAGCAACGCGATCACATCGCATTGCTGCGGGGGGCTCAGGGAAGCCCGCAGGGAGCCCCCTCCCTGCGCGATGCTTCCCTGCACCGCCGGCACATCGCGATCATGTTTGATCGCGGTGTGCCGGGGGTTAATGTGCCGGGGGCGGTCCGTGACCGCTCCTGGCACATAGTGCCGGATGTCAGCTGCGATATGCAGCTGACACCCGGCCGCGATCGGCCGCGCTCCCCCCGTGAGCGCGGCCGATCGCGTATGACGTACTATTCCGTCCTTGGGAAGTAGGGCCCACCCCACATGGACGGAATAGTACGTCTAATGACAGAAAGGGGTTAAACCCTGCCCACTCTGTTGTTAAACCCTACCCACTCTCAGACCACTCTCTGTTGTTAAACCCTGCCCACCCTCAGTTGTTAAACCCTGCCCACTCTCAGTTGTTAAACCCTGCCCACTCTCAGACCACTCTCTGTTGTTAAACCCTGCCCACTCTCAGTTGTTAAACTCCTGCCCACTCTCAGACCACTCTCTGTTGTTAAACCCTGCCCACTCTCAGTTGTTAGACCCTGCCCAATCTCATACTGCCTGTTGTTAGACCCTGCCCACTCTCAGACAACTCTGTTGTTAAACCCTACCCACTCTCAGTTGTTAAACCCTACCCACTCTCAGTTGTTAAACCCTACACACTCTCAGTTGTTAAACCCTGCTCACTCTCAGTTGTTAAACCCTGCCCACTCTCAGTTGTTAGACCCTGCCCACTCTCAGACAACTCTGTTGTTAAACCCTACCCACTCTCAGTTGTTAAACCCTACCCACTCTCAGTTGTTAAACCCTACCCACTCTCAGTTGTTAAACCCTACCCACTCAGTTGTTAAACCCTGCTCACTCTCAGTTGTTAAACCCTACCCACTCTCAGTTGTTAAACCCTGCACATTCTCAGACCATTCCCTGTTGTTAAACCCTGCCCACTGTCAGACTGCTCCATGTTGTTAGACATGCCCTCTCTCACCTCATACCTTATATAAGACTCTACCCACTATTGGACAAGACTCTACTAGTAAATCCTTGCCCACATTGAGACCACACTCGTCCTGCTAGACCATGCACACCCTTAGACCACATCCATCCTGTCAAACTCTGCCCACTCTTAGACTAAACCCCTCTTGCTAAACTCTGCCTGCTCTCAGACCAAGCCCCTCCCATTAAAAAAGTAACTTTTTTTTAGTTATGCCAGAGTCACACTAGCGTATGGCATCTGATGCAAGAGCATTGAATGCGATATGCTAATGACCCTCGGCTCTTGCCCTGCTGCGAACGGGAGCTGAGTGTCATGCGTCTGTGCTCCGAACCTCTCGCACAGGGAGGATCAGAGCACAGCTGCAGAGGAGGTGGAAAAAGTAATTTCTCCATCTCCTCCGCTGCCGGCGTCTGCGTATATCGCACTGCACTCGGATGATATCTGAGTGATGTGCGTTGTCACTCACACCCAATCGCAGATGTGATCTGCCCCATAGATTAACACTGGGCTGAGTGCTATGTGATGTTTTATCGCATAGCACTCGGCCTTATTATACGGTAGTGTGACTCCGGCCTTACGATATAAATTCCTCCTCTCTCCCCCCATAATGTTTTAGAACTTATTTTCATAAAATACAATATGCAAAATTATACTTAAACCCCACTCACAAGTACAGACAACCCCTATATCCAAATTGCCTTTCATAACAGTTCTTTAAGAGTATACCCCTAATAAAAAATGTCAGCACAGTGCCTTTTCACAATCACAACCTACTACTTTTTCTACACATAACCAAAAATGCAAAAATTATAAATTCAGGCTGTCGGACGCTGCCACAAGGGGGAGCTCACTGCATACATATTTCTACAGTTCTCATTGGATTTCTGCATCTCCCAATGAATTTCATACATTACATTAGAATATAAAAATATACGCAGCTAGCTCCCCCTTCTGGTGATCACCTTGTGGCTTTACCTGCTCCATTGAGTGTATGGTTTCATCTCACAAAATAGATGTAGGTGGCACAAAAATTCAGGGTAAGGTTACATAGCAGCAAACATCATAGCACCAGACCCCAGGAAAATAGATGATGACTTAAGCTTTCTTTGTTTTGAGAAGATGCCTATTAAAGTAAGATGCGACGCAGAGATATTCAAGAAGTCAGTTTAAGTCATTTCAAATATAACTAGTTGCAATTTGCTGTAAATTTGGAGGCATGTTAATCCATAATGGAGATGTATTTAGCCTAGTCACCATGCGAGCAAAATTTCTCAGAATTTTTAATAAATTAATTGAATGCAGGACCCAAAGATAGCCACCAGATGTCACTGTTTCGATTGCCATTTACACAGGTGGACAGCAACGAAGGCTAGTTTCACACTAGCGTTAACTGCAATACGTCGCAAATGCGTCGTTTTGCCGAAAATACGCATCCAGCAAAAGTTCTTGCTGGATACGTTTTTTCGTCATAGACTAACATTAGCGACGCATTTGCGACGCATTGCCAAACGTCGCGTCCGTTTTGCGACGCTTGGGCGTGTGGTAGCGGACCGTCGGGAGAAAAAAACGTTTTTTGCTCCCGACGGTCCACTTCTTCCGACCGCGCATGCGCGGCCGGAACTCCGCCCCCACCTCCCCGCACTTCCCCGCACCTCACAATGGGGCAGCGGATGCGTGGGAAAAATGCATCCGCTGCCCCCGTTGTGCGGCGGAGACCACCCTAGCGTCGGGAACATCGGCCCGACGCACAGCGACGGGTTGTTCCCGACGCTAGTGTGAAACTAGCCTAAAGGTACCTTCACACGAAACGACTTTGTAACGATATCGCTAGCGATCCGTGACGTTGCAGCGTCCTCGCTAGCGATATCGTTTAGTTTGACACGCAGCAGCGATCAGGATCCTGCTGTGATGTCGCTGGTCGCTGAATAAAGTCCAGAACTTTATTTGGTCGTCCGATCGCCGTGTATCGTTGTGTTTGAAAGCAAAAGCAACGATACCAGCAATGTTTTACACTGGTAACCAGGGTAAACATCGGGTTACCAAGCGCAGGGCCGCGCTTAGTAACCTGATGTTTACCCTGGTTACCAGCGTAAAAGTAAAAGAAACAAACAGTACATACTCACCTGCGCGTCCCCCAGCGTCTACTTCCCACACTGACTGAGCGCCAGCCCTAAAGTGAAAGTGAAAGCACAGCGGTGACGTCACCGCTGTGCTGTTAGGGCCGGAGCTCAGTCAGTGTCAGGAAGCAGACGCTGGGGGACGCGCAGGTGAGTATGTACTGTTTGTTTTTTTTACTTTTACGCTGGTAACCAGGGTAAACATCGGGTTACTAAGCGCGGCCCTGCGCTTAGCAACCCGATGTTTACCCTGGTTACCCGGGGACCTCGGCATCGTTGGTCGCTGGAGAGCGGTCTGTGTGACAGCTCCCCAGCGATCAAACAGCGACGCTGCAGCGATCGGCATCGTTGTCGCTATCGCTGCAGCGTCGCTTCGTGTGAAGGTACCTTAAGGTTATGTGCACATGTTGCGGATTTCCTGCGGATCCGCAGCGTTTTTTACTGTGCAGAAACGCTGCAGATCCGCAAGTGATTTACAGTACAAGGTAAATCAATGAAAAAAAAATGCTGTGCTAATGGTGCGGATCTGCAGCGTTTTTGTACCCATTCCATTATAGAAATCAGCAGGGGTAAAAACGCAAGAAATCCGCACCAAATCCGCACCTGCGTTTTCTGCCAAGAGATGCAGAATCCGCACAAAAAATTCCAGAGGCAAATCCGCAGAATGTGCACATAGCCTAAGAATCTGCAGGAGGGGAAGTCTGAGGGGACCAGAGAAATAAGTTTAAAATAAAAAATTAAAATTACAAAAATATTAAAAATAAAATTTCAAAACACCCTATTTTAATCCCAAATAAAAATAATTTTAAAAAATAAACATTGTTAAAAAAGTTCAAACTATCAAAATGTAAAAATTTTTAAACTATGTTAAAAGTCAAAAATAAATATAAACTTGAGACACAATGGTAGGGCTGGCGGAACGCACCAAATAATATAATGAGTGATAAGAGGTGCGTTCGCAGCCCGGGGTCCACCGTGCAGAGATGGAACCTGCTACTAAGTAATGGCGGACACAATACGGCGGTATAACGTGTTCACGCACGGGTTAGCGTCACCCGGTATGAAAAGGGAAACGAACACCTGTTGCTTCACAGAGCCGCCGAACCGGAGAGTGAGCACTAGGGCGAGGTCACAGAACTGTGCCCCAAGGACTGGGGAAAGAGTCCCTCTAGACCATTAGTGCTCAGCGCCGCTAAAGGAGTGCCAGGGAAAAACAAACATTTGCCGCTCTGGCGGACGCCACTAACCACCCTGTCTAGGGCCAGGAAAGAACACTAATTATGCACGGCGCCGCACTGGCGGTCGCTGCTGGATAGACACTGTAAGGATCGTGCTCTTGTGTTTGGATAGCACTGTCTGGCACTAGATTACATCATCATTCGTGAGCAGTCAACAACTCTAGGGATGGGAATGATTCGGAGCTTTCATCCATCAACAGGCATACATTCACACACACCTTAGTAAGTCTATACTAGCGCATGGCCGTGCGAACCTTTTATAGCGGAAGCTCTCCGGGACCTTCCTAGTGGTCCAATAGGAGCTGCTACAGGACCTGAGCATGTGACCCCCGACCTCCAATGACAGGTCGTCCCTTGGGCATGCTCAGAAGAAGAAAAGCAGGTCTTAGTCCCAGGGATGCCTGCTTGCCACTGATCAGTACTGGTTACAATGGCTGAGCCTGGAAGGACAACAGTAATCAGCTTGAGCCAAACACTGGGACCCACGTCTCTGCTGAGCAGGCTCCACTGCGGCTGGAGGAGAATGGGAGACCACAGCAGAGATAGTTCGAGATTCCCCCCATACAGCGGCGGGAACTTGGCACCTAACACACCATAACTTGTTTTCCAATCACAGCACTTCCCCCCAAAAAATGTACACCAAAAACCAATCAAAATGTCAAACTACCCCAAAATGATATCAATAAAATCAGCTTAGTGCGCGCATAAAAAGGCCTAAGGCCCCTTTCACACATCAGTTTTTTGCTATCCATCGAATTTTGAAAAAAACGTATCCGACAACTGATACCGCCGGATGTTTTTTTCTTATAGACTTGTATTAGCGACGGATGGCCTCACGTTTCATCCGTTGTTCGCCGGATCAGTCGAAAATTGTTTGTCCATAGGCCGGAGGCAACGGACAAAGTATCGTTTTTTGTGTCCAGCGAAAAAACGGACAGCGACGGATCTGTCGACATCTGTCGTTTGCTCGCATGGAAGCCTATGGGCGCCGGATCCGTCAAATGATGGAATCTGGCGACGGATTCCGTTTTTTTAACTGAGCATGTTCCGATCCAATTGGCCAGATCCGCTAGTCGGATCTGTTGAAAAAACAAATCCGTCGCATAAGTTTTTCACAATCTGCAACGGATCCGTCGAGCCAATGTATTGTGACTGATGGCAAAAAACTGATGTGTGAAAGGGGCTTAACATAGCTCCATCAATGCAAAAAAAAAAGGTATGGGACTTAGAAAACAAACATACAATTTTTTATTTTTTTTTTTTACAAATTTCACAATTTTTTTATTCACCACTAAAATTACAAAAAAAATCTAGACAAGTTAAATATCGTCATAATTGAACTGAAGAATCATGTTGTTGGGTCAATTTTACGGCACAATGAAAGCCGTAAAACAAAAGCCCAAAAAACAACTATGGAATTGAGTTGTTTTTTTCCCGCTTTTCAGAACAGTATAAGGCCGGTTTCCCACGTCCTGATATTTCCGGCACCGGTAAACACGGTACCAGAGATATCCGTGTGACACATCCGTGTGGCACACGTGCGGCAGCTGTGTGCCACATCAGGACCACAAGGACGGCTGTCGGGAAGCAGCTCTACAGTAAGCGCTATCCCCCTGCATGTGGTGCTGAAGCCGGCTGTCATCCGTTCTCCCCTGAATAAAAGAAAAACCGAAGTGGGGTCCCCCCTATATTTTACAACCAAACCGGCAAAACTCACTACTATTCTCAGGCATGGATATGGGCCCCCAGCCTAAAAACAGTAGCCAGCAGCTGCTCAGAAAAGGCACATCTATTAAATGCGACAATTCTGGAGCTTTGCCCGGTTCTTCCCACTGCCCTGTAGCGGGGGCATATGGGGTAATTAGGGGTTAATGTCACCTTCCTATTGGAAGGTGACATTAAGGGTATATACAGTTTACAACTCAAATTAACTCTTCAGTGTGGGGAATTTACAGTTTACAACGACGAGCGCTGCTAATGCGACTGCTCCCGGCTATAAACAACTGGGGAATGAATGAAATGATGGAAGCGGATCCGTGATATAAATGGATACCACACGTTCTGTCAGGGAGGACGGTCCTGGTTCTGTCAGGGTGGACGGTCCCGGTTCTGTCAGGAAGGACGGTACTGGTGCTGTCAGGGAGGACGGTTCTGGTTCTGTCAGGGCGGACGGTCCCGGTTCTGTCAGGGAGGACGATACTGGTTCTGTCAGGGAGGAAGGATCTGGTTCTGTCAGGGAGGACGGTCCTGGTTCTCTCAGGGCGGACGGTCGTGGTTCAGTCAGGGCGGACGGTCCTGGTTCTGTCAGGGAGGACGGTCCTGGTTCTGTCAGGGAGGACGGTCCTGGTTCTGTCAGGGAGGACGGTCCTGGTTCTGTCAGGGAGGACGGTCCTGGTTCTGTCAGGGAGGACGGTCCTGGTTCTGTCAGGGAGGACGGTCCTGGTTCTGTCAGGGAGGACGGTCCAGGTTCTGTCAGGGAGGACGGTCCTGGTTCTGTCAGGGAGGACTGTCCTGGTTCTGTCAGGGAGGACTGTCCTGGTTCTGTCAGGGAGGACGGTCCTGGTTCTGTCAGGAAGGACGGTCCTGGTTCTGTCAGGGAGGACGGTCCTGGTCCTGTCAGGGAGGACGGTCCTGGTTCTGTCAGGGCGGACGGTTGTGGTTCTGTCAGGGCGGATGGTCCCGGTTCTGTCAGGGAGGACGGTCCTGGTTCTGTCAGGGAGGACGGTACTGGTTCTGTCAGAGAGGATGGTCCTGTTCTGTCAGGGAGGACGGTTGTGGTTCTGTCAGGGCGGACGGTCCTGGTTCTGTCAGGGAGGACGGTCCTGGTTCTGTCAGGGAGGACGGTTGTGGTTCTGTCAGGGCGGACTGTACTGGTTCTGTTTGGGAGTACGGTCCCAATTATGTCAGGGTGGACCGTTCTGTCAGGGCCGATGGACCCAGTTCTGTCAGAGCCGAGGGTCCCAATTCTGTCAGTGCGAGCGGTACCGTTTCTGTGAGGGCGGACGTTCCCGTTTTTGTCAGGGATGACGGTTTTGTTTCTGTCAGGGCGGATGGTCCCAGTTGTGTCAGGGATGAAGGTCCCGTTTCTGTGAGGGCGGACGTTCCCGTTTTTGTCAGGGATGACGGTTTTGTTTCTCTCAGGGATGAAGGTCCCGTTTCTGTCAGCGCCGACGGTCTCGTTTCTGCCAGGGAAGACGGTTCCGGTTCTGTCAGGGGGGAAGGTCCCGGTTCTGTCAGGGAGGGCGGTCATGATTTACTGCATTACTGAGGTCAGACAAACAACATACATTAACGTTGTTTGGTTTTTTTATACAGAACTTGCTGGGCTAAGAGCAAACCACCTAAAACTGGATTAATAGTTGCCCGGGTGAGAGATGGCGGCAACAACCTGCTGCAGCGCTGCTCACCTGCTCCCTCTGTCTGCGCTGAGCTGACTGGCTGGCTGCGCGCCGCGCACTGCTCATGCTCCTCCCCCATATTCCCTGTAACTCCGCCCTCTTCTTGTTTCCCGCACTTTTCTTCTCCGGAGTCCCGACTCTGTTTTTCTCCTGCCACTGCAGGCACCGCCCCCTCTTTCTCCTGATTGGCTAATGTATCCTTTTGCCATTGGTCCTCTGTTCTGCCCAGCAGGGGAGGGCGAAGCAATGATTGGACACTGGACAGGTCTCCCAGACTCCCTGGAGACAGACGCTGCCTGTGGTGAGGTGACGTATTCTAGGAATCAGCCCTACCTGTGCCCCTTGTGGAGGAAGAAGGGCTCACTCCGGGCTCAGGGGCCCACTTTTGGCTCAGGGGCCCATTGGAGGATTCATTGTCTCCGTGGGGACAGTACAAGCCTGCTGGGGACAGTACAAGCCTGCTTATTTGTGTCTAATACTATTGCACATGCGCAGAAAGGTGTCTGCAGTCCTATAATGAGCTCTACACTGCCACCTAGTGGTGGGTGCAGGTACTTACATGAGCAGTGGTCCTGCTCCTGTGCTGCTTCCTGTAAAACTGTAGCACTGTTTCTGTGGAATAACGATGGCCCTCACACTGTTATTATTATTATTTAACTTCATGTATTTGCAGCAAACAAACATTTTTGCAATTGGGTTTAATTAATAATATTGCACTTGTTTGTGTTTACTGGCTCCTCGTTTATCTGCACAACTAATTTTTATGTCTGTGCTCATAAGGCTGGGGTCACACTTGGCGTAAGACAATACGCCACGTATTATACGGCCGTAATACGGAGAAATGTTCCCAAAATATTGATCCGTAGTCAGGGTGTGTCAGCGTATTTTGCGCATGGCATCCTCCGTATGTAATCCGTATGGCATCCGTACTGCGAGATTTTCTCGCAGGCTTGCAAAACCGACATCTAATGGATTTATGTGCTCAAATGTTCGGGAAAACATATATACAGTATATATATATATATATATATATATATATATATAATGTCATTGAGACACATATATATATATTCTGTATTTAGATTTCATTCAGCGCGATATCTGTGAAAAGTCGGTAATTCAATTGCCGGCTTCTCATTTCTCCTGCACAAACCCGACATGATATGAGACATGATTACATACAGTAAACCATCTCATATCCCCATTTTTTTTGCATATTATTCCACACTACTAATGTTAGTAGTGTGTATGTGCAAAATGTGGGCGCTGTAGCTGCTAAAATAAAGGGTTAAATGGCGGAAAAAATTGGCGTGGGCTCCCGCGCAATTTTCTCCGCCAGAGTGGTAAAGCCAGTGACTGAGGGCAGCTATTAATAGCCAGGAGAGGGTCCATGGTTATTGGCCCCCCCGTGGCTAAAAACATCTGCCCCCAGAAGATGGAAGATGCGCCTATTCTGGCACTTGGCCACTCTCTTCCCACTCCAGAGTAGTGGTGGGATATGGGGTAATGAAGGGTTAATGCCACCTTACTATTGTAAGGTGACATTAAGCCAGATTAATAATGGAGAGGCGTCAATTATGACACCTATCCATTATTAATCCAATTGTATGAAAGGGTTAAAAAACACACACACACATGATTTAAAAGTATTTTAATGAAATAAACACAGCGGTTGTTTTAATAATTTATTGCTCTCTCAATCCATCAGGAACACCCTCGCTTGGCAAAATAATAAACGCACAAGATACATACCTTCAGATGACCTATCACGTCCAACGAGGTAATCCATCTGAAGGGGTTAACTAATATTACAGGCACGAGCTGCAATAAACCACTCGCTCGTGCCTGTAATCCCCGGGTGCTGAAAGGAAAGCTGGATCTGTACTTACATTGAGTCGCGGTGATGCGCCCCTGCTGGATGTTCTCATGAACTGCAGCCTGGGAACTTTTTCCCACGCTCCAGGTCATATGAGGACATCCACCAGGGGGCGCATCACCGCGACTGAAGGAAATGTAGGTCAATGACCTACATTTCATTCATTCGCCGGGGATTACAGGCACGGAGCACAGCTGCATTTGCAGGGCTCCTGCCTGTAAAATATTTTAACCCCTTAAGATGGATTACCTCGTGGGACGTGACGGTTCAGCTGAGGGTATGTATCTTGTGCGTTTATTATTTTGCCAAGTGAGGGCCTGCAAATGGATTGAGAGAGCAATAAATTATTAAAACAACCGCTGTGTTTATTTCATTAAAATACTTTAAAATCATGTGTGTGTGTGTTTTTTAACCCTTTCATACAATTGGATTAATAATGGATAGGTGTCATAATTGACGCCTCTCCATTATTAATCTGGCTTAATGTCACCTTACAATAGCAAGGTGGCATTAACCCTTCATTACCCCATATCCCACCGCTACAGGGAGTGGGAAGAGAGTGGCCAAGTGCCAGAATAGGCGCATCTTCCAGATGTGCCTTTTCTGGGGTGGCTGGGGGCAGATGTTTTTAGCCACGGGGGGGCCAATAACCATGGACCCTCTCCTGGCTATTAATATCTGCCCTCAGTCACTGGCTTTCCCACTCTGGCGGAGAAAATTGCGCGGGAGCCCACGCCAATTTTTTCCGCCATTTAACCCTTTATTTCAGCAGCTACAGCGCTGAAATTTTGCACATACACACTACTAACATTAGTAGTGTGGAATATGCAAAAAAAAAGGGGATATGAGATGGTTTACTGTATGTAATCATGTCTCATATCCTGTCGGGTTTGTGCAGGAGAAATGAAAAGCCGGCAATTGAATTACCGACTTTTCACTAACACCGCTGCGTATTTCTCGCAAGTCACACTGCAGGTCCGTGTGGAATCCGTATTTTTCTCGCCCCCATAGACTTTCATTGGCGATTTTTTTTTGCGCAATACGCTGACAAACGCAGCATGCTGCGATTTTGTACGGCCATAGAAAGCCGTATATTACGGATCCGTAATATACGGCTGATAGGAGCAGCCCCATTGAGAATAATTGTGCCGTATGTAATGCGAGTTTTACGGACGTAGTTTCTGCGCTCTTACGTCCGTAAAACACGCATGTGTGACCCCGGCCTAAGTCTGATAACAGAGCTAAAAAAAAGACATAATTATAAACTTGCTAGTCAAACTTGAGCTCACTGACCGATCCTCAGTTTACTCATTCTACAGCCACCAATACACAGCACAACACAGAGGCAATAGGACAATAGGAAGTAAACAGTGTAAAAAATATATGTAATAAAACCTAAATGCAAAAATAGATTTTTAGGCACAAAAAAAAATGCAGTTAAGTAAAGAAAGATGGTGGAAACCCCTGAAAAAGAAGTTTAATCACCACCTAAGTGGATCAGCAATACAGTACTTCTGTCAGTGTGAAAATCAGAGGGCGCCCCACAGTGTAACTATAACGGGGTGTGCTGGGGTCACAGTAAGGCTATGTTCACACTGCACCTTTTTTTCCGGTGATCAAAAATGTCCATTTTTAATGCAAAAGACGCTTCAGGAATCGCTGGAGTTTTTTCAGCATTTTTTTTCAGGGTTTTTTTTCAGCTTTTTTTAGCTATCTTTTTACTGAAGTTTTCCAAACTTTTTTCTAACTATATTTTACAATGAAAACGCTCAAAAACACAACCAAACTTCTGTTTAGCCTTCCCATTGACTTCTGTTGTAAAATGTCTCCAAAAATGCTGCTATTTCACTGGCGTACATTATGGGGGGGACTGAAGTAGAGTTGCGCCAAATTTTATGTTTTGTTTTGTTTTTTTTAAAGTCGAATTTCATGAATCTGTCTAAAATCTGGAAAAGCCACATTGATATAAAAATCACAAAATAATTAAACAGTAAAAAAAACCTTGAAAAAAAAAATAATGAAACAGTAAAAAAAAAACTTGAAAAAAAAAGCAAAAATCCGTTGATGATTTTTTTTACCAATCAAAATGTGACTAAGGCCGGGATCACACATGCGAGAAACACGTCCGTGTCTCGCATGTGAAACCCAAGCTCTGGCGCCGGCACTGTGGAGCGGAGCGTGCGGCTGCATAGGAACACATGGAGCTGCACGCTCCGCTCCCAAGTGCCGGCGCCAGAGCTTGGGTTTCACATGCGAGACACGGACGTGTTTCTCGCATGTGTGATCCCGGCCTAACAGAGAGGTTTTCACTCCAAATGACTGGTGGAAATGCGGTGATGAATCGGACCCTTGGAGTCTTTGAAATCCTGAACATACAGATTAATATAACCATTCTTCGGAGTGTTTTGTCAGCGCTTTTTCCACCATTTGTTTTAGTGGACACTCTAAAAAAAAGTCAAATAATGAAGGGGAAGTCGGCATCAATGTCAAGTAGCCGGCATATGACATACCAGTACGTCATATGTCCGTATTAAAGAATACAGACACCTTTGGGAGTGATAGTGATAGATAGAGAATTTTTTTTAAAACAAATTTTGTAACCATAAAATATTTTTGCATAGGGTTTAATGAAAAATGTGGAGCCATTTGTTTTTACATCCTCTATGTATCACAGTACACAGAAGAATGCGTTACAAGTGAAAGCCTTAGGCTACTTTCACACTAGCGTCGGGAAAGACCCGTCGCTGTGCGTCGGGCCGACGTTCCCGACGCTAGCGTGGTCTCCGCCGCACAACGGGGGCAGCGGATGTATTTTTCCAACGCATCCGCTGCCCCATTGTGAGGTGCGGGGAGGTGGGGGCGGAGTTCCGGCCGCGCATGCGCGGTCGGAAAAAGCGGACCGTCGGGAGCAAAAAACGTTACATGTAAGGTTTTTTTCTCCCGACGGTCTGCTAACACACGCCCAAGCGTCGCAAAACGGACGCGACGTTTGGCAATGCGTCGCAAATGCGTCGCTAATGCGTCGCTAATGTTAGTCTATGACGAAAAAACGTATCCAGCAAGAACGTTTGCTGGATGCGTATTTTCGGCAAAACGACGCATTTGCGACGTATTGCAGTTAACGCTAGTGTGAAAGTAGCCTTAGCTCTGCTAACCGACACCATCTACTAAGCTGTTTTTTTGCCCACGTCTAGATTGAGCTGACTCTTGCTATGGTCATACTAGAGCTTAGAGGACCTCTGGACAGGAAAGATAAGTGTCCCAGACCCTACTGTCAGAATGAATTACTGACTGATCCACTGGTAATTCATCCTACAGTCTGCTATGTACCGTGACGCATAAAGGCTGCAGAAATCAATTGGTCTGAAATGTTTCATGAATCCCAAGTGCAAAAATATATATATTTTTTTTTTTTGTTAAAAACGCATGTGTTTAAGAAAAAAAATGCCCCGACTATGTCTATATCCTTTAAACACGCAGAAGATTTTCTTACGTTAATGTATTTTCTATGTATGCAAAAACATAAATAGCTAAAAATGACTGAACTTCAAAATGTCAAAGCTTTATTCTGATCAGAAAAGAAACCTCACAAAGTAGTGAAAATCCCAAAGCGGTCTCATTTGTTTATACTGTCATATTGACACACCAAAAATTGCAGAAACGTGTTTTGGTGAAATAAATTTATGAAAGGGAGTCGGTCACCCCAAAATGCATGTTAACCGACCTATATTGTGATACAGGGGACTTAGACCTTATAAAATCATACTAGCACTGTGGGTGGTGTGGCCAAGAGCTCGGTGAACCGTTACACCCCACTCATTTTGCATATTGGAGTCTTCCCCTGCCTCTGAGTTACAGCTCTCGCTTCCCAGAGCATGCACTGTCTAAAGTCAGCCGGCATGTGTGCACGTGCCCGATGACACTGCCTGTGCACGTGCGCACAGTGGCCAGGCGCATTTTCCCCCATTGCTTCTCATTGCTGACGCTGCTCGCTACACAGATACATATGAAAGTCAGGATATGGCAGAGCTACAGACGATGCTGCAGGGTCCTAGAAGCTATGCAACCTTTTGGGAGTAGAACCAACCAGCAGCACTCCTGGAAAAGGACACTTCATTGTGCGAGTTCTTACTAAAGTACTTAGATACCAAAATCGTGGGATTTGTTAAACTCTAGACATTTGGACTAAGAACGGCCTGTAAATCTTCTAGCAATGTCCCTTTTAATAATGCACACTTCAAAGTTCCACCCCTGCTTGTAAGTGTCACGAGTGGGTCACATCCTCCTGGGAGATCTGGGGTTAGGAGATCACTACACATTGTGAATCGCAGATCTTCCATTTAGCCTGTGTGTTTGTGTTTCATATTAAAAGGATTTTGTTTCCTTTGGTGCTGAAGAAGTTAACTACCCTTGATATGGTGGTTAGAAACTTGCAGCTCTATCTGACATCTGTTCCTGACCTGGTCATTTCCTCTCACTATAAAATAAGGCCAGACCTTCTCTTTCTGGCCAGTGAAAGTTTTACTTCCTTGCTTCTTGGAGTCGCTGTTTAGAATTGGAGATCGTTGTTGCTGCTGGAGATTGTTGCATGCTTTTTCTGTGTGTATGCTTTCCTCATAGTCCTATTCCCATATGGTTTTTACATTCTTACCTCTCCTTATATACCGTACTTCTCTGCCTTTGGTGATTATTTTGTATGTTAGTTGCTTTTTGTTATCCCTGTTTGTCTTTCCTGTTTATACACTAGCAAATCTATCTCAGGCCCCCTGGGACAGGGGGAGGGGACGGCTTAGGGAATAACAGGAAAACAGTATGGCTGCCGGCCCAAACCTCCTCTAGACGTATCTTTGGAAGCAGGAATAGTTGGGGCCCCTCTCCCAAATCACGTACAGTCACATCATGACAATCAGACTGTGAGTGATGATAGAAGATGCCCGGATAGCCACAGACCCTGGCAAACTGAGTGACCAAATGACCAAAGAAGTGTGTGCCACCTCTGCCCATTTTACTCTGTGCTACCCAAATAGTCAACTCCACCCCTGACTACAGGAAAGTAAACTCTGCAGTAAGAGACACTGTGTTGCACACCTGGGTCTGGTGTCTGCTCCCTACACCACGGTCTGTTGAACATTGTTGTGCCCCATGTCAGGCTTTGCAAATAGTCTGACGTGCTCCCATGTGTTGATCCTCCTAAGCTTAAATAAGGCCTCCCAATACACACACCTGTGTCTTGGTATTAAGATTTTTTGGTAAGACTTTTACTTTGTGCACAGTTCCTAACCACAGTCTAAAAGGTCTCTCCTGGCTGTCTGTGGTTTCCAGTCCATGAGTTTCCTGTCTGCTGCTTTCAGTACCATTGCTAACTGCGGTCTTTGGGAAGTCTCCTGTCTGTCTGCAGCTTCCAGTATCTCAGTTCCCTGTCTCCAGCTTTCGGTACCACTGCTAACTGCTGTCTCCAGGACGTCTCCTGGCTGCCTGTGGTTTCCAGTATCACAGTTCCATGTCTGTGGCTTTCAGTATCACTGTTGTCTGAGGTCTACAGGATGTCTCCTGTCTGCCTGTGGCTACCAAGGTATTCAGACTTTCTAGTTACTCCAGAGTTCTGTCTGCTACCGTTCTTCTAGGACCTCTGCTACTTGTTCGCCTGCGGTTTCCAGGACATCTCCTGTCCACCTGTTGCTTCCATGGTATTCAGACTTTCTAGTTACTCCAGAGTTCTGTCTGCTACCGGTCTTCTAGGACCTCTGCTACTTGTTCTCCTGCTTTTTCCAGAATATCTCCTGTCCACCTGCTGCCTCCATGGTATTCAGACTTTCTAGTTACTCTGGAGTTTTGTCTGCAACCTGTTCTATCTGTGTCCTGAGTGCCCCACCCTTTTGCTGCACTGACCCCAGTGGCCTTTGTGCCTACCCGGACCTTGGGCTTAGAGGATGCACCTCACCTAGTGAGCCCCTTTTGTGATACGCAGCCATAGACTATAATGGGAAGTGTCTTAGTACTAGCTTTTTTTTTTTTTTTTTTAACACCCTCTACACCATAGCAGTGTTCTGCGCCCCAACAACTTGTGCTTTCCTATTATATGGAATCCTAGCTATTCATTCAATACAACATTATGCTATACAAGAAAGAGAGAAAACAGATCTGATAATTGGATTCTTACCTGACTTGTCTTGGCCCTTGGCCAGCCCTGCCGAGATGCCACATGTGTTCTACATATCATAGCGGAGAATTTACTAGGATATCATACTTGCCAAATAAAGGTGTTGGCTATTCCTATAAAAATGGGACAATATACTAAGTTATGGTTACCCAAAATACATTCTTTTTTACTAACTGAATTATTTCAGGACATGAAAGAAATCCCACAAAAGAATTTTGGTGACAACTTAATTTCCGAATATTATTCTCAGGTTTCTGTATAGCACAGCATATTAAAGTCTTATCTATTCCACAACTCCCCATCCCCCACCACTACCTTGTCTTCATTGGTCATATGACTGCTCAGACCTCCAGAGATCCTTAGAAAGGAGCTCTACACTTTGAATGGAGCAGAGGTGTGCTAGCTCGACCTACACACTATTCGCTGTTTATGGTATTTTCTTTTTGAGATTATAGTGATTGTATTCCCAGCGATTGTATGTATTGTATGATTGTATCCCCAGCCAATAGTATGGATACGAGAAAGCTTTAAATTCTGGCGTTGAAAGGTGTTTAAAGAGCACCTGTCACCATTCCAAATGTGTCCACTTTTCGCTTCTTCCTGCTGCTCCCCTGTGAATTCCACTTTTTTTTTTAAGTCCACTGAACGGTTCCAGAGATATGGGCCTTTATATTAAGAGCTAATTTTTATGATCCTTAGGGGGTGTGGCTCAGAGGGTACTTATGCAGAGCAGCCGAAATACATGCCCCCGAGCATCCCGTGAGGCACGCCTACTTGGTAAAGACCTTTAGGACTAGAACTAAAGACAAAGGCAGATATCTCTGGACCTGTTTGGAGGAGGATTTAATAAAAAAAATGTTTAAAAAATTCGGGGGGGGGGGTAATAAAAGCAAAAATTGATCATTTTTGATCTGGTGACAAATCCTTTTTAAAGATGGGTTCCGTTATAGTATACGTTCTGTGGAAAAGAAAAATAAAGGATTATTCACAGCCGGGCAAATTATCACCTATCATAGGGGATGACTTACTGATCTCTGGGGGTCAAGCTACAAACAGGCTCTGAGATGCCCCATGAGAATAGGCCAGAGGCAAGACTGTCTGTGGCAGTCCCATACACAGGGAATGGAGTGGTGGTACGCTTTTGCGGCCTCCGATTAGGCATGTCAGAGCCCCATTATCTGGATCAGTAAGATAAACAGTGGTCAGATCCCCAACGATCTTCAAGTTAGATCCTATTCTGTAGATAAATACTACTTTCCACAGTTGGGAACAAGTCTGTGTAGCATAGAGATGCAGTCTTCTGTATAGCAGACAGAACTTCCTTTGAACGCCTCTGCTACAACTTTTGCTAAAATTGGGGTCACCAAAAGAGTAAGTCAGACTACTAGGTAACCCAAAATACAGCATCCTACAAAGACGGGGATAGAAATTCAGAAAAAAATGCACAGATTTCCTAAAAGTATCATCAAAAACTGAATTGTGGGTTATTGAGCTCACCAGGGAATCTGGGGAGCCCGGTATTCATGCTTTAGCATCCTGTAGAGGTGTGAATCTTCTTGGAGGTTTCTCCAGAGGTTATGGTCCTGAGAATAGTCTTCTGACAAAGCACAAACTGGTCTTGGAGTTTGGGGAGATTTTCTAATGCAAGGAAGCAACCAGGATCAGGGAGAACATGATCATCGCACGACCAGGACACATAAGAACGTGATTGTCCCAGGACTGCGGGAGTAAATAGCACTAATTAGCCATACTTGCAAAATTAGCTTTGTGGCCCCTTTAAGTTGTTTTTTTTTTTTTATTTGGCAGCCAGACCGGGTGGACATTGTAGGTTTTGGTGCTTGCATCTGACGCCTTCATGTGGAGCAAAGAGAAATTTCCATTGCTGTGATTTTGAGTGGTTCTGATACATTGATCTGCAGCTCCTTCACCTTATTACGGATTCATGAATGTAAAATATTCTGCGCAGAGCTTCTCTAGACCCCATTCTATCATTAATCATTCTGAAATACCTGCATATGGGTACCGCTACAAAAAGATCTGCTGCTGCTGCGAACAGAGGAACTGGAAACTACTGGGGATTTGCATTGCTTCCCATCTATATCACGTACCCAAGTGCTTGTTAACCTGTTCAGGCCCACCCTTCATGGAATTTCTTTTGTCAGTTGAAGGGCGGCCAGAGCATTTATGTACCAAAGGAACACAATCACTGAACTGATTATAACCTTGGCCCTGGTGCCGAACCACCAAATCCAGTGAACTGTGAGGCGTTAAACACCCGCTAGACCTCCAAAAAGCCTGGACTGACCACCACCATGCTGCGATGCCCCAAGCAGCTGGAAAAGGGGTTCTTTGATTCCATTTTCCAGGCTCAATAAAAAGATGTCTAGGCCCATCACATATATGAACATATTTTTATTTATATGGCACCATTGATTCCATGATGCTGTACATAAGGGATTACATGCAAAATACAGATATCACTTACAGTAAACAAGCTAACAATGACAGACTGGTGCAGAGGGGCGAGGACCCTGCCCTTGCGGGCTTACATTCTACAGGATTATGGGGAAGGAGACAGTAGGTCGGGGGTTGCAGTAGCTCCGATGGTGTTGAGGTGGCCATGTGGTCATTACAGGCTGTAAGCTTCTTTGAAGAGATGGGTTTTCAGGTTCCGTGTGAAGGTTCCAAATGTAGTGGATAATCGGACGTGTTGGGGCAAAGAATTCCAGAGGATGGGGGATATTCGGGAGAAGTCTTGGAGGCGATTGGGTGAAAAATGAATAAGTGTGGAGAAGAGAAGAAGGTCTTGGGAGGACCGGAAATTACGTGAGGGGAGATATCGGGAGATTAGTTTGGAGATATATGGAGGAGACAGATTATGGATGGCTTTGTAGGTCAGTGTTAGTAGTTTGAACTGGATACACTGAGAAAATTGGGAGCCAGTGAAGGGATTTGCAAAGTGGAGGAGAATCGAGGAGAGAGATGAATTAGTCGGGCAGCAGAGTTAAGGACGGACTGGAGGGGTGCGAGAGTGTTAGAAGGTAGCCCACAAAGGAGGATGTTACAGTAATCAATGATAGATAAGAAACTTGGCACTCAACTTAGTAAATTATGATGATGATTTTTAATCAGATGGCAGTCCAAAATTAAACGTTTCGGTCAGACAATAGACCTTCTTCAGTAAACTGCGTTACAAATATATCAATAATTATACAAACATAATCAAAACGTGGTCCAAAACCACGATAAGCCAACATAACATATAAGGTTAAACCTCATAATTAATGTGACAAATAGTGATGGATAGGAGGGTAGGAGAGGTGAGGAATAGGTAAGTAGCATCTTATTACATACCCGACTGCTTTGGATATTGAGGATGGAGGATATCTCTATTTAGGGAGTAGGTCCTAGGTTCTGGTTACTAGTGGACCTGTCTGGGAATAGTAATCGCCCTGTAGTGATGAGAGACTGTATGGTACGGTGTACAGTACAAAATAAAAATGTGAGTGAAAGCGTAATGGAAAATGGTATACTGACCAAGTATGTCACCAGGAAGAGGTATCGTGTATGGGCCTGGTGTTCCAAGATTGGTAAAAGTCTGTAATTAAATATAGTGTATAAATGGCTGTAAAGGAATGTAAAATCACCTAAAAATGGGGTATGTCAGGGTAGTGTAGAAAGTCTTACCCAATGTAGAAAGCTTGCTGAAAACTCAGAATAAGAGCATGTGTCCATAAGGGTGTGTAGATACCAGAAGCTGAAAGAGAAGTATGATTCATAAAAATATGAAATGTGGTGTGTGTCTCTTTAAATATAGTAAATGGATCTTACCATATAGTGGAACTATGCAATATATGTTACAGCCGCAAGAGCAAATTGGTTCAATGGAGAGGTATTGTGATCTGTAAAAAGACCTGGTGGCCATTATATGGTAGAATAGAGACAAGATGGAAAACCATATAGAAGTTAAAAAGCAGAGGCTCACTTACTATTGAGGGTATATAGAAGCCTCTAACAGAAACGGGCGTATTGGATTGACCACGTTGCCTGCAATGTAATAGTGTGGGTATAGGTAACATGACCTCATTAGCATATGATGTGAGGTGAGCACTAAAGGTGGGGGAAGGACTTACCCATGTGCGGTGTGTAGCTGGAATGCCTCAACGCGGTATCCGCCGCTAGTTGAATGGCATGTGTGTGATCCGGCACGTTTAAGTAGCCGGGGGGCGGGACGGACTGCAAGTCCGATAGAGGAAGTGCGTCATGGATAGTGACGCGTACTTCCGGTAATCCCGAGCGCTGATTGTTGTCATGGACACTGACAACAAGCGCAGTGAAAGCCATGTGTATCTCACCCAGAGCCGGAAGTGTGTGTCCGTAGCGGCGCCGACTTCCGGTGTATGATTGTGCTGAGTGTAGTCATGGTTACTGGCTACACTGCGGTGTTAGGATAGCTCAGTGCGCCTAGTATGGGAACATTTAGTGGGCATGGCTAGTGACACTGTCATGGATAAAGGTGTCCAGCCCAATGTAGTGCTGGCTACCTGTTATTGTGCAAAGCATATAGTTAGCTATGTATGCATAGGATGTCCGATGTTGTGGCCTCAGACTAAAAAGGAGCGATGCTGGTCTATATTGCTATGTCTACAGTAACGACGGACTAGGAACCTATTAGGTAATGTTGTAGACAGGAAAATAGCACTATACATAGATAATACAGGAAAGGACATCTTTAATGCCATTATGAATGGAAAAAATACATTATATTAGACCATCATTAATGAACTGTATACCTAGGGGGGATGGATGTAGAGCAGTCGGGTAGGGGGCAATGGGATAGGACAGTCCAAGGGAGGGGAGGGGTCAGGAGGTGACTTGCGTGAAGTTGTCAGTAAAGGCGACTCTGTAGAAAGAGATAAATAAATTAGAATCGCATACATCACAGAAATAATAATCTTAACCTGGAGAGAGAACCATGTTATACGTATCAAACCACCAACCAATACTGGCATGAAGTATATTAGATAAAAGCTAGGGGGTCATAATCTCTATTCAAGCCTTTCGGTGCTAAGGTCTGTAATTCATGAATCCAGTATGCCTCCCTCTTTTTTAGGAGATCAATTCTGTTTCCTCCCCGTCTAGGGGCCGGGATATGCTCAAGGACCTGAAACTTGAGTTGTGATATATGGTGTCTCTTGGAGATGAAATGATGGGGGAGTGGTAATAGCATATTTTGGCAACGTATAGTTGACTTGTGTTTGGAGATGCGAGATTTGATAGGTTGGGTAGTTTCCCCAATATACAAAAGGCCGCAAGGGCATTTTATAGCATAGACTACAAAAGTAGTGTCGCAGGTGGAATAACATTTTATCTTGTATCTCCTGCCCGAATGAGGGTGGTAGAAATGGTCTCCCCTGATGACATTGTTGCACTGGTTGCAGTGCAGGCACGGGAAAGTGCCATTTTTGGGTTTGTTCAGAAATCGTTGTGAGGTGTCCTGTCTATTACCCCCAAAATCTGCTCTGACCAGGGAGTCACGGACATTGGTAGGGCGTTTGTAGCATGGTAAGAAATGTTCCTGAAATTCAGGAATGCCCGGGTGTGCTGTGCGTAGTATGTTCCAGTGGCGTCTGATCGTATGGTGGAGAATATGTACATACGGGTGATAGATGTGAACAAATGGAACTCTTTTATTGGCTGGTGGGCGCACATTAGTTATAGGATTGATTGCCTCAGATAGTAGGGCAGGGGGATATCCACGTTCCCTAAATTTGGAATACATCTCATCTGTTCTGACTTTCAGTTGTTCGGGTTCGGTAACGATTCTCTGTATCCTCTTGAACTGGGACCGAGGAATTGATTTTTTGGTGGCGATGGGGTGTTGGCTTTGAAAATGTAGGAGACTATTTCTATCAGTGGGTTTGGTATACAAGTCGGTTTTTAGAACTCCCAGCTCATCCTTCATAACCAGGGTGTCTAGAAAGTTAACCTGTTGTGTGCTGCTCGTAATGGTGAAAGTCAGACCCGGCCAAGCCGTATTAAGTGTATGGAAGAAAAGATCTAGGGTTTGAGGTGTACCAGTCCATAGACAAAAAACGTCATCGATGTAACGTTTCCAGAAGGGGCAATGGGCCTGAAATAATGGGTCAGGGTACACGATTTCTTCTTCAAACAGGGCCATGTAGCTATTTGCATAGGGCGGGGCTACATTTGAGCCCATGGCGGTCAGGTTAACTTTCTAGACACCCTGGTTATGAAGGATGAGCTGGGAGTTCTAAAAACCGTTTTTTGTCTATGGACTGGTACACCTCAAACCCTAGATCTTTTCTTCCATACACTTAATACGGCTTGGCCGAGCAGATTTTGGGGGTAATAGACAGGACACCTCACAACGATTTCTGAACAAACCCAAAAATGGCACTTTCCCGTGCCTGCACTGCAACCAGTGCAACAATGTCATCAGGGGAGACCATTTCTACCACCCTCATTCGGGCAGGAGATACAAGATAAAATGTTATTCCACCTGCGACACTACTTTTGTAGTCTATGCTATAAAATGCCCTTGCGGCCTTTTGTATATTGGGGAAACTACCCAACCTATCAAATCTCGCATCTCCAAACACAAGTCAACTATACGTTGCCAAAATATGCTATTACCACTCCCCCATCATTTCATCTCCAAGAGACACCATATATCACAACTCAAGTTTCAGGTCCTTGAGCATATCCCGGCCCCTAGACGGGGAGGAAACAGAATTGATCTCCTAAAAAAGAGGGAGGCATACTGGATTCATGAATTACAGACCTTAGCACCGAAAGGCTTGAATAGAGATTATGACCCCCTAGCTTTTATCTAATATACTTCATGCCAGTATTGGTTGGTGGTTTGATACGTATAACATGGTTCTCTCTCCAGGTTAAGATTATTATTTCTGTGATGTATGCGATTCTAATTTATTTATCTCTTTCTACAGAGTCGCCTTTACTGACAACTTCACGCAAGTCACCTCCTGACCCCTCCCCTCCCTTGGACTGTCCTATCCCATTGCCCCCTACCCGACTGCTCTACATCCATCCCCCCTAGGTATACAGTTCATTAATGATGGTCTAATATAATGTATTTTTTCCATTCATAATGGCATTAAAGATGTCCTTTCCTGTATTATCTATGTATAGTGCTATTTTCCTGTCTACAACATTACCTAATAGGTTCCTAGTCCGTCGTTACTGTAGACATAGCAATATAGACCAGCATCGCTCCTTTTTAGTCTGAGGCCACAACATCGGACATCCTATGCATACATAGCTAACTATATGCTTTGCACAATAACAGGTAGCCAGCACTACATTGGGCTGGACACCTTTATCCATGACAGTGTCACTAGCCATGCCCACTAAATGTTCCCATACTAGGCGCACTGAGCTATCCTAACACCGCAGTGTAGCCAGTAACCATGACTACACTCAGCACAATCATACACCGGAAGTCGGCGCCGCTACGGACACACACTTCCGGCTCTGGGTGAGATACACATGGCTTTCACTGCGCTTGTTGTCAGTGTCCATGACAACAATCAGCGCTCGGGATTACCGGAAGTACGCGTCACTATCCATGACGCACTTCCTCTATCGGACTTGCAGTCCGTCCCGCCCCCCGGCTACTTAAACGTGCCGGATCACACACATGCCATTCAACTAGCGGCGGATACCGCGTTGAGGCATTCCAGCTACACACCGCACATGGGTAAGTCCTTCCCCCACCTTTAGTGCTCACCTCACATCATATGCTAATGAGGTCATGTTACCTATACCCACACTATTACATTGCAGGCAACGTGGTCAATCCAATACGCCCGTTTCTGTTAGAGGCTTCTATATACCCTCAATAGTAAGTGAGCCTCTGCTTTTTAACTTCTATATGGTTTTCCATCTTGTCTCTATTCTACCATATAATGGCCACCAGGTCTTTTTACAGATCACAATACCTCTCCATTGAACCAATTTGCTCTTGCGGCTGTAACATATATTGCATAGTTCCACTATATGGTAAGATCCATTTACTATATTTAAAGAGACACACACCACATTTCATATTTTTATGAATCATACTTCTCTTTCAGCTTCTGGTATCTACACACCCTTATGGACACATGCTCTTATTCTGAGTTTTCAGCAAGCTTTCTACATTGGGTAAGACTTTCTACACTACCCTGACATACCCCATTTTTAGGTGATTTTACATTCCTTTACAGCCATTTATACACTATATTTAATTACAGACTTTTACCAATCTTGGAACACCAGGCCCATACACGATACCTCTTCCTGGTGACATACTTGGTCAGTATACCATTTTCCATTACGCTTTCACTCACATTTTTATTTTGTACTGTACACCGTACCATACAGTCTCTCATCACTACAGGGCGATTACTATTCCCAGACAGGTCCACTAGTAACCAGAACCTAGGACCTACTCCCTAAATAGAGATATCCTCCATCCTCAATATCCAAAGCAGTCGGGTATGTAATAAGATGCTACTTACCTATTCCTCACCTCTCCTACCCTCCTATCCATCACTATTTGTCACATTAATTATGAGGTTTAACCTTATATGTTATGTTGGCTTATCGTGGTTTTGGACCACGTTTTGATTATGTTTGTATAATTATTGATATATTTGTAACGCAGTTTACTGAAGAAGGTCTATTGTCTGACCGAAACGTTTAATTTTGGACTGCCATCTGATTAAAAATCATCATCATAATTTACTAAGTTGAGTGCCAAGTTTCTTATCTATCATTTATCTACTGGTGTGGGAAACCTATCTTGTGCACCAATACAGTTGTGCCACGGTATACTTCACTAGTTACAGTAATCAAGGCAGGAGATGATGAGGGCATGCACAAGTATTTTGGTAGATTGACGGTTGAGGAAAGGACAGATTCTGGAAATATTTCTGAGCTGTGTCACATATGTCGCTCCCTCTAATTGCCTGTGGTGCCCATACATTTTAGCACTAACCAATCTTCTTACCCACTTCACTGTCCCTAAATCTCTAGCCCCTTGCAATTACCAAGGGGATTATTTCCAACCATACTAGTTTAACTTCTAGAAAGAAACTTCTCAATGTTCTAAATCTGTCTTTATTAGTGATAGTAACTCTCCTATATGAACCAAAAAGAGATCTATACCCCCGATATGAAGCACAAGCATGGGTGGAACTTGCATCCCCCTTTTGAAGGACACTATTGCAGCGAGTATTTGAAACCACTTGAAGGGAACCTGACAGCAGGATCTACCCCTATTAACAGCTCGGCATTTGTCATTAAACGCTGATTTCGATAAACCTCCGTTGTTAAGGAAAGCTCCCAGCATAATGGTAAGATCAGCACGTTAGACTTCTGTTTGCTGCATATTCTAATTAGTATGACTAGTCAGACAGGCGACCACTTAGTATTGAGCAGCCCACCCAGCCAATATCACACCCACAGAGGTAAGGGTAAAGCTTCCGTAGTGCCTGCTTACTAAATCACACAAATGCCCCATGCCTTCGGGCATGCACAATGATCTGCCTATGTGTCAGCTGCCCTGGAGTGACACTGGCCGGGCATTTCCTCCTGCGATCTGACTGCAGACATGCTGCGCTGCTCTGTTATAGTGCTGAGTTGGGAGGTAATGACATATACAGTGAACGCCTTTGTGCCACTACTTGCCAGCTCAGCACTATACATAGCAGCACGTCTGCTGTGAGATCGCACAGGGAAGTGCTTGGCTGGTCAGACTTTGGGTTTGCACAATGTCAGGCCAGTGCAGTGGCACATAGGAAGATCACTGTGCCAACCCAAACCCAGCACTTCTCTGTGCAATCTCGCAGCAGACGTGCTGTGGCACATGGGCAGATCACTGTGCATGTCCGAAGCCACTGGGGCCGCCAGGCATTTATGTGATTTATGAAGCGGGAAGGTGGTTGAGGGGCACCAGAAATACTATAACCTGGCCTATGTGGGCCTGATATCGGCTGGCTAGACTGCTTAGCACTGAGTGCCCTCTCTGACCAGTTAAACCATTGTTTCCCAAACTCCAGTCCTCAGGGCCCACAATAAGTAATGTTTTCAGTATTTCATTAGTATTGCAGAGGTGATGGAATTATTATCAAGACATCAGAATCTGCCACAGGTTGTCTCACCTGTGCAATACTAAGGAAATTCTGAAAACATTATGTGTTGTGGCCCTGAGGACTGGAGTTTGGGAAACGCACCAACAAAAGATGTTTGCCTAAGGTTGGGAGCAAATTACATGTGCAAAATTCTAAAAACCGATAAGTCGCATAAAATGGACAACAGTGTCCAATGAGGCCCCAAATGTATGATCCATCATTTTTAAATGATTTATTTATTTTACTGGATTATATAGTTCTATTAATTTACAGACATCTTCATGAGCCGTTGTGATAAATTTGGTGCATTTTCAGACTCTTACGTTGACTAAATATTTACACAGGATTAGCAAATCTGCCATAATGATTTCTACTGAAGGAAGGTTTTTGTTAGGTTACATTGAATTATATTATATTTTACTATATTTTTTTATTGTAGTATCTTACATAGCATTTGCTCTGTTTTTTTCCCCACATTGCTGGTGCTGCCATTTCTCACTGATGTACAGTCATATGAAAAAGTTTGGGCACCCCTAATAATCTTAAGCTTAATGTTTTATAAAAATGTTTTTTTTGTACCAGCTATTTCAGTTTCCTATGTCTAATAACTGTTGGACACAGTAATGTTTCTGCCTTGAAATGAGGTTTATTGTACTAACAGAAAATGCAATCTGCATTCAAACAAAATTTGACAGGTGCATAAGTATGGGCACCCTTATCATTTTCTTGTTTTAAATACTCCTACCTACTTTTTACTGACTTACTAAAGCACTTTTTTTGGTTTTGTATCCTCATTGAGCTTTGAACTTCTTAGCTAGGTGTATGCAATCATGAGAAAAGCTACTTAAAGTGGCCACTTGCAAGTTGTTCTCCTGTATGAATCTCCTCTGAAGAGTGGCATCATGGGCTCCTCAAAACTGTCAAATGATCTGAAAACAAAGATTATTCAACATAGTTGTTCAGGGGAAGGATACAAAAAGCTGTCTCAGAGATTTAACCTGTCAATTTCCACTGTGAGGAACATAGTAAGGAAATGGAAGAACACAGGTACAGTTTTTGTTAAGGCCAGAAGTGGCAGGCCAAGAAAAACATCAGAAAGGGAGAGAAGAAGAATGGTGAGATCAGTCAAGGACAATCCTCAGACCACCTCCAGAGATCTGCAGCATCAACTTGCTGCAGATGGTGTCACTGTGCATCGGTCAACTATACAACGCACTTTGCACAAGGAGAAGCTGTATGGGAGAGTGATGCGAAAGAAGCCGTTTCTGCAAGCACGCCACAAACAGAGTCGGCTGAGGTATGCAAAAGCACATTTGGAGAAGCCAATTTCTTTTTGGAAGAAGGTCCTGTGGACTCATGAAACCAAGATTGAGTTGTTCGGTAATACAAAAAGGCGTTATGCATGGCGGCAAAAAAACACAGTGCGTTGTATAGTTGACCGATGCACAGTGACACCATCTGCAGCAAGTTGATGCTGCAGCTCTCTGGAGGTGGTCTGAGGATTGTCCTTGACTGATCTCACCATTCTTCTTCTCTGCCTTTCTGATGTTTTTCTTGGCCTGCCACTTCTGGCCTTAACAAGAACTGTACCTGTGTTCTTCCATTTCCTTACTATGTTCCTCACAGTGGAAATTGACAGGTTAAATCTCTGAGACAGCTTTTTGTATCCTTCCCCTGAACAACTATGTTGAATAATCTTTGTTTTCAGATCATTTGACAGTTGTTTTGAGGAGCCCATGATGCCACTCTTCAGAGGAGATTCAAACAGGAGAACAACTTGCAAGTGGCCACTTTAAGTAGCTTTTCTCATGATTGCATACACCTAGCTATGAAGTTCAAAACTCAATGAGGTTTCAAAACCAAAAAAAGTGCTTTAGTAAGTCAGTGAAAAGTAGGTGGGAGTATTTAAAACAAGAAAATGATAAGGGTGCCCATACTTATGCACCTGTCAAATTTTGTTTGAATGCAGATTGCACATTTTCTAATAGTACAATAAACCTCATTTCAAGGCAGAAACATTACTGTGTCCAACAGTTATTAGATATATGAAACTGAAATAGCTGTTGCAAAATAAACCATTTTTCTAAAACAATAAGCTTAAGATTAATAGGGGTGCCCAAACTTTTTCATATGACTGTAGATGTAAATGAGGTTGATTGATCACTCTGCTTGTTGACAAGTATATTACAGTTTTATTCTAATACTAGTGTTTCCAATTTCAAGGTCTGTATCATCGATTTATATCACCCGCCCAATATATAATTCAACTTAGTTATAAATCTTTTCGCTGTCAGTTATTTTGAGACTAGGAAGGACACCCCAGCTGCAGAGAATCTATGAATCATAAATGAATGTTCCCCCATGAACTCTATTCTCTTATTTTATCCAAATAAATCCAATTTCTGTTCTTTTTTTTTTAAACATATGTTTATAGGAGTCAGTTTTGTGCTGATATAAAAGTCCAAATACAAATCCTCTGCGTAGACATAATGTCACATGATAACATTCTGAATATCTGCCATCACCACTAGATGGAGCTCAGGAGCTGACTGCATACATAGTTTGAACTCAGTAATAACACTGTATGCAGTAAGTTCCCTCTAGTGGTGACTGCAGGAAGCATATCTATTACTCCAGACCCACTCTGTTATGGTCGGCATTTTTCCCTCATCCATGGCACACTGGTACACTCTTCTCTCCCACCTCAGCCCCTCATTTTTGTTATGACCAACTCTTCACTCACAATACGTTAATTCATAGGACACAACTCTGCTCTCTTCACCCTTTCTCCAAATGGTGGGCTCTCACCACTGTACTGATGACTAAACCCCCTGTCTACTCGTTTCTGTTTCTTATTTATTTTTTACATCTGATTTGGCTTGTTTTTTCACTATGTCTACATGTTGGCTGTCGGTCTTGACCTGCCACCTCTCTACTGTTGTGCCTCAACTCCAGCTAACCCGACTCCCACTTTGCTTTTCCTTGTGAATAAACTCCACCAGCTCTGACCTCTGCCTGTCTGATTTCGACTTCTGACTGCGACTTGGTATCTCCTGGATCGACAGATCAGGGAATTTTTATTCCTGATGAGGAACTTTTATCCTTCGTCCTTTCTCTATGGGGCTCCCGGAAAAAAAGCCATGTGCAGCTGAGTGGGTGGAATCCCACTGATCCACAAGTTCTCATCTATTCTGTGGATAGGTAATAAGTTCTTTTAACCAGACAACCCTTTTAAGCAGTGTACTATCTAATTTGAAGTACCCATTTTGGCGCTGTTCGTTGGACTTCTCACTACTAACTCCCTTTTCTTTGAATGCGATGAGCAAGTGATGTTTTTTCTACGTCAGCTCCTTGTTATGGTTACAAGGATGCATTACACACCAGACCATCCCTAGTCTTGAACAAGGAACCTCTACTATGAAGCAGTACATCATTCAGCACTGGACCTTAGCTTCCGGTTTTAACTGGAATATTGAAGCACTGGTTGCTATATTCTGGGAAGGCTTGGCTAGTTAACTCAAAGAAAAACTGGCTAGCCATAAACTCTCTACCATCCTGGATGAAAAGATTTTTCACTCAGTTCAGGTTGACTTCCAGCAAAGGAGTCTGAACGAGTCAGTGGAGTGCCTAGACTTGTTCCTACTTTTGAAAGGCCTCTGCATAACTTTATACAATTTTCACAAGATGAACCTAGAAAGCACAAGCTTTCCATTGAGCAGCTCCAAAGTAGGCTACGAACAATCTTGGGGGACAAGGATTATTACATAAACCATTATCTGATGAAGACTGGAAACTCCATCAATTCAGAAATTAAAGGCAGAAGTTATGTGGTTTTAAAAAGATATTCTCAAGTTTGAAAGTTATCCCCTTTCCTCATCTATCCCGAGAACCGGGGCTCTAAAAATGTATCCCATGGATAGTGGATAACTTTCAAACTTGAGAATATTCTTTTAGGAGCAACTATCCTCTGCCTTTATTTACTGAATTTTATACAAGACACCAAGATTTTTGCTAAGCTACAGTACAGACCAAAAGTTTGGACACACCTTCTCATTTAACCCCTTTCTGACATCGGACGTACTATCCCGTCGAGGTGGGGTGGGCCCGTATGACCACCGACGGGATAGTACGTCCAGCGCGATCGGCGGCGCTCACGGGGGGAGCGCAGCCGATCGCGGCCGGGTGTCAGCTGCCTATCGCAGCTGACATCCGGCACTATGTGCCAGGAGCGGTCACGGACCGCTCCCGGCACATTAACCCCCGGCACACCGCGATCAAACATGATCGCGATGTGCCGGCAGTGCAGGGAAGCATCGCGCAGGGAGGGGGCTCCCTGCGGGCTTCCCTGAGCCCCCCGCAGCAACGTGATGTGATCGCGTTGCTGCGAGGGTCTTACCTCCCTCCCTGCCTGCTCCAGACCCGGATCCAAGATGGCCACGGATCCGGGTCCTGCAGGGAGGGAGGTGGCTTCACAGAAGCCTGCTCAGAGCAGGCACTGTGAAGCAGCCTGCACTTCTCTCAGATCGGTGATCTGTCAGAGTGCTATGCAAACTGGCAGATCACCGATCTGTATTGTCCCCCCCTGGGGCAAAGTAAAAAAGTAAACAAAAAATTTTCCAAATGTGTAAAAAAAAAATTAAAAAAATATTCCAAAATAATGAAAAAAAATATATATATATATTATTCCCATAAATACATTTCTTTATCTAAATAAAAAAAAAAACAATAAAAGTACACATATTTAGTATCGCCGCGTCCGTAACGACCCGACCTATAAAACTGGCCCACTAGTTAACCCCTTCAGTAAACACCGTAAGAAAAAAAAAAAAAACGAGGCAAAAAACAACGCTTTATTATCATACCGCCGAACAAAAAGTGGAATAACACGCGATCAAAAAGACAGATATAAATAACCATGGTACCGCTGAAAGCGTCATCTTGTCCCGCAAATAACGAGCTGCCATACAGCATGATCAGCAAAAAAATAAAAAAGTTATAGTCCTGAGAATAAAGCGATGCAAAAATAATTATTTTTTCCATAAAATAGTTTTTATCGTATAAAAGCGCCAAAACATAAAAAAATAATATAAATGAGGTATCGCTGTAATCGTACTGACCCGAAGAATAAAACTGATTTATCAATTTTACCAAACGCGGAACAGTATAAACGCCTCTCCCAAAAGAAATTCATGAATAGCTGGTTTTTGGTCATTCTGCCTCACAAAAATCGGAATAAAAAGCGATCAAAAAATGTGACGTGCCCAAAAAGTTACCAATAAAAACGACAACTCGTCCCGCAAAAAACAAGACCTCACATGACTCTGTGGACCAAAATATGGAAAATTTATAGCTCTCAAAATGTGGTAACGCAAAAAATATTTTTTGCAATAAAAAGCGTCTTTCAGTGTGTGACGGCTGCCAATCATAAAAATCCGCTAAAAAACTCGCTATAAAAGTAAATCAAACCCCCCTTCATCACCCCCTTAGTTAGGGAAAAATAAAAAAAATGTATTTATTTCCATTTTCCCATTAGGGTTAGGGTTAGGGCTAGGGTTGGGGCTAGGGTTAAGGCTACAGTTAGGGTTGGGGCTAAAGTTAGGGTTGGGGCTAAAGTTACGGTTAGGGTTTAGATTACATTTACGGTTGGGAATAGGGTTGGGATTAGGGTTAGGGGTGTGTCAGGGTTAGGGGTGTGTTTGGATTAGGGTTTCAGTTATAATTGGGGGGTTTCCACTGTTTCGGCACATCAGGGGCTCTCCAAACGCGACATGGCGTCCGATCTCAATTCCAGCCAATTCTGCGTTGAAAAAGTAAAACAGTGCTCCTTCCCTTCCGAGCTCTCCCGTGTGCCCAAACAGGGGTTTACCCCAACATATGGGGTATCAGCGTACTCAGGACAAATAGGACAACAACCTTTGGGGTCCAATTTCTCCTGTTACCCCTGGGAAAATACAAAACTGGGGGCTAAAAAATAATTTTTGTGGGAAAAAAAAAGATTTTTTATTTTCACGGCTCTGCGTTATAAACTGTAGTGAAACACTTGGGGGTTCAAAGTTCTTACAACACATCTAGATAAGTTCCTTGGGGGGGTCTGGTTTCCAAAATGGGGTCACTTGTGCGGGGCTTCTACTGTTTAGGTACATTAGGGGCTCTGCAAACGCAATGTGACGCCTGCAGACCATTCCATCTAAGTCTGCATTCCAAATGGCGCTCCTTCCCTTCCGAGCCCTTCCATGCATCCAAACGGTGGTTCCCCCCACATATGGGGTATCAGCGCACTCAGGACAAATTGGACAACAACTTTTGGGGTCCAATTTCTCCTGTTACCCTCGGGAAAATACAAAACTGGGGGCTGAAAAATAATTTTTGTGGGAAAAAATTTTTGTTTTATTTTTACGGCTCTGCATTATAAACTTCTGTGAAGCCCTTGGTGGGTCAAAGCACTCACCACACATCTAGATAAGTTCCTTAGGGGGTCTACTTTCCAACATGGTGTCACTTGTGGGGGGTTTCTACTGTTTAGGTACATTAGGGGCTCTGCAAACGCAATGTGACGCCTGCAGACCATTCCATCTAAGTCTGCATTCCAAATGGCGCTCCTTCCCTTCCGAGCCCTCCCATGCATCCAAACGGTGGTTCCCCCCACATATGGGGTATCAGCGCACTCAGGACAAATTGGACAACAACTTTTGGGGTCCAATTTCTCCTGTTACCCTCGGGAAAATACAAAACTGGGGGCTGAAAAATAATTTTTGTGGGAAAAAAATTTTGTTTTATTTTTACGGCTCTGCATTATAAACTTCTGTGAAGCCCTTGGTGGGTCAAAGCACTCACCACACATCTAGATAAGTTCCTTAGGGGGTCTACTTTCCAAAATTGTGTCACTTGTGGGGGGTTTCAATGTTTAGGCACATCAGTGGCTCTCCAAACGCAACATGGCGTCCCATCTCAATTCCTGTAAATTTTGCATTGAAAAGTCAAACGGTGCTACTTCCCTTCCGAGCTCTCCCATGCGCCCAAACAGTGGTTTACCCCCACATATGGGGTATCAGCGTACTCAGGACAAATTGTACAACAACTTTTGGGGTCCAATTTCTTCTCTTACCCTTGGGAAAATATAAAATTGGGGGTGAAAAGATAATTTTTGTGAAAAAATATGATTTTTTATTTTTACGGTTCTGCATTATAAACTTCTGTGAAGCACTTGGTGGGTCAAAGTGCTCACCACACCTCTAGATAAGTTCCTTAGGGGGTCTACTTTCCAAAATGGTGTCACTTGTGGGGGGTTTCAATGTTTACGCACATCAGGGGCTCTCCAAACGCAACATGACGTCCCATCTCAATTCCTGTCAATTTTGCATTGAAAAGTCAAATGGCGCTCCTTCGCTTCCGAGCTCTGTCATGCACCCAAACAGTGGTTTACCCCCACATATGGGGTATCGGCGTACTCAGGACAAATTGTACAACAACTTTTTGGGTCCATTTTCTCCTGTTACCCTTGGTAAAATAAAACAAATTGGAGCTGAAGTAAATTTTTTGTGAAAAAAAGTTAAATGTTCATTTTTATTTAAACATTCCAAAAATTCCTGTGAAGCACCAGAAGGGTTAATAAACTTCTTGAATATGGTTTTGAGCACCTTGAGGGGTGCAGTTTTTAGAATGGTGTCACACTTGGGTATTTTCTATCATATAGACCCCTCAAAATGACTTCAAATGAGATGTGGTCCCTAAAAAAAAATGGTGTTGTAAAAATGAGAAATTGCTGGTCAACTTTTAACCCTTATAACTCCCTAACAAAAAAAAAATTTGGTTCCAAAATTGTGCTGATGTAAAGTAGACATGTGGGAAATGTTACTTATTAAGTATTTTGTGTGACATAT
The DNA here is from genome assembly GCF_051348905.1 of Ranitomeya variabilis. Lineage (NCBI taxonomy): Eukaryota > Metazoa > Chordata > Amphibia > Anura > Dendrobatidae > Ranitomeya > Ranitomeya variabilis. The sequence goes on along the minus strand of NC_135234.1, from coordinate 28,140,566 downwards.
CTCTGTGATTTAAGGGCATAAAAATTCAAAGTTGGAAAATTGCAAAATTTTCAAAATTTTCGCCAAATTTCCATTTTTTTCACAAATAAACGCAGGTAATATCAAAGAAATTTTACCACTATCATGAAGTACAATATGTCACGAGAAAACAATGTCAGAATCGCCAAGATCCGTTGAAGCGTTCCAGAGTTATAACCTCATAAAGGGACAGTGGTCAGAATTGTAAAAATTGGCCCGGTCATTAACGTGCAAACCACCCTTGGGGGTGAAGGGGTTAAAGATTTGTCTGTATTTTCATGACTATGACGAATTGTGACGATTATATTCAAGATCGTGTATACAGATGGAAAGATTCCACCAATACGGGCTCCTGGCGACGAAACTACAACTACAACCCAAGATTCACCGGCTCACACAGTACAGACAGCGACAGCTCAACAGGCACTTTTTCTCAGAATCGTTTTTTTCAGAAAAGACCACCAACCAGAGCTCGTGGCCGCTATACAGGAGGAGACGCACAAGGAGGGCCTCCCGTAAACACCGTAGACCGGATGACGACCAGATCACAGGTAAACCCTCCAACTCCGTCCTCAACATATCTACATACACACTCAGCCCATCTGAACTAGCTATCCTCCAACGGGGGCTTTCCTTTTGCCCAACTCCTCCTTGGGATAAATTTCAATTATCCCAGGACCTCGAACATTTCTACAGAAACATCCGTCTAAAGACGTACTTTGGACAAGAGGATGAGACCAGGGGGAACAGAGTCCTTCCACCCGGAGGGAACCCTGCTCCCGAGCTATCCATTACTGACTTGGGTCTACGGAACCCAAGCAACTTCCATCCCCCACGTTCATTCAATGCCACCGAAGCCTTTATTGATCTAGTACATAGGGACATTGGCATTATTCTAGACCAACACCAAAAAGGCCTTCTGCCCACAAGCAATAACATTTCGCCCATTGAGAAACAAGCCATCAAGTCCCTCAAAGAAAACAAACATATTGTCATAAAACCCGCAGACAAGGGGGGCGCTATTGTGATCCAGAACCACACTGATTACGTTCAAGAAATCCGTCGCCAACTGTCTGACACCACTACATATTTACCTATCCCCCATGATCCGGTCTATATGATTAAGGCCAAAATACAACAGGTCCTGACTAAATATTTAGCTTTGAATACCATCGACTCCAAAACTGCCACCTTTCTAATTAATCAGAATCCAGTCACCCCAGTCTTTTACACCTTGCCCAAAGTCCACAAGTCATCAACTAATCCCCCTGGCCGCCCTATAGTGGCCTCGACCGAGTCTATTCTAGCCCCAATCTCAGTCTTTCTGGAAAAACTACTAACACCACTAACCAAGAAAACACAATCATTCATTTTGGACACCGGCCATTTCCTCCGTTCCATTAGTCAGATCACCAACATACCTTCTGATTGCGTACTGGCTACATTCGATGTCAAGAGCCTATATACCTCCATTGATCATAACTTAGGCATCACTGCCGTGGCAGAGCTGCTCCAAACATCCAACCTCAGCAATAACTCCACTCATCTATGTCTAGACCTCCTATCCATTGTTTTAAGGGAGAACTATTTCCTATTTGGGGATCAATTTTACCTCCAGACACGCGGGACCGCCATGGGCGCTAACGTAGCGCCCGCGTACGCCAATATCTACATGGATAACTTTGAGCAATCATATGTCTACACCAACACCTTGTTCCAACAGAACAGCAAATGTTGGCTACGCTTCATAGACGACATTTTTTGCCTATGGGCGGGGTCCCCCGAGGACCTTTTTTCTTTCACTGAGGTTCTTAATTCCATCAGACCGGAGCTACAATTCACCCTTAATTGGCATAGGACACAGATCTCATTTTTGGACACCCTGGTAACTAAGAACGACACGGGTACTCTTTCCACTGACATCTTTACAAAACCCACTGACTCAAATAACCTACTTCACTACACCAGTTGCCACCCTTCCTCAACTAAGAACAGCTTGCCCCGCTCCCAATTTGCACGAATCAAGAGGATAGTATCTGACACCAACCTCATCCCCACCCGCCTGGAGGAGATGGCCCTTAAATTTAAAAACAGACAATATCCTCAGGAACTCCTTACTAAAGAGAAAACTAGAGCAGTTGAATCTCCCTCGATTTCACCTACTGCCCCCACCAATGAAAGGGTCACGTTCGTCCATACACATCATCCGGTTATGCCCAAAATCTACACCATCATCCAGAAACATTGGTCCATTCTGACCAAATCCTACCCTAACGTTGAAGCCTTCCAGACTCCTGCACTCATGTGTAAACGACGTCCACAAAACATCAGGGACAGCTTAGTCAGGGCTGACATAGGGAGTTTTTCCAGGGTCCCTAAACAGACCTTCCTGGGCACAGAACGCAGAGGCACATTCCCGTGCCTCAACTGTGCATGTTGCTCTAATATCATAAAAGGGGATAGAATTACCCACCCCCACACTGGTAGATACTACAACGCCAAAGGATTCTATACATGTGATACCAACTACGTGGTCTATCTTATAAAATGCCCGTGTGGTCTTCTTTATGTGGGTGAGACCACCCAGCATCTACGTGACAGAATCGCCAGTCACAAGTCCACCATACGCTGTAAGAAGACCTGGCTTCCAGTCCCCAACCATTTCATCAGTGCGAACCACAGTGTTTCGCAACTGAGAGTGCAAATAATTGAACAAGTCGAGAGGCCTCGAAGAGGTGGTGACCACATCAAACGATTGAAGGAGAGGGAGGCCTTCTGGATCTACACCCTTCAAACACTTGCCCCAAGAGGCCTAAACAGAGAATTGGACCTCACATTCAAGTAACCATATTTCAATTATTGTAACTGATCTTTGACTTGTATAACCCTTTTTACCCATACAGGTGGTGGATCTAAAATGTCTTTTTTTCTCTCAACTAACCTATACTTTACTTTTTCAGACACACTAGTCCCCTGCCTTCCCCACAGGGTGAGTATGGTACATTATGTAACAATAATTCTTTCAACAATCAATTTTATTTTTTATTTTTTATTTTTTAATTTTTATTTATTATTTATTTTTTATTTATTTTTTATTTTTATTTTTATTTTTTATTTAATTTTTTTCATATTTTTTATGTCATTTTTTCTATATTTCATTTCTACCTCCTTATTATTATCCTTATTTTCAGCCCTACTCAATTTTTTATTCCATTACTTTCATTGTATCTATTCACTCCATTCTTCTGATTCTCCTCCTGCCAGCCTCTCAGGACACAACACACCATCTACCATCGATCATTCTTTCATTCAGACTTCAGCAATATCCCATATTTCCATTTTATTTTTAGTTTTACTTTTAATTTTTATTTTTCAGTATCATTTATTTTCATCATTTTTTCAATTTTATTTTTTCAATTTTTATTTTCTTCAATTCGAATTTTTATTTCAACAATTTTTATTTCAACATTTTTATTTTTCTTTTTCACACCGTATATTCCTTCACCACCTGCTCACCACATGCACAACATTAATTTTGACTACCAATCTCCCCCAACATACAGTACCAGTCCTAAGTTGTTCTAGGTGTCACACAACCGCCTACACACCAGGGTTGACACAGATTTCCCATTAGGCACTACTTGTGCTTCTGTTCACCTCAGGCCACCCTAAAGCCATGATTCCTGCGTCCTGGGGCTATTTCTAGTGTCATATTCAATTACTACTATTCTGCGCTTCCACGCAGAACGCTTCCACATTTATCCCCCGCCCCTCGCCCTCAGCGCAGCTTTATCCACACTGCGCACGCGCAGCTTGGTTTTCCTTCTCCAAGCGTTCCAGACCTCGCTCTGCGCTCTGCGCAGGGCGCCTGCGCACCCCTCGCTCTCCACTTCCTGCAGCCGAACATAAAAGGCGCTCATTTCCCTGCTCCCACACACACCACCACCGCAGACACCGGATTTCCTCACACTACAGGTAACACGACCGCTCCCTTTCCCCTTTCCCTGCTCCAAACATAGAGCCTTCATTAGTGTATTCACTGTTTTTTTGGCTTCCTTTCCATAGCCCCTAACGGGACTTCTGCATTTCTACAGGGATCTATGCCCTCTTCTCGGTATCTACCTCTGAAAGGTCAGTCTCTTACCTCTACTAGCATCCACCACCTGGGTTGTTCAGATTCCCACATATGTTTATATATATATATATATATTTCGCATCAGGGCTTTGTGCCTATTTGATTTTGTTTAACTGATATTGCTATTATTTATCTGAAGTACTGGCTAATTTTATGGGACTCCACATCTCTCCATGCTATTGCTTCCATGGCGAACCCCATGTCTGTGGCTAGTTTGCCACGCTGATGTCCTTAGGGCACTGCACCGCCAAGACTACGTCCTACGACAACCTCGATACCTCCAATCAATGTATCCCACTTATTGTATCCTGTAACCCTGCCGCCCCGTCTGTTGCCATGACGACGTAACATAAAAATCTACAACATAGGGACTTTGTATTTGTAAATATTGTTTTGTAATGCATGTCTTGTAATATAAGTTATGTCCAGATTTTGTGATACCATGTACCTTTTTGTTTTGTTTTGTTTCAGTAAGGTTTGAGAAAGACCCTGTGGGTCGAAACGTTACCTACCTTGAAACACTGCGGTGATACCCTGATTTTGGTGTTTGTTCACAATAAAGAAATCACGTTTTTTTGATTAACGAGAAATTCTAAAAATTCCTTTATTGAGTGCGACTGTTGTTGTACAGTATGAAAATTGTACATTCACACTGAAGGCATCAAAACTATGAATTAACACATGTGGAATTATATACTTAACAAAAAGGGAGAAAACTGAAAATATGTCTTATAGTCTAGGTTCTTCAAAGTAGCCACCTTTTGCTTTGGCATTCTCTTGATGAGCTTCAAGAGGTCGTCACCGGGAATAGTTTTCACTTCACAGGTGTGCCCTGTCAGGTTTAATAAGTGGGATTTCTTGCCTTATAAATGGGGTTGGGACCATCAGTTGTGTTGTGCAAAAGTCTGGTGGATACACAGCTGATCGTCCTACTGAATAGACTGTTAGAATTTGTATTATGGAAAGAAAAAAGCAGCTAAGTAAAGAAAAACGAGTGGCCATCATTACTTTAAGAAATGAAGGTCAGTCAGTCCGAAAAATTGGGCAAACTTTGAAAGTGTCCCCAAGTGCAGTGGCAAAAACCATCAAGCGCTACAAAGAAACTGACTCACATGAGGACCGCCCCAGGAAAGGAAGACCAAGAGTCACCTCTGCTTCTGAGGATAAGTTTATCCGAGTCACCAGCCTCAGAAATAACAGGTTAACAGCAGCTCAAATTAGAGACCAGGTCAATGCCACACAGAATTCTAGCAGCAGACACATCTCTACAACAACTGTTAAGAGGAGACTTTGTGCAGCAGGCCTTCATGGTAAAATAGCTGCTAGGAAACCACTGCTAAGGACAGGCAACAAGCAGAAGAGACTTGTTTGGGCTAAAGAACACAAGGAATGGACATTGGACCAGTGGAAATCTTTGCTTTGGTCTGCTGAGTCCAAATTTGAGATCTTTTGTTCCAACCACTGTGTCTTTGTGTGACGCAGAAAAGGTGAACGGATGGACTCTACATGCCTGGTTCCCACCGTGAAGCATGGAGGAGGAGGTGTGATGTGTGGGGGTGCTTTGCTGGTGACACTGTTGGGGATTTATTCAAAATTGAAGGCATACTGAACCAGCATGGCTCCCACAGCATCTTGCAGTGGCATGCTGTTCCATCCGGTTTGCGTTTAGTTGGACTATCATTTATTTTTCAACAGGACAATGACCCCAAACACACCTCCAGGCTGTGTAAAGGCTATTTGACCAAGAAGGAGAGTGATGGGGTGCTACGCTAGATGACCTGGCCTCCACAGTCACCAGACCTGAACCCAATCGAGATGGTGTGGGGTGAGCTGGACCACAGAGTGAAGGCAAAAGGGCCAACAAGTGCTAAGCATCTCTGAGAACTCCTTCAAGATTGTTGGAAGACCATTCCCGGTGACTACCTCTTGAAGCTCATCAAGAGAATGCCAAGAGTGTGCAAAGCAGTCATCAAAGCAAAAGGTGGCTACTTTGAAGAACCTAGAATATAAGACATATTTTCAGTAGTTTCACACTTTTTTTGTTAAATATATAATTCCACATGTTTTGATGCCTTCAGTGTGAATGTACAATTTTCATAGTAATGAAAATACAGAAAAATCTTTAAATGAGAAGGTGTGTCCACACTTGTGGTCTGTACTGTAGATCTAAGAGGGGTCTATAATTTAAAGGGAACCTGTCAGGTCCCTTATGCTTCCCAACCCAGCAATATTCACCTATGGCCGGGGTCACACATGCGTGTGTAATGCGAGAAACTCGCATCAATACCCGGCACTGCTGCCGGCACTCTGGACCAGAGTGTGCAGCTGCACGAGCGAGTTTCTTGCATTACACACGCAAGTGTGACCCCGGCCTATGTCTGAGTAAATTCCCTGTCTAACCAACCCTGTATAACGTTATTCAGTGAAAACGAGGTATAAAAAAAGCTTTTATAATCTCCCCTTTTCCTATGCTTATAAGGACTTTGACTAGTCGATGGGGCGTTAGTTTCTCCAGGCTACTCAGTCTTCTTTCCATATTATTCCGCACCTGTGGGCGTGATAATATAATTTCACGATTCGGCATCATCAACAGCTGATGCAAATCTTGCACATTTTGGGACAGTGACTGCGTCTCTGAAGCTGGGTGTACCCTTCCCGGCATCAGAGGCGCAATGCGCATGACCGGAAATTCAGAAGATGGCTTTTAAGAAGTTGTCAATTATATTTTTAAAGGATCTTCTTGATGTCTGAATGAATGACTTGGATCAGATACGCAAATCCCTTTGACCTATACCACTGAGCATAAGAAGGGTAACTGTTATATACCTGTCCCACATCCAGGCTTTGCTCCCCTCACCCCATTCGGCTGGACTCTGTTGTTCTTTGCAGATGGCTCAGTGTTATTCCATGTGCCTTGGCCTACAGTATATAAAGCTCTCCGAGACACCTGTGTCTTGGTATTAAGAGATTTAGGCTATGGGCGCACGTTGAGTATTTGCTTGCAGAAATTTTTGCAAAGTTTTTGCATCTCTTGGCAGGAAGAACTCTGCAACAAAAACGTGCATTTTTGCCACGTTTTTGTATGTGTTTTTTTGTATGCATTTTTGTACAGCAATAAAGGCTTTTTTGAGCTAAATAAAAATATTTTTTTAAAACGTTTTGTGATGTAATTTCTTGGTTCAACACCAGCTTTTTCATGCTGATGCAGTGTGGCATCAGGGTAATGGGATTAGGGCTTGGTGTTAGCAGCTGTCATTGACACCTAGCCCTAGGCTTAATAATGAAAAGGTGTCAGCCCGACACCCTCATTACTAAGTCAATAAGTAAACACACCCCAGAAAAAAATTGACATAGGGTCCTCCTATAAAATCTAACCACCAATGGCTAGGCAGACAGCTGTGAGCTGATATTAATAGCATAGGAATGGGCCATGGTTATTGGCCACTCCCAGACTAAAAACTTCAGCTCTCAGCTGCCCCAGAAAATCTGCCGCTTAGCCTCGCTCTTCCCATTTCCCCTGTAGCGGTGGCAAGTGGGGTTCATATTTATGTGGTTGAAGTCACCTTTGTATTGTCAGGTGACATCAAGCCCACGGGTTAGTAATGGAGAGGCGTCCATAAGACACCTATCCATTAGTAACCCCATAGTGATATTGTGTAAAAACACAGACACCCAGAATAAAGTAATTTATTTGAAATAATGGCACAGACTCCTTTAATGAATCTTAATTAAACCATAGTCACCGAACGCCTAATCCACTGACGCCAACGTCTCATGCAACAAAAATAAAATAATAAACCACAATATTCTCACCAGTCTGCAGAGAAGATAATCCACAATGCCCTACGACGATCACTTTGAGAGCAGTCACTGATGTGACTGCTCTCAAAGACAGCCGGCGATACACTGTCATGAGCTCTAGTGATCTCCCTTACGGCACCACTGCTGCATGGTCCTACCAGCGGTACCATTACCGCATATGAGAACCACCACGCCGGTGTCTCCCACGCTGTCACACAGATGACAGCGTGGGAAACACTATGGGAAGCCTGAAAAACGCATACAAAAATGCAACAAATCAAACATTTTTATGCCTGCATTTTTGCTGCGGATTTGACGGACTCAATTGAAGTCAATGGGTGAAAAACGCTGCAGAAGCGCACAAAGAATTGACATGCTGCAGAAAAAAACGCACTGTAAATACTCAAGGAGAATTACCGATCATGTGCACAACACTTCAGGATTGTCATTAAATTAGCTTGCAAAAGGATTCCATAGCGTTTTTGTCCCTGTTCCACGTGGAAAAAAGTTGCAAAAACACATTAAAGGTGCATTGTGTGCACACAGCCTAAGTGTCCCTGAGACCTGTCTTCCTGTGGCTTCCAGTACCTCAGTTACCTGTCTCTGCTCTCCAGGACATCTCCTGTCTGCCTGCTGCTTCCAGGACCTCTGCTACCAGTTTGACATCTCCATGACCTCTGCTATCTGTCTGTGGTCTCCAGGTCGTCTCCAGTGGTTTCCAGTACCTCTGCTACCTGTCTACGATCGATCACCAGGATGTCTCCTGCCTGCCTATGTCTTCCATTACCTCTATTATCTGTATGCGGCTTCCAGTACCTCTGCTACCTGTTTTCAGCATGCATCACCTGCTGCTGCATCGGTGGCCCGTGTGCCCACCTAGACCTTGGGCTTGGAGAATTTACCTCACCAGGTGAGTCTAACAGTAAGATTCTGGATTTATAATGTTGAGAAGACTTAAGAAACAATATGAGAAGAGCATGAAGAAGAAGGGAGTTGCAAGCTGCGAACAAACAAACAAGCTGTTAACATGACAGGAGGGGATCTTCAATGAGAGGCTTCCTCGGCAGAAAATAACATTTACTTCCAACCTCTTATCATGTAAATGTGACACAATAGATTTTAGAATTGTTCTGAAAAGAAAAAAACAAAGATCTCAAATTATACCTTTCCCCCTCTCCCTGGCAGAAATGCCTTCAGCTAACTTGTTACGCGTGACACTTAGAAGACATGAAACGCGCAGAAACAAAGAGGCAAAAATATATCGGCGAAAAACTCAGTGATTAAACTTCAACAGAAAGTCATGGAAATCACACCCCTGCTTCCTTCCCTGTCATTTTTGGCAAAAACAAGGCAAAAACTTGGCAGTGGGAGAACATACCCACAGGGATAAGTTTAGGTCCTCATCGGAGTCGGCCGCCATAATGTTTGTGTGACCTATGTGTTTGTACAAAGCGCATTAGCGTCAATTCTTTAGCGTTCATAAATTATCATCACTGGATTTTCATTATCCATTGGATAGGTAATAATTGGGTCCCACCACTGGGATCTCCACAGATTACCAGAAATGGGTGAGCAGAACTGTGGCCAGGAGGATTTGGAACAAAGCTGCTCACCGCTCAAGCACCCTGCTGCACCATGCAGAATCTATGACTGATAAAGACAGCACATTGTTGTGTTCAGATTGGCTATCTTCGTATTTTCAGTGCCTAACTTAATACAGAGTGGCAGGGCACCTATTCTTTCTAAGGGCGTCCGTGCACCCCTTATATCACTCTCTAAAGCAGGGGTGGGGAACCTCAGGCAAAAGGGCCATTTACAGCACATGATAACCTTTTCTCTGACTCTAAAGGTTACTCCAAATGGCTCCTTGGCTGAAAGAAGGGTCCTTACCCCTACTCTAAAGATGTATAGGCCAGCTCAGGCTGCAGAACGCTGCCTCACTGTTACTACCGTAATGGCTGCTTCAACCGCCTATAAAGTGCTGCCAAACCCAGCTATGCTACAACTGTGGGGGACTGCTACGTTCACTTAGTGAGTGTCCTGACAATCCCAGCTCTACTGCAACTGCTGAATTCTGCTACATTCACTAAGTTGGACGTTCCGAGCTCTGCAATGCTTCTGGACTCTATTCTTCTGCATCTCTACTGTGAGTCACCCGACCTTCTCAGCTGTGCTTCATCTACGAGGTTAATCTATTGTGCTGTTAAGCCGACTCTGCTTTATTGGTCTCCTTAGGCTAAGTCTCCAGTCTCTACAGCCTCCATTGCTTTGGCCACTTCCCCTCACTGCATCGTCGTCATCAGTCCGTGCTGCATTCTGTCTCATCTGTCATGAATCCCAATGGCTAGGGATAGCACAGGACAAGCAAAGTACAAATATATTACGGACGAGCTCTAGGGTGATGGAACCTGGGCTGACCGCTGCCCTACGCCTGACAAACGCAACTAGAGATAGCCAGGGAGCGTGCCTACGTTGGTTCTAGATGCCACGCACCAGCCTAAGAGCTAACTAGCACTGCAGAGAAAATAAAGACCTCACTTGCCTCCAGCGGAATGAACCCCAGAAGATATAGTTGCCCCCCACATGTATTGACGGTGAAATGAGAGGAAGGCACACACATAGAGATGATATATATAGTTTTAGCAAATTGAGGCCCGCTGTAAACTAGAAAGCAGAACGATACAAAAGGGGACTGAGCGGTCAGCAAAAAACCCTAATCAAAAAAAACCATCCTGAGATTACATGAACCCATGTGCCAACTCATGGCACATGGGGAGAACCTCAGTCCACTAGAGCTACCAGCTAGCATAGAGACATAATAAGCAAGCTGGACAAAAAACCAAACAACTGAAAATCAGCACTTAGCTTATCCTGAAAGATCTGGGAGCAGGTAGGCAGGAACCAAACAGAGCACATCTGAATACATTGATAGCCGGCAAGGGAAATGACAGAAAGGCCAGGTAAAATAGGAAACACCCAGCCACTGATGGACAGGTGGAAACCAAAGGCCGCAACCCACCAAAGTCACCCAGTACCAGCAGTAACCACCAGAGGGAGTCCACAAACAGAATCCACAACAGTACCTTCCCCCTTGAGGAGGGGTCACAGAACCCCCAGGGCGATCAGGGTGAGCTCTATGGAAGGCGCGGACCAAATCAGTCGCATGAACATCGGAGGCGACCACCCAAGAATTATCCTCCTGACCATAACCCTTCCACTTAACCAAATACTGGAGTTTGCGTCTGGAAACACGAGAATCCAAGATCTTCTCAACAACATACTCCAATTCTCCCTCCACCAGCACCGGAGCAGGAGGCTCAACCGAAGGAACAACGGGCACCTCATACCTCCGCAACAACGACCGATGGAACACATTATGAATAGCAAACGATGCTGGGAGATCCAAACGAAAAGATACAGGGTTAAGAATCTCCGAGATCCTATAAGGACCGATGAACCGAGGCTTGAACTTAGGAGAAGAGACCTTCATAGGGACAAAACGAGAAGACAACCACACCAAATCCCCAACAAGAAGTCGGGGACCCACGCGGCGACGGCGATTAGCAAACTGCTGAGTCTTCTCCTGAGATAACTTCAAATTGTCCACCACCTGATTCCAAATCTGATGTAGCCTGTCCACCACCACGTCCACTCCAGGACAATCCGAAGGCTCCACCTGACCAGAGGAAAAACGAGGATGAAACCCCGAATTACAAAAAAAAGGAGAGACCAACGTGGCCGAACTAGCCCGATTATTAAGAGCAAATTCGGCCAGTGGCAAAAAAGCAACCCAGTCATCTTGATCAGCAGAAACAAAACACCTCAAATAAGTTTCCAAGGTCTGATTGTTCGCTCCGTCTGGCCATTCGTCTGAGGATGGAATGCAGACGAGAAAGACAAATCAATGCCCATCTTGGCACAAAACGTCCGCCAAAATCTAGACACAAACTGGGATCCCCTGTCAGAAACAATATTCTCCGGAATCCCATGCAAACGAACCACGTTCTGAAAAAATAAAGGGACCAACTCAGAGGAGGAAGGCAACTTAGGCAAGGGCACCAAATGAACCATCTTAGAAAAGCGGTCACACACAACCCAGATAACGGACATTTTCTGTGAAACCGGGAGATCAGAAATAAAATCCATGGAAATGTGCGTCCAAGGCCTCTTCGGGATGGGCAAGGATAACAACAACCCACTGGCCCGAGAACAGCAAGGCTTAGCTCGAGCACACACTTCACAAGACTGCACAAAGGTACGCACATCCCTAGACAAGGAAGGCCACCAAAAAGACCTGGCCACCAAGTCTCTAGTACCAAATATTCCAGGATGACCAGCCAACACAGAAGAATGGACCTCGGAGATGACTCTACTGGTCCAATCATCCGGAACAAACAGTCTTTCTGGTGGACAACGATCCGGTTTATCCACCTGAAACTCTTGCAATGCACGTCGCAAGTCTGGGGATACGGCGGACAATATTACCCCATCCCTAAGGATACCAGTAGGCCCAGAGTCTCCAGGAGAGTCAGGCACAAAACTCCTGGAAAGAGCATCTGCCTTCACATTCTTTGAACCTGGCAGGTATGAAACCACGAAATTGAAACGAGAAAAAAACAACGACCAACGAGCCTGTCTAGGATTCAAACGCCTGGCAGACTCAAGGTAAATGAGATTCTTGTGATCAGTCAAGACCACCACACGATGTTTAGCACCCTCAAGCCAGTGACGCCACTCCTCAAATGCCCACTTCATGGCCAAAAGCTCCCGATTACCCACATCATAATTGCGCTCGGCGGGCGAGAATTTTCTAGAGAAGAATGCACATGGCTTCATCACCGAGCCATTAGAACTTCTCTGTGACAAAACCGCCCCCGCTCCAATCTCGGAAGCATCAACCTCAACCTGAAAAGGAAGTGAAACATCTGGTTGACACAACACAGGAGCAGAAGAAAACCGGCGCTTAAGTTCCTGAAAGGCCTCCACGGCCGCAGGAGACCAATCAGCAACATCAGCACCCTTTTTAGTCAAATCAGTCAAAGGTTTAGCAATACTGGAAAAATTAGCAATGAACCGACGATAAAAATTAGCAAACCCCAAGAACTTCTGAAGGCTCTTAACAGATGTAGGTTGTGTCCAGTCACAAATCGCCTGAACCTTGACGGGATCCATCTCAATAGTAGAAGGAGAAAAAATGTACCCCAAAAAAGAAATCTTCTGGACTCCGAAGAGACACTTTGAGCCCTTCACAAACAGAGAATTGGCCCGCAGAACCTGAAACACCTTCCTGACCTGTAGAACATGAGACTCCCAGTCATCAGAAAACACCAAAATATCATCCAAATACACAATCATAAACTTATCCAGATATTCACGGAAAATATTGTGCATAAAGGACTGAAAGACTGACGGAGCATTGGAGAGTCCAAAAGGCATTACCAAATACTCAAAATGGCCCTCAGGCGTATTAAATGCGGTTTTCCACTCATCACCCTGTTTTATCCGCACCAGATTATACGCACCGCGAAGATCTATCTTAGTGAACCACCTAGCCCCCTTAATGCGAGCAAACAAATCAGTCAATAATGGCAATGGATACTGATACTTGACTGTAATCTTATTCAGAAGGCGATAATCTATACAAGGCCTCAGGGAACCATCTTTTTTTGCCACAAAAAAAAAAACCTGCTCCCAGAGGGGACGAAGATGGACGAATATGTCCCTTTTCCAAGGACTCCTTAATATAATTCCGCATAGCAGTATGCTCTGGCAGTGACAGATTAAATAAACGACCCTTAGGGAACTTACTGCCAGGAATCAATTCTATAGCACAGTCACAATCTCTATGCGGAGGGAGCGAATTGAGCTTAGGCTCCTCAAAAACATCCCTATAGTCAGACAAAAACGCAGGGATCTCAGAAGGAGTAGATGAAGCGATTGAAATCGGAGGTGCATCATCATGAACCCCCTGACATCCCCAGCTTAACACAGACATTGTTTTCCAGTCCAGGACAGGATTATGAGTTTGTAACCATGGCAGACCAAGCACTAGTACATCATGTAAATTATAAAGTACAAGGAAGCGAATCACCTCCTGATGAACGGGAGTCATGCGCATGGTCACTTGTGTCCAATACTGCGGTTTATTCATAGCCAATGGTGTAGAGTCAATTCCCTTCAGAGGAATAGAAACTTCCAGAGGTTCCAGACTAAAACCGCAGCGTTTAGCAAATGACCAATCCATAAGACTCAGGGCAGCGCCCGAATCCACATAGGCATCGACGGAAATGGAAGACAGTGAAAAAATCAGAGTCACAGACAAAATGAACTTAGGCTGCAGAGTACCAATGGCAAAAGATTTATCAACCCTTTTTGTGCGTTTAGAGCATGCTGATATAACATGAGCTGAATCACCACAATAGAAACACAATCCATTTTTCCGCCTATAATTTTGCCGTTCACTTCTGGACTGAATTCTATCACATTGCATAGTCTCAGGTGCCTGTTCAGAAGACACCGCCAACTGGTGCACGGGTTTGCGCTCCCGTAAACGCCGATCAATCTGAATGGCCATAGCCATAGAGTCATTCAGACCTGTAGGCGTAGGGAACCCCACCATAATATCCTTAATGGCCTCAGAAAGACCATTTCTGAAGTTTGCAGCCAGGGCGCACTCATTCCACTGAGTAAGCACCGACCATTTCCGAAACTTCTGACAATATATCTCCGCTTCATCATGCCCCTGAGAGAGGGCTAATAAAGCCTTTTCAGCCTGAATCTCCAGGTTAGGTTCCTCATAGAGCAATCCCAATGCCAGAAAAAACGCATCCACACTGAGCAATGCAGGATCCCCTGGTGCCAATGCAAATGCCCAATTCTGAGGGTCGCCCCGCAGGAAAGATATTACAATCTTGACCTGTTGAGCAGGGTCTCCAGAGGAGCGAGATTTTAAAGAAAGAAACAATTTACAATTGTTCCTGAAATTCAGGAAGGTAGATCTATCTCCAGAAAAGAACTCTGGAATAGGAATTCTAGGTTCAGACATGGGAGTGTGAACAACAAAATCCTGTATGTTTTGAACTTTTGCCGCGAGATTACTCAGGCTGGAAGCCAAACTCTGGACATCCATGTTAAACAGCTAAGATCAGAGCCATTCAAGGGTTAAGAGGAGGTAAGAAGCAGCTAGACAGCAATTAAGGGCTAGGCAGCAAAACTCTGAAGGGAAAAAAAAAAAAAAATTTCCCTTAAACACTTCTCTTTCTCCTGCTTCAGCCCAAACAATTAACACTTTGTGGGCCGGCTATACTGTCATGAATCCCAATGGCTAGGGATAGCACAGGACAAGCAAAGTACAAATATATTACGGACGAGCTCTAGGGTGATGAAACCTGGGCTGACCGCTGCCCTACGCCTGACAAACGCAACTAGAGATAGCCAGGGAGCGTGCCTACGTTGGTTCTAGACGCCACGCACCAGCCTAAGAGCTAACTAGCACTGCAGAGAAAATAAAGACCTCACTTGCCTCCAGCGGAATGAACCCCAGAAGATATAGTTGCCCCCCACATGTATTGACGGTGAAATGAGAGGAAGGCACACACATAGAGATGATATATATAGTTTTAGCAAATTGAGGCCCGCTGTAAACTAGAAAGCAGAACGATACAAAAGGGGACTGAGCGGTCAGCAAAAAACCCTAATAAAAAAAAACCATCCTGAGATTACAAGAACCCATGTGCCAACTCATGGCACATGGGGAGAACCTCAGTCCACTAGAGCTACCAGCTAGCATAGAGACATAATAAGCAAGCTGGACAAAAAAACAAACAACTGAAAATCAGCACTTAGCTTATCCTGAAAGATCTGGGAGCAGGTAGGCAGGAACCAAACAGAGCACATCTGAATACATTGATAGCCGGCAAGGGAAATGACAGAAAGGCCAGGTAAAATAGGAAACACCCAGCCACTGATGGACAGGTGGAAACCAAAGGCCGCAACCCACCAAAGTCACCCAGTACCAGCAGTAACCACCAGAGGGAGCCCACAAACAGAATCCACAACACTCATCTGAGTGAAAGGCCTTCAAGGATCCACCTTACCAGGTGAGATATGACTCAGAATTCTCCATTAGAACTTTCACTGTTCACTGCTTACCATTACTTACCAATTCTCATAATAAGGCTGAGTACTACCATGAGTCCTGTGTCCTGCCAACAGAAAACCATCCGGAAACCATTCATTGCTTTTTCAACCATCCAGGGTGCTCACCCATTATTTTGCCGATATACACAGTTTTTCACGTTGATAACTCGCATGCCTTCTAAGTGCCATTCTACGCATTGCGCTCATCGATCTGCTTCTCCCAGTGTCAGACCATAGAGCCGAACTGCCTCTTGCAGCTCTCCTAGCACTGTTGCATCCTCTTGTGGCTGGAGAGTCTCCAACTGGTTATAGGGAGGTGAGGCCAGACTCTGCAAGAATTTAACCCACTATGTCCTGCAGAGTTTTTATTCCCTGGCCTATCCTCTGCCAGCAGAAAATATATTGGGCAGCACCCCCATACTCCTTACCTGAACTCAGTTTTCTATTTGTCTCTCCTATTACCAACCTGGTTTGTTTCATCGTTTTGTCTGACCTCCCCAGTCTTGATCCCGGTTTCGCATTTTGAACCTGTGCTGCCTGCCCTGACCTCGAACTTTCTGACCAAGTCTCAGTCTTCACCCTATTTGCATCGTTTTTTTGTCTCTGACCCTTCAGTCAGCTGTTGCAGGACTGTGGACTACCCTGGAGTGGCATCTGGTGGTTTACCCTAACAGTCCAACCATCAGATGCTTTAGTGAAGACCAGGTTGCCACTTAGTCACGTCCCTACAGGGTAAGCCCGGCCAGTGGCGCACTGGGTCCACACCCACCGCTATCACACTACCACAAATAAAGAAGGGGATGTAAAACCTCCTCCAAGAGCACATTGGTGATGAATATTGGTTTTTCCAACATGATAGAGAACATGTCAAAAGGCAAAAGTGATAACTAAGTGGCTTGGTGAACAAAACATTGACATTTTGGGTCCATGACCAGGAAACTAAACCATAGAGTCCAACACTGTGCACAGACAGCCAGAGTGACCACCCTGTACAAATTCGAAGCGAAAAAGAGTAAGTACAGGTAGGCCACATGCATGTAACAGCGTGTCTGTGCACTCTGATTGCTGCAATCGATGTCATGGTCGATCTCACCAATTGGAGCTGGTCCTGGTGATTCCAGTGTTGCCAGGCACCAGGCTATGATTGGTGCTCTTACAGCACCGATCCTAGGCTGGACATCAGTTTTTCAGGCAATCTGATTGCTTGAAACACTGAGAAATGCTGCAATTGGCTGTTCAGAATTGAACAGCCAATCACAACGATGGTAGTTGCTGGGTGGTTGTCGCCCCCCACCCCCACCCCCGGGACGACGACTACATGTGCTCGGTCGCGGTGCCGCATTAAAGATGAGACGTATCCATATGTCCCTGATCAATAAGATCCAGGTCACACGGACGTATGGATACGTCCAAGGTGGCAAGGGGTTAACGAGTCTATGACTCAGGAGAAAAGCCATACCAGAATCTCAAATTGCAGTCACGGTGTTTCGGGGTATTGCCCCTCTTCAGTGCAAAGTATGAGATCTGAACGACATAGAAATGTTAATAAACCCTGAGCACAGATGATACAAGAATGAGCGGTCATTAGTCAGGACAGGATCTTGCCCAGAAGCAGATATCCAGCTGCCAGGACGAAGGGAAGAAGTTTGGAGAAATAAGGGACAACACTGTCAATATTAAGTCTTTATGTAAACTTGATGAATATATCAATAAAAGTGTAAACACTTATGAAATGCTGATAATTGTGTTTCAGTAACCAGTGAAACAGCTAAAAGATGAAAAAAAACAAAACACTGAGCCGAACCGAGCATTTATTTGTATGGGAAGTTCTGGAGAGCTAGCTTGTGTCTGAACGTGAACACATGGATAAGGCTATGCCTGCAGCTCCTCTGTCCTGCCCTGGTCTCTGGGGATGACTAATGACGTGGGATGGACATTTCTCCTTCAATAGACTCCTATTTACATTAATGCTGCACAGCCTTTCTATATAATACAGGAAGCGGATCTCCAATATGGCCGCCCCCAGGGAAAGTTTAGGAAACAATAAAAAAACAATAACATACAAAAAATAAGCAATCAAACACATAACCTATCATCTACAGACTTATGTCTAATCACTGGCTGTAGCATTACATACATTACTTTTTGCCCTTTAAATATGATAGAATAAACCGAGATGACGATAGAACATCCACCTTGACGCCTGCAGAACATGCCGGAGATGGGCTTCCACGAAACGTACAAATACGATGTTGTCAGCAGGATCTGAGTGATTCCGTCCTCGTTTGGCATCATCATACAATGCTGAGTAAGATCACAACTTAGCACGGTGCGAGGACTGACAATAAACGCTGCACATCACACATCCACAATGTCTTTCTAGCAATTACCATATGGTGGAGACACAGGATGAATGTTTAATATGTCTTCAGACATCTGTTGAAGCAGCTGTGTGCTAAATGTAGAACAAGCCAGGCATCGCCATGAAAATATGGAGATATTTTATGAAGTGATAGGATCATTTTGCATAAGAAAATTCTTTCTTGGGTCAAGGAAAAAAGGGCAACCTGACGTACTGCAGAACTACAACTCCTACCATGACCTGCTAATCAATGCAGCATGAAACCTATATCCCTTTGTTTACAAAAAGTTGGGGTTCAAGCTAGTTGTAGAGCTTCCCAAACCTATACGCCGAACGCCTACTTATCAGTCACCCAAGTAGTGGCCATTGCTATGCCAATCAATGTACATTATTCATACCGGAAAAATGGAAATTATCAACAAGCTGGGATTCTACAGGCCCACCCTTGATTAAATTTACTCCAAAGTCACCTCCTCTGCGGGTCTTAAAACAGACTTATACTTTTAAAATTAAGTTCACAAGTCGCAGATTTTTGTGGGCATTTGCTGGTCATATTCCACACATCGAGTAAGTGGGGTTTCCAATATAACATTTTCACTTTGCGAAAATAAGTCCACGCAAAAACGAAATAATGGTGCAGATTTAAAATCATTCTCAGTCGGATTTTCATTGCAGATTTCACCCTTTTTAATTGTAGTAATGGAATAGGGTGAAATACGCAGCAAAGTCCGCAAATAACACTTGGGGATTCTGACAAAATTTGCAGCAAAAAAATGTCCATAATGAACATGGCCTAAAGCTTTATTTCATCATCTGTGCAGTATAGACCCGGACAGGACAAGCAGGGCCATCTCATTATCATTAGATGGTTGGGTAAGTTATTCAGTGCTTAATAATGGAGTGGGGTGAAATACTCAGCAAAATCCGCAAGTAACACATGTGGATTCTATCTGTGGATTCCTTACAAATTTTTCACGGATTTGTAAAATTTGCAGTGGAAATGGTCAACAATGAATATGGCCTAAAGCTCTTTTCATCATCTTTGCTATATAGACTACGACTGGACAAGCAGGGTCATCTGACTGTCATTAGAGGGTTGGGTGAGATAATGACAGCGTTAATAGACTACCGGAGACCTTAATACAGTAAATAGTAACACTACATAATATATATGCAGAAAAGGTTCTGTATTTACCTCCTCTATTTCTTCCTGGTCTCTGGAGGAGGGGTTGTATTTCTCAAAGTTTTATACGCCCCAAAAGTTTGTTCTTGACATATAGAACTTTTAATTGGGGCTTCAGGCTGTCACAACTCTGTTGTTGGGTGTTCCGGGAATAGGGGCTCCTTCCTTATCCCTTACAGTACACTATGGGCACCCTTGCTCACCCTGTTCCCGTATTACTTCTGATGGTGAAGACGCTGGGGCCACGTACCTTGCCTTAGCTACTGAATCTGCCCTCAATCTGTACCCTTCCCCCACACAGGGAAGAGGGGAGTAGTACTGTACCATAATGCACCAACCAAACTAAGAAGGGAATATAAACAGGGATAACGAAAAATACCAGTCCTACGAATATACTCACCCATATAACATAGGAATGCACTGGGGAGTGGAGGATGTGGTGCCCAGATTATATAGGAGCTGGGAATGGCTAACAGTGAACAGCTGAGAGCCTTAATGCAGGAAAGCTTCCAGGATCTCTCAACTGAGCAGATTAACCCCTGTGTTGTGAATTTGCTTTTTGCTCCCTCTAGTGGTTACTAGTTTTTTGACTCTGGTTTTTCTGTCATTCCTTTTATCCGCACCTGGGTCGTTAGTTAGGGGTGTTGCTATATAAGCTCCCTGGACCTTCAGTTCAATGCCTGGCAACGTAGTTATCAGAGCTAGTCTGCTGTGCTCTTGTCTACTGATCCTGGTTCCAGTTATATCAGCTAAGTCTGCCTTTTGCTTTTTGCTATTTGTTTTGGTTTTGTATTTTTGTCCAGCTTGTTCCAAATCTATATCCTGACCTTTGCTGGAAGCTCTAGGGGGCTGGTGTTCTCCCCCCGGACCGTTAGACGGTTCGGGGGTTCTTGAATTTCCAGTGTGGATTTTGATAGGGTTTTTGTTGACCATATAAGTTACCTTTCTTTATTCTGCTATCAGTAAGCGGGCCTCTCTGTGCTAAACCTGGTTCATTTCTGTGTTTGTCATTTCCTCTTACCTCACCGTCATTATTTGTGGGGGGCTTCTATCCAGCTTTGGGGTCCCCTTCTCTGGAGGCAAGAAAGGTCTTTGTTTTCCTCTACTAGGGGTAGCTAGATTCTCCGGCTGGCGCGTGTCATCTAGAATCAACGTAGGAATGATCCCCGGCTACTTCTAGTGTTGGCGTTAGGAGTAGATATATGGTCAACCCAGTTACCACTGCCCTATGAGCTGGATTTTTGTATTCTGCAGACTTCCACGTTCCTCTGAGACCCTCGCCATTGGGGTCATAACAGTTTGCCAGGACAGTATTAAATGTTTAATGCATTGCAGAAGAGGGATTATAAGAAAGAAGATTCTGAGTTTTTTTTTTTTTTTCTTCTTCCCCTTTACCTCAGAGTGGCTATGCTTGCTGCAGACATGAATGTCCAGACCTTGATTACAAGTGTGGACCAGCTGGCTACTCGTGTGCAGGGCATACAAGACTATGTTATCAGAAATCCTAGGTCAGAACCTAAAATACCGATTCCTGAACTGTTTTCCGGAGACAGGTTTAAGTTTAGGAATTTCGTGAATAATTGTAAATTGTTTTTGTCCCTGAGACCCTGTTCATCTGGAGACTCTGCTCAGCAAGTAAAAATTGTTATTTCGTTCTTACGGGGCGACCCTCAGGATTGGGCTTTTTCGCTGGCGCCAGGAGATCCGGCATTGGCTGATCTTGATGCGTTTTTTCTGGCGCTCGGTTTACTTTATGAGGAACCCAATCTTGAGATTCAGGCAGAAAAGGCCTTGCTGGCTATGTCTCAGGGGCAGGACGAGGCTGAAGTGTATTGCCAAAAATTTCGGAAATGGTCCGTGCTGACACATTGGAACGAGTGTGCACTGGCCGCTAATTTTAGAAATGGCCTTTCTGAAGCCATTAAGAATGTTATGGTGGGTTTTCCCATTCCCACAGGTCTGAATGATACTATGGCACTGGCTATTCAAATTGACCGGCGGTTGCGGGAGCGCAAAACCGCAAATTCCCTCATGGTGTTGTCTGAACAGACACCTAATTCGGTGCAATGTGATAGAAAAACCGCTAATTCCCTCATGGTGTTGTCTGAACAGACACCTGATTTAATGCAATGTGATAGAATCCTGACTAGAAATGAGCGGAAAATTCATAGACGCCGGAATGGCTTGTGCTACTACTGTGGTGATTCTACACATATTATCTCAGCATGCTCTAAACGTATAGCTAAGGTTGTTAGTCCTGTCACCGTTGGTAATTTGCAACCTAAATTTATTCTGTCTGTAACTTTGATTTGCTCACTGTCATCTTATCCTGTCATGGCGTTTGTAGATTCAGGTGCTGCCCTGAGTCTCATGGATCTCTCATTTGCTAAGCGCTGTGGTTTTACTCTTGAACCATTAGAAAATCCTATTCCTCTTAGGGGTATTGATGCTACACCATTGGCAGCAAATAAACCGCAGTATTGGACACAGGTTACCATGTGCATGACTCCTGAACACCGCGAGGTGATACGTTTCCTGGTTTTACATAAAATGCATGATTTGGTTGTTTTAGGGCTGCCATGGTTACAGACCCATAATCCAGTCCTGGACTGGAAGGCTATGTCAGTCTCAAGTTGGGGCTGTCGTGGTATTCATGGGGATTCCCTGCCTGTGTCTATTGCTTCTTCTACGCCTTCGGAAGTTCCGGAGTATTTGTCTGATTATCAGGATGTCTTCAGTGAGTCTGAGTCCAGTGCACTGCCTCCTCATAGGGACTGTGACTGTGCTATAGATTTGATCCCAGGCAGTAAGTTTCCTAAGGGAAGACTGTTTAATCTGTCGGTACCTGAACATACCGCTATGCGTTCATATATCAAGGAGTCTCTGGAGAAAGGACATATTCGTCCGTCTTCTTCCCCTCTTGGTGCGGGATTCTTTTTTGTGGCAAAAAAGGACGGATCTTTGAGACCTTGTATTGATTATCGGCTTTTAAATAAGATCACTGTCAAATTTCAGTATCCTTTACCGCTGTTGTCTGACTTGTTTGCCCGGATTAAGGGTGCCAAGTGGTTCACCAAGATAGACCTTCGTGGTGCGTACAACCTTGTGCGCATTAAGCAAGGTGATGAATGGAAAACCGCATTCAATACGCCCGAAGGTCATTTTGAGTACTTGGTGATGCCTTTTGGGCTCTCCAATGCGCCTTCAGTTTTTCAGTCCTTTATGCATGACATTTTCCGGAAGTATCTGGATAAATTTTTGATTGTTTATCTGGATGATATTTTGTTTTTTTCTGATAATTGGGATTCGCATGTGGAGCAGGTCAGGTTGGTCTTTAAAATTTTGCGTGAAAATTCTTTGTTTGTCAAGGGCTCAAAGTGTCTCTTTGGTGTACAGAAGGTTCCCTTTTTGGGGTTCATTTTTTCCCCTTCTGCTGTGGAGATGGACCCAGTCAAGGTCCGAGCTATTCTTGATTGGACTCAGCCCTCGTCAGTTAAGAGTCTTCAGAAGTTCTTGGGCTTCGCTAACTTCTACCGTCGTTTTATTGCTAATTTTTCTAGCATTGTGAAACCTTTGACGGATATGACCAAGAAGGGCTCCGATGTAGCTAACTGGGCTCCTGCTGCCGTGGAGGCTTTCCAGGAGTTGAAACGCCGGTTTACTTCGGCGCCTGTTTTGTGCCAGCCTGACGTCTCACTTCCCTTTCAGGTTGAGGTGGATGCTTCGGAGATTGGGGCAGGGGCCGTTTTGTCGCAGAGAGGCCCTGGTTGCTCTGTTATGAAACCTTGTGCCTTTTTCTCTAGGAAGTTTTCGCCTGCCGAGCGAAATTATGATGTGGGCAATCGGGAGTTGTTGGCCATGAAATGGGCATTTGAGGAGTGGCGTCATTGGCTCGAGGGTGCTAAGCATCGTGTGGTGGTCTTGACTGATCACAAAAATCTGATGTATCTCGAGTCTGCTAAACGCCTTAATCCGAGACAGGCCCGCTGGTCATTGTTTTTCTCCCGCTTTGATTTTGTTGTCTCGTATTTACCAGGTTCAAAGAATGTGAAGGCCGATGCTCTTTCTAGGAGCTTTGTGCCTGATGCTCCTGGAGTCGCTGAGCCTGTTGGTATTCTTAAAGATGGAGTTATCTTGTCAGCTATTTCTCCGGATCTGCGACGTGTGTTGCAGAGATTTCAGGCTGATAGGCCTGAGTCTTGTCCACCTGACAGACTGTTTGTTCCGGATAAGTGGACCAGCAGAGTCATTTCCGAGGTTCATTCCTCGGTGTTGGCAGGTCACCCGGGAATTTTTGGCACCAGAGATCTGGTGGCCAGGTCCTTTTGGTGGCCTTCCTTGTCAAGGGATGTGCGGTCATTTGTGCAGTCCTGTGGGACTTGTGCTCGAGCTAGGCCTTGCTGTTCTCGTGCAAGCGGTTTGCTCTTGCCCTTGCCTGTCCCGAAGAGACCTTGGACACATATCTCCATGGATTTCATTTCTGATCTTCCGCTATCTCAGGGCATGTCCGTTATCTGGGTGATATGTGATCGCTTCTCCAAGATGGTCCATTTGGTTCCTTTGCCTAAGCTGCCTTCCTCTTCCGATCTGGTTCCTGTGTTTTTCCAGAACGTGGTTCGTTTGCACGGCATCCCTGAGAATATTGTGTCAGACAGAGGATCCCAGTTCGTTTCCAGGTTCTGGCGATCCTTTTGTAGTAGGATGGGCATTGATTTGTCGTTTTCGTCTGCTTTCCATCCTCAGACTAATGGACAGACGGAGCGAACCAATCAGACTTTGGAGGCTTATTTGAGGTGTTTTGTCTCTGCTGATCAGGACGATTGGGTGACATTCTTGCCGTTGGCTGAGTTTGCCCTTAATAATCGGGCTAGTTCCGCCACCTTGGTTTCGCCTTTTTTCTGCAACTCTGGTTTCCATCCTCGCTTTTCTTCGGGTCATGTGGAGCCTTCTGACTGTCCTGGGGTGGATTCTGTGGTGGATAGGTTGCAGCAGATCTGGAATCATGTGGTGGACAACTTGAAGTTGTCACAGGAGAAGGCTCAGCGCTTTGCCAACCGCCGCCGCGGTGTGGGTCCCCGACTACGCGTTGGGGATTTAGTATGGCTTTCTTCCCGCTTTGTTCCTATGAAGGTCTCCTCTCCCAAATTTAAACCTCGTTTTATTGGGCCTTACAAGATATTGGAAATCCTTAATCCTGTATCTTTTCGTCTGGATCTTCCTGTGTCGTTTGCTATTCACAATGTATTTCATAGGTCCTTGTTGCGGCGGTACATTCTGCCTGTAGTTCCTTCTGCTGAGCCTCCTGCTCCGGTGTTGGTTGAGGGCGAGTTGGAGTACGTGGTGGAGAAGATCTTGGATTCTCGCCTCTCCAGGCGGAGGCTTCAGTACCTGGTCAAGTGGAAGGGCTATGGTCAGGAGGATAATTCCTGGGTGGTCGCCTCTGATGTTCATGCGGCCGATTTAGTTCGTGCCTTTCATGCCGCTCATCCTGATCGCCCTGGTGGTCGTGGTGAGGGTTCGGTGACCCCTCACTAAGGGGGGGGGTACTGTTGTGAATTTGCTTTTTGCTCCCTCTAGTGGTTACTAGTTTTATGACTCTGGTTTTTCTGTCATTCCTTTTATCCGCACCTGGGTCGTTAGTTAGGGGTGTTGCTATATAAGCTCCCTGGACCTTCAGTTCAATGCCTGGCAACGTAGTTATCAGAGCTAGTCTGCTGTGCTCTTGTCTACTGATCCTGGTTCCAGTTATATCAGCTAAGTCTGCCTTTTGCTTTTTGCTATTTGTTTTGGTTTTGTATTTTTGTCCAGCTTGTTCCAAATCTATATCCTGACCTTTGCTGGAAGCTCTAGGGGGCTGGTGTTCTCCCCCCGGACCGTTAGACGGTTCGGGGGTTCTTGAATTTCCAGTGTGGATTTTGATAGGGTTTTTGTTGACCATATAAGTTACCTTTCTTTATTCTGCTATCAGTAAGCGGGCCTCTCTGTGCTAAACCTGGTTCATTTCTGTGTTTGTCATTTCCTCTTACCTCACCGTCATTATTTGGGGGGGGCTTCTATCCAGCTTTGGGGTCCCCTTCTCTGGAGGCAAGAAAGGTCTTTGTTTTCCTCTACTAGGGGTAGCTAGATTCTCCGGCTGGCGCGTGTCATCTAGAATCAACGTAGGAATGATGCCCGGCTACTTCTAGTGTTGGCGTTAGGAGTAGATATATGGTCAACCCAGTTACCACTGCCCTATGAGCTGGATTTTTGTATTCTGCAGACTTCCACGTTCCTCTGAGACCCTCGCCATTGGGGTCATAACACCCCTGCACTGTTAACAGAAACCTGCATCGGTTAATATGAAGGTGAAGTGCTTCTAATCAGTGCAGGAGTAAGAGAAATCAAATGCTGCTGTCTTCTGGCTCCTCTCTGTTGCGGTAAACCCGTGACACATGCATTTCCTATTTTTGGGGGGGTTTTGCATGTCTCATATACCTTGTGCAAATACTATAACTGGTTATTAGGGTCTTAGGTCCTCAATACACCATGCTAATTCCTTAATGTTCAGTTTGCTCCAGGAAATATGTCTCTTCTCTTTCTTATATTACTGGAGTATAAACAATTGTATGTATTTACGTCCTGACACCAATGTTTGTAAAAATTCTATTCCTTTTTTAAAAATTATCTATTAGTTGTTTTCTGCCTCCACATAATTAATACATAAGTCGGGTGTTCCTCTGCGGAGGGAAGTAGTCTTGTTTGTATGTGTGTGTCCAACATGGCTGGGCAATGTCCAGGCCTTCCCTATGCAGCACTTAGTAGTATACATGGTTTGGTGCAGAAGTTGTGTAACACAGGATTTTTGGATGATGCAAAAAAAAATAAAAAATTAACAGCCATATGTCCAGATACCTGATGCTATCTCAAGACTTTCAGGAAAAGATTATGAGACAATAGAGGAAATTGCCATGAAAATGATCCCACCGGGCACACGTCAGCAGAATGACTTGTCGGCATGTACTGCAATCACTTCACCTGAAGCCACCAAGTGTCAGCAGTACAAGGGTTAAATGAGGGGAAAATTGTCATTCTTCCATTATTCTATGCAGACCACAAAGGAAACAGGAGTCTGATTTTTTTATGGCCAACATTTTGGTCAAAAATGAGTCTCACAAAATGTATTTTCAGAAGATGTGGTAGCTAAGGCTTAGGGGCATTTGTAAGGGATGGCGAGAGGAACGACATCGTATCACCCTGTGGCCATAGAAGATCACAACCATTATGTTAAACATCAAATTATTGCCTCCCCCCAAGCAGATTTTGAAAAGTTGTCAGACTTTTCAGTTCAGGAAGGATCTAACGTCACCATCTTGCCAACCATATGTCGTAGCTTATCAGCGCGCAGTACGGGACGTCTCCAGTCATTCCAAACTAATTCACCAGGATTAAAAGATCCAGACAAGGGAATTACTCGGGACTTAGAGATTACAGTCTTGCTCTTGATAAGGATTCAGACAAATTCAGCTTGTGTTCCATGGAAATGAGAGATTTGCCCATGTCCTAGTGCAGATATTATTTCTAAGGCCGGAGTCACACTACCGTACAACACAGCCGAGTACTATGTGATAAAACACGGCATAGCACTCGGATCAGTGCTATTCTATGGGGCAGCTCAGATCTGCGATTATTTTCTCATGTCGGTACAGAATACAAGTCTATGGGTGTGAGTGAAACAACGTACTGAACTCAGATGTCCTCCCAGTTCAGTGTGATATATTCACTGAGACAGGCAATGGAGGAGATGGAGAAATTACTTTCTCCGTCTCCTCCGCACCTTTGCTGCGATTCAGACACTCGGCTCACACAGCAGAGCTAGAGCCGAGGGTCTTAAGCATATCGCATCCGATGTTCTCGCATCTGATCCCATACCCTAGCCTATTTCCAGCCTAAAACTAGATCTTTAGGACAATGTGATTTTAGCCCTCAATATTCCGATGCAAGATTAGTTTTCAAATTTATTGATCTTTCCAGTTAAGGTCTCTTTCTCTCCATTTTACAGGTAATCCTCAGGACAGCACGTAAGAACCTTTTAGTTTCACGACTCTGCGGAATCCCGTTATCTTTATTTAATCATGGAATGGTGTACCATTGAGTATTGACTATCACCCATTTTTACGATGCAGCCAATACATGTGGCAACTTCTCTGTCCTTTGCATTCAACCTCTACTGGAAGGAAAACAGAAGCCCGAGTGCCTTCTTCTAGGCTAAAGGTGCAAGCTAGCACTGACCCCATGCTTTTTAACAGTGACCAATGTGACGCAAATATGCAAACAGATGTTATTCAAAATACAAAAAAGATAATATTTCATGTAAGTGAGCAGTGGACTATGTTAAATGTCCTCTACATTTTCCCCAGTTTAGTGAATTTTGTCCTTTACATTCCTGCTTGGAGCAACCAGGGACAATTCCATGTGATAACTTCTTGATTGACCTCCAAGAGAGTAGTCCAACAGAGCAAGGTAATATCTCCGGCACAGTCATTTGTAAAATTAAGCCTGGATAAATGTCCTGTACCTGGATCACATTGGACCAGATGACATCTCTAATTGGTCCATCTCGGCAGCTGTCTCTATTAATGAATTAGTTGGCTCCTTAAGGACCTCCTTCTCTACAGATTACTATGGCATAGGGTCTGGCAGGTGCCACCTAGAGCAGGCAAGCATCATGCTAGACTGGACTGGATTGTAGAAACTGTTATCCTCCTGTCCTGGATCTGGGCTTTGCTTCTCTCACTCCGGTCCGGTCTCACATGTGATCATCTCCTTTGGCCTATATAAGGCTCACCAAGACACATACCTGTGTCTTGGTATTAAGACTTTAGTGTTCCTGACTGCCTGTGGTTTTCAGTTATTCAGCTACCTTTCTGCGGTCTCCAATACATCTGTCTGGCTGCAGCTTCCAAAACCATCTGCAACCTGTCTGCATTCTTCGGGACGTCTTGTGGATGCCTGTTGCTTCCAGTTCATCGTCTACCCACTAGAGGTCTCCAAGACAGCTCCTGACTTCTTGCGGCTTCAAGGACCCTCTGCAACCTGTCTGCAGTCTACAGGACGTCTCTTGGCTGTCTATGGATTCCAGTTCCCCAGCGATCTATCTGCCCTCTGCTTTCAGTACCTCTTCATCCCGTCTGTGGTCTTCAGGACGTCTCCTGTATGCCTGCGGCTTCCAGTACCTCTGCTATCTATGTCCTGTGTGCCTCACCAGTCTGGTGCACTGACACTCGTGGCCCATGTGCCCACCTGGACCTTGGACTTGAAGGATCTACCTCACCAGATGAGCCTAACAGGAATACTTGTGGTCAATTACTGAAGTGCCAGAAGCCTCTTGGCGTTTGCAGCCAGGTGTATTTCAATGAAGTCACTACCCCGATGTCCATGAAACTACAATACCACTCATGTTTCTCGCTCCGCCTCCAACAAAAACCCTTAAGGGCAGTGCACTGCTCTCTGGGTGCCTCTTTCCATCATGGTGTAAGGGGTTAGTCATGGGTGGTGTGGTGCCCCCCTTAACGTAACCGGGATGAATTGCCAAGCTGGGGCTCCTCACTCATGAACAGTGCAGAGAGACCATTCACAAATTCAGTGTAAAATATGGTCCTTTACTCACAGGTAGGCATGGATCTATAAATCTTGCAGAATTACTGTATATACAGTCTATTACAATAAAATGGTCGATATGCCCAACATAGCAGTTGCCATGTTTTAACATTCTTGCAAATATCACTGATTGTGAGAGACTGATGTGTGTTAACTGTGCGAGTGGGCTGCAGAAACGTGCAAGATTGCTAAAGAGGTAAAGAGTGAAACAGAGACTGCCAGAATAAATAAGGGGCTGCAGAAGAGACGGCCGGCAGACTGAGTAAGGTGTCGCGAGTGTAAACCCACTGTTGTATATGGCTTCCTACCATATATCAAGGTGTTGCCTCTTGTAAGAGTGTTGCAACCTTCAAGCTTATTGCTTCTTTGTGACTACTGCTGTTCTTTGTCTCCTGTGTACGGCCGGCATTGTTTTTCTTTTATTCTTGCACCTTTTCATTCCTGAGATGTTGGCCTTTTTTCTCTGTGCATAAAGCAATTATTTTTTTTAGCCAAGTTGGCATGGTCCTCCACTCTTCTCTATGGGTGTGTTCTTGGGGACCACACCCTCCTTGGATAAAAAGTTTTATATAATGGTTCCCCCTACTCACAAATTGCCTTGTAATTGAGAGAAATGACCTCACATATGAGTAAAACTTTCCATTTACTTCTATAGATGTGGTGGAATCAGCCAAGCATTAAATTTAATTGGCCATTTGATTTCTAATGCCGCCATCTTGTTACATTCTTTTGGTAATACGTTCTTTAAAAATATGTCTCTTTGTAACCATTTTAATATAGATCCAATGCATCTAAAATAAAATCTGTATTTAAAAAAGAAACCGATTTACATATACAGCTACTATGCAGACCTTTACGTCTCCATGGTTACAGACTACAAATAAACCCTGTGTAGTCAGATTCTACGTCATGTATTTTTTCACTCAATCTGCCCCTTCTTCTTGATAATCTACAAACATTACAAGAATTGTAACCCCTGCTACAGGATCAGACTGCACACCAGGATTATTGTCCGTACCTATGGAGACACATAGGCCAGCATGGTGGCTGCATACCCAATAGGAATTTTTTTTAATTATTATTTAGGATTAGGATAGTTTTCAAAGTCACATTTTTTTTTATAATTTAAGCTATACATGTTATTTAACCAATGTTACGCTTTCCCATTTTTTAAAAATTTCTAAGGGTTTTTAGAATGGGACTGTGTTATTTCCATTGACCCCATCAATGACATCTTCTAATGTGTCTCCATGACGCATCACAAACTATGCACTTAGTGAGTTTACTAGCAGCTCCTTGGAAGATAATACTAGGATGACCACCAATATGGCTGCACTTCCTGCTGTCACCGTTTCCAACAACCTCCGGAGCTGCACATAATAAGTAAAATAATCATAATTAAGCAAATGATTGCCAAACATTGATATACTAATACATAGCAAAATTTAATTTTAGGCCAAAAATCTCTCTTAAAGGGGCATCTAGGATTTGAAAAACATGGCTACCTTATTTGAAAAATATCACCACCGCCTCCTATAGGTTGTGTCTGGTATTGCAGCTCTGCTCAATTGAAGTGAACGGTGCGGAGTTTTAATATGACGTAGACATGTGTTGCTGATTTTGGAAGAAGCCATGTTTTTCTAATCTTGACCACACCCTTTGAGTTTTATATGGTTGGCCCTGAAAGATATATTGGAGTCAGAACAAAAAATGTGAAATGAAAAGGCAGAATCCAAAAGAAATTTGCAATCACGTTTGGCATTTTCAAACTATTGTTAAAGTGTCGCCGACGGTTTAATTTTTATTTATTAAAAATAAATAGTACATATGAAAATAAGAAGCTTTGTAATATATTTTAAAACAGAAATCTGCTTCTTACTCCTTCCAGAATCATCTTTCAATCTTGGTTCATGGGTAAAATCCGTATTCAGTGAAGACAGACTTTCCCATTATGATATGAACAGTTTTAAACTCTATGGAGAAGGGAGGCGCTAGAGGCGGACACAGACATTCTGCTGAAGAGACAGTTACCGTTCTCCATAGAAATTTATGAGCACCAACAGCCATCTCCTTTCTCAATAATGGGAAAAATCTGTTGTCACGGGGGTAATGGGTAGACTACAGCTGATTACCCGGGCCCCTGCGATATCCCTCAGACTAGGGAAAACCCTGTCTGTCCCTCTCCCAGAATTTACACTGATGGTGTGCTTGTCTGGGCCGCCAGGCCTGACCCTGACACCTGTTTCATCCCTATGCTGAAATCTCCACCCGCCACCCAGTGATTAGACCACACACCAACCTCCACAGAAAACTAAAAAACGCACCACGCCGCAGACACACAGGAAAACACTATAATGTGCACAGGGCAAAACAAACACAAATATAGGAAGGAGAAATATGACAAAGAATAATACACCACCAGATACGATATTTCTTCTCCTAGACCACCGCTCCAGACCGAGATCACCAGGCACAAGACACAAGCTATAATCGGCGACGCCCAAAGTCCAGAATGACTATTTAAAGGCCACGGGTGTGACCCAGCCTCCAACCAGATTACCAGCTAGATTAACCTCAGACAACAACCTGGATAAAATCTAGCCGGTGCCACTGAGCGTATAGTGGACGAATGTGGAATTACCGCTGTCTGTCGGACGCCCTAGTGTGAATAGCGTCCGACATGACAGTACCCCGCCTTCTACGAGGGACCCCAGGGCCCTCACGACTTATAGGACCCGGCTTGTCTGCATGGCGGCGGTGAAACATACTGACCAGCCGGTCCGCATGTATGTCCGAAGCTGGTACCCAAGACCTCTCCTCCGGCCCATAACCACGCCAGTGTACCAGGTACTGTAATGTGCGGCGCACTATACGAGAGTCAACCATCTTGGAGACTTCAAACTCCAAATTGCCATTCACCAAGACTGGAGGTGGCATCGGCGCCGCGTCCACGGAATCCACCACCTTCTTTAAAAGAGATCTGTGAAACACGTGTATTTTATATACCGTTTGAAGCTCCAATCGGTAGGCTACCGGGTTAATGATGGCGGCGACCCTAAATGGACCAATAAACCTTGGACCCAATTTCAGGGATGGTACTTTGAGTTTTATGTTTTTTGTGGACAACCACACCCAATCACCCACACTCAGGTCCGGACCTGGCACACGTCTACTATCAGCCACTCGTTTGTACCTTGCACCCACGCTCCGTAAGCACTGTTTCACTCTCCTCCAAACGGATGACAGTTGTGCTCCTAGCTGGTCCTCTTCCGGAACGCCAGCAGAGCCACCCTGACGCAGAGTACAAAATTGAGGATGGTGCCCGTCAGGGCCGGCTCCAGGTTTTCATGGGCCCTTGGGCGACAGAACCTCAGTGGGCCCCCTTGTGGAGCAAATCATGTGGCGACAGTAAAACAGCAGGGACCACAGAGACCCAAATATTTTATTTAGAAAAAAACTATGTAAACTTTATAAAAACACTAGTGCAAAATAGAGAAAGTGCAATATATCAGGGAAACTTTTGATAAATTTGCTTCTCTGTAAGTTGTAAACTTCTAAACAAATTTAAACAATTTATGCCTTTTGCTAGATCTTTAACAGTAGTTACTTTTCTTAGGTGCTCCTTTAAACCTTTCTTCCCCATCTATTCCCTACCTACAAAAACTCCCCACTCTGTGTGCACCTGCAGTGTGGACCACTGACCCCAATATTTAATCAATTGTGTCATTGCTAGGATTACTCCCACCCCCCAAAATCCCACAGAAAGTAGTAATGCCCCTACTGTGCAACGACATGTATGGGCCTTTGAAGGATATAAATATATAAATACAATTGTAAATGCATTAATTTAAAAAAAACCACAATACTAAGTGCTATTTACATGAACTCTGTATTTACTGTCAGTGTACATGTAACACAGTGATCACTGGTGACATTATACACAGGAGCTCTGTATATAGTGTCAGTGTACAGGTAATACAGGGATCACCAGTGACATTATACACAGGAGCTCTGTAAAAAGTGCCAGTGTACAGGTAATACAGTGATCACCACTGCCAGTGACATTATATACAGGAGCTCTGTATATAGTATACAGTGTATAGTGTCAGTGCACAGGTAATACACTGACTCACCAGTGACGTCTCTAGCTGAAGTCCTTCATCTTTGCTTTTCTCATTCATGCAGCACAGACCGCCATCGCTTCTTCCAGCCAGGACTCGCCTCTGCATAAAAAAAACACAGTTATCTAGAGCACATTCCCCACTTTTTCCCTTTCTTCTACACTACACATCTGAATACAGAGGTCCACCCACAATCAATATATAATTGGTTATTATGCAACCTCATAGATTGCAAGCTTACGAGTCCCCCATCATGTGCAGTCCCCCTTACCTTCCACTTCATGTGCAGTCCTCCTTACCCCCACTTCATCATGTTCAGCCCAACTCCCCCACTTCATCATGTGCAGCCCAACTCCCCCACTTCATCATGTGCAGCCCAACTCCTCCTTCATCATGTGCAGTCCTCCTTAACCCCCAAATTCCATCATGTGCAGCCTCCTTTAACCCCCCCAAATTCCATCATGTGCAGCCTCCTTTAACCCCCCCAAATTCCATCATGTGAAGCCTCCTTTAACCCCCCAAAATTCCGTCATGTACAGCCTCCTTTAACCCCCCAAATTCCATCATGTGCAGCCTCCTTTAATCCCCCCAAATTCCACCATGTGCATCCTCCTTTAACCCCCAAAATTCCATCATGTGCAGCCTCCTTTAACCCCCCAAATTCCGTCATGTGCAGCCTCCTTTAACCCCCCAAATTCCAACATGTGCAGCCTCCTTTAACCCCCCAAATTCCGTCATGTGAAGCCTCCTTTAACCCCCCAAAATTCCGTCATGTGCAGCCTCCTTTAACCCCCCCAAGTTCCATCATGTGCTGCCTCCTTTAATCCCCCCAAACTCCATCATGTGCAGCCTCCTTTAACACCCCCAAATTCCATCATGTGCAGCCTCCTTTAACCCCCCAAATTCCGTCATGTGCAGCCTCCTTTAACCCCCCCAAGTTCCATCGTGTGCAGCCTCCTTTAATCCCCCCAAACTCCATCATGTGCAGCCTCCTTTAACCCCCCAAATTCCATCATGTGCAGCCTTCTTTATCCCCCCAAATTCCATCATGTGCAGCCACCTTTAACCCCCCAAATTCCATCATGTGCAGCCTCCTTTAACCCCCAAAACTCCATCATGTGCAGCCTCCTTTCACCCCTCCCCACTTCTTCATTTGCAGTTACCCACCATTTAATTTAAAAAAAAAAAAAAAAAAAAGGTTTTTTTATACTTACATCACCACTCGCTCCCTTGCAGCGCCTCTCCGCTAGCGTCCTGGCCGGGACATGTCGGCACGTGCGCGATGACGTCATCGCGCACGCCCGACACCTGACCCGGAAGCATAGAGAGATATCATGGAGCCTGGAGGGAGCAGGAGCTGTGCAGCCGTCAAGCTGACAGCCGCGCACAAAGCTCCCGGACCCGGCGCGGACGTGTGCGCCGACTGTGACTGCTGCCGGCCGCTTCACAGTGCAGCGCACACGGCCGCGCACAATTTGATGCAGCTTTGCACACAATTTGCAGCTTTACAGCCACCACCAGGCGGCCGGCCCTGATCAGCTGCAGGGGGAGCGGCCCGGGGGGCATTTGCATCTTTGCAACCCGGCCCAGTCCGCCCCTGCTAGGGGGGCCCCCAGAAGTCAGGGGGCCCCGGCATCTGCCCGACCCTGCCGTCCGCTGACGCCGGCCCTGGTGCCCGTAAACACAAAAGAACGGGGACTCTCCAGACGATTCCTGGCGGTGATTATTAATGGCAAACTCAGCCAAAGGAAGGAACGTCGACCACTCCTCCTGGTTGTCAGAAACAAAGCAGCGTAAGTACTGCTCCAAATTCTGGTTCATACGCTCGGTCTGACCATTTGACTGAGGATGAAACGCCGAAGAATGCGACAACTTGATCCCCAGCCATGAGCAAAATGCTTTCCAAAACTTTGCCGCAAATTGAGTACCCCTATCAGACACTATGTCAGACGGGACCCCGTGAAGTCTGACCACCTCCTGCACAAAAACCTGAGCCAGAGTCTTCGCGTTAGGCAACGAAGGCAAGGACACAAAGTGCAACATCTTTGAGAACCAATCAACAACCACCAAGATGACCGTGTTCCCAGCTGAGGAGGGTAGGTCTTAGCCCTAGCACACGTGGTACATGCTGATACGTACGAGACCACGTCCTGTCGGATTTTGGGCCACCAAAACCGACGCGACACCAACTCCAAGGTACCCCTAACCCCTGGATGGCCAGCCAGAACAGTATCATGATGCTCACCCAACACCTTTAGGCGAAGATGGAGCGGTACAAATGATTTGGTAATGGGAAGCTCTGGTGGTACCTCCACCTGAGCCTCGGCAATCTCATCCTCAACCTCTGTCGTGAGAGCCGAAACCACTACACCCTTTTGGAGGATGGGTACCGGATCTTCCCAAGGTTCTCCCGGAAAACACCTGGATAAAGCATCTGCCTTAGTGTTCTTAGACCCCGGACGGTACGTGACACAAAAGTTGAATCGTGTGATAAACAATGCCCAGCGAGCCAGCCTGGGGGACAGATGCTTGGCTGACTCTAAATAAAGCAGATTTTTATGGTCGGTGATAACTGTAACCTGGTGGACCGACCCCTCCAAGAAGTGTCGCCATTCTTCAAAAGCCAACTTGATAGCCAACAACTCCCTGTTGCCGATATCGTAGTTATGTTCGGCGGGCGACAGCTTCTTGGAAAAGTAGGCGCATGGACGCAACTCGCCCAAGGATGAGCCTTGTGACAGCACCGCCCCCACTCCAACCTCAGACGCATCGACTTCCACGGTAAATGGTTTTGATACGTCCGGTTGCACCAGAATGGGGGCCAAAGCAAAACTGTTCTTCAGAAATTCGAATGCACGCACAGCAGCCTCAGGCCAGGAGGAGAAATTGGTACCCTTTTTCGTCATGTCAGTAAGCGGTTTAGCAATGGTAGAAAAATCTTTGATAAATTTTCTATAATAATTAGAACCGCTGGAGTGCTTTTAGGTTATCAGGCCTTTCCCAATGCAGCACCGCTTGCACCTTAGCGGCGTCCATTTTAAACCCTGAAGCAGACACAATATAACCCAAGAAAGGCAACTCCTGAACCGAAAATACACATTTCTCAAGTTTTGCATACAGCTTATTCTCTCTGAGAAGCTGTAGCACCTGCCTCACATGCTCTAAATGAGTATCACGGTCGCATGAATAAATGAGAATGTCATCTAGGTACACAATAACGAATTTCCCCAGTACATGCGAGAACACATCATTTATGAAATGTTGAAATACAGCAGGCGCGTTTGTCAACCCAAATGGCATCACCAAATTTTCAAAATGACCCTCAGGAGTATTAAAAGCCGTCTTCCACTCATCACCTTGACGGACTCTTATGAGGTTGTACGCCCCCCCTGAGGTCAAGCTTGGAAAACCACTTAGCACCAGCCACCTGGTTGAACAAATCAGGTATCAGTGGCATAGGGTATGGATCACGAACCGTAATCTGGTTTAACTCCCTAAAATCCAGACACGGGCGTAGTCCGCCATCATTCTTCTTAACGAAGAAGAACCCCGCTGCCACCGGCGAGGACGAAGGCCTGATGTGCCCTTTGCTCAAACTCTCAGCAATGTAGTCTTTTAAAGCTTGCCTCTCAGGACCAGAGATGTTAAACAACCTAGCTTTCGGCAATTTGGCCCCTGGTTTAAACCTAGTAGAACAGTCATAGGGTCGATGTGGTGGCAATTCTGAGCAACCCTTCTCTGAGAACACATCCGTGAAATCCAGCAGTGACTCAGGAATGCTTGGAGTCACAGCGGCCAGGCAATTCTCCTGGCAAAATCCGCTCCACTGAATTATGTCCTGAGTTTTCCAGTCAATCACCGGGTTGTGCATAGACAACCATGGAAAACCCAGAACCATTTGTGCAGGAAGATTACTGAGCACCCTACATGTAACTTGCTCAGAATGTAGGACCCCAATGTAGAGTTTAACCTCAGCCACAAACTCAGTAATCTCCCCCTGTGGGAGTGGAGTAGCATTGATGGTGACCACTGGGATAGGATGA
The DNA here is from genome assembly GCF_051348905.1 of Ranitomeya variabilis. NCBI lineage: Eukaryota > Metazoa > Chordata > Amphibia > Anura > Dendrobatidae > Ranitomeya > Ranitomeya variabilis. The sequence continues at coordinate 28,103,128 of NC_135234.1, read as the reverse complement.
GGCAGTTTTTCGACCGTGAACCCGGCCAATGCGCGCAAACTCCTCATCAATGAGATTAGTGGCCGACCCACTATCCACAAAAACAGTGATTGGCAGCTCTCTGCCAGCGACCATAACTCTGGCAGGGAGCATACATTCAGAGACCACCATGGAGGATATGCATAAGCTCAGATTGGCCTCCTCCACACCCTCTGAGCTTAGTAGTTTTCCGCCGTTGTGCTTTTCTTAGAAAACAGAGGACAAGCATTTACATAATGCCCTATTTTACCACAGCAAAAACAGGCTCCCTGCTTCCTGAGTGTGGGGGCTCGATGATGTGACACCACTACGATTTGCATAGGCTCTGTGGGCTCACCTGCAGCAACCTCACGTGCACCTACGCCCTCCCCCATAAGCGGCGTCTCTTGCACCCCCTGATGCAAACGGCGATCAATGCGGACAACAAGACTCATGGCAGACTCTAGAGAAGCAGGAGTCTCATACATCAGGAGGGCTTGTTTCATCCTTCTCGAAACCCCATGTACAAACTGACTCTGCAGCGCAGGGTCATTCCATTGTGTGTCCACCGCCCAGCGGCGAAATTCAGAACAGTAATCCTCTGCCATTCGCTCCCCCTGGCGGAGAGCGCGTATTTTAGATTCTGCTAGAGCCAATCTGTCAGGATTATCATATATGAGTCCAAGAGCAGAAAAAAAACTCCACTGAGTTAAATGCAGCTGAATCAGATGGTAATGAAATTGCCCATGCTTGGGGGTCTCCGTTCAGTAATGACAATTCCAGGCCCACACGCTGAGCCTCATTACCTGAGGAAACCGGGCGCATACGAAAATATAATTTGCAAGCTTCACGAAAAACAACAAATTTACTGCGTTCCCCAGCAAACCTCTCAGGTAAAGGGATCTTTGGCTCTGCAACTCTACCTGCAGTTTCAGCTTGCACATTAGATACTACAAGACCCTGTTGCTGAACTGCCCCCTTCAACTCAGTGACCTGTAAGGACAGCGCCTCCAACTGGCGGGTTATGGAAGTCATGGGTTCCATGGCATCCAAAATTTATTTAGGCCGATTATAATGTCATGGGGGTACTGGGTAGACTACAGCTGATTCCCCGGGCCCCTGCGATATCCCTCAGACTAGGGAATACCCTGTCTGTCCCTCTCCCAGAATTTACACTGATGGTGTGCTTGTCTGGGCCGCCAGGCCTGACCCTGACTCCTGTTTCAGCCCTATGCTGAATCCTCCACCCGCCACCCAGTGATTAGACCACACACCAACCTCCACAGAAAGCACAGACAGGGAAAACTAAAAAACGCACCACACCGCAGACACACAGGAAAACACTATAATGTGCACAGGGCAAAACAAACACAAACATAGGAAGGAGAAATATGACAAAGGATAATACACCACCAGATACGATATTTCTTCTCCTAGACCACCGCTCCAGACCGAGATCACCAGGCACAAGACACAAGCTATAATCGGCGACGCCCAAAATTCAGAATGACTATTTAAAGGCCACGGGCGTGACCCAGCCTCCAACCAGATTACCAGCTAGATTAACACCGGACAACCTGGATAAAATCTAGCCGGCGCCACTGAGCGTATAGTGGACGAATGTGGAATTACCGCTGTCTGTCGGACGCTATTCACACTAGGGCGTCCGACAGACAGCGGTAATTCCACATTGACATCTGTATTCACTGAAGACAGATTTTAGCTGAGATTTGAAAATTTTGAAAGTGAAAGATCAGTCCAGGAGGAGAAAGAAGTAGATTTTTCTGATAAGATATATTACTAAATTACTACGATGGACATTCTTTAAATTGTCAATTAAGGTTGTGCATCTTCTAATGGTGAAGTTGCCCATTTTCGATGGGGTTGTTCATTGTGTCAGAAACCAACACCTGGAAATAGAGTAATTATACAAGTTCTATACTGTAATGGGTTAAATAGCTGTACACACAGCCACAGGGCATCGTGGGAAGTATATTTTAACGAGATAAAAAAGAATTCAGAAATTGACAAGACACGGACACTGATCAATGCAGAAATAATCCGCCATTGTTGATGCAGCAGCTTCTTTATTGTGGTGTTCACCATTAGGTGAAGCTGTTTATTATTGTCGCAGTGTACTAATGTGTCAGAGCAGAAAAGACCAGCGGGGAACCCACGAGCGGCATCCTAACGTTATACCGAAGCGTAAAAAAATTATTTGGAAATAAAAATTGTCTGTAACTTCTAATTAACAGCATCAGGTGCAGAATTAAGCACAGCGGGGATGTTTTATTATTATATTCTTACTCATATCTAACTATTAGTTGCCTAATCGCTCATTTATAAATACCCTATTAGAGATTTATCAGAGGAGCCAATATTCAGCATCATATTCTGCTAGCCATAGCTGAGAACAGCTATAAATGGTGTCTCTGATGCTGGAGGACCCTGTATGCACAAACATACAAAAGTGGTGTAATGCTTAATTTCACCTGCGGAGGAGCTGTTGGGAAATGAAACACTTTTTTCTCATTCCCCCACAGGTTACAGCTGATGGCTGAGAGGTGAGGGTGGATGGTTGGATGCTGTGTGATTTTTTTATTTTTTTTATTGAGGGACCCTTTTGGAAAAATGAATTTTTCAAAGTAGAAAACCCCATTAATGAAAATTTGTTTTACACTAAAAGGGTCTCCTCACAACAGTCTGATCATAATGTTTGGCTTCGCTGGGGCTCCAAAGATCAGATGGAATCTAGATGGAATCTGACAGCAATAGATCTATTCTCTGCAGCACCACCTGGAAAACAGAATCCTATTAAGGTGACAGTGTCAGGATCGATCAGTATCTTTACCCAGTGGACCTTGTAGCATTCAAAGTATCACCATAGTAGTACCATAAGGCAGAAATGAGGCAGATGCTGCTTTTTCTATAAAAAGGTGAAGGATAAGTTAGATAAATAACTAGACACACAGAGATAGATAGAGGACAGTAGACAAGGAGGTAGAAACAAAGCACTGGCTTTTTTGAAAGACAAAGGATTATATGCCTGAAAATAAGACTAACGGTTCTTGTAAAGGTAATAGCAATAATAGTTACAAAGAGAGATTGCTGGAGCATGTTCAATACAAACAAATATTTTCTACAAACGATTCTCTTTTAACTTCCTACCTGGCTTACGATAATCGGGCCAAGCTGCTACAGCGTACTAACTAAAGAACCCTGCTCTACACCCTAACGCAGTTGAACACCGGTGTCTCACTCACAGTTCTGTAGCGCTTACGAGAAAGTCTCGTAACTGCTACTTGGTCCTGATGTAGTGAAGCCGAGTTTGTTGTGTTGAGCTCTTCCTTCAGGTTACTGGATCTGTCTTATTCCGGGTCTGGTCAAGTCTCGTTCCCACTTTCATTGTTGATGGATTACTGGTGCCACAGTGTTGTTTCCTTTCTCAGGTTACAGGTGCTCTGGGAGAACTGTCATGATCTCTGCAGGCAGAGATCATAGCAAGCCTATAGAGGGACAAGCTCTCGGAAGATGGAACTATACTGACCATGAACTAAGCCTGCCGCGCAACTAGAAATAGCCAGGTAGCATTTCCTATTTATCGCTAGATGCCCAGCTCTGGCCTAAGACCTAAATAGCTAGCAGAGGGAAATATAAGACCTGGCTCACCTCTAGAGAAATATTCCAAAGAAGACAGTAGCCCCCCACATATAATGACGGTGAGTTCAGATGAAACAACAAACGCAGCAGGAAAATAGTCTTAGCAAATTTGAGGTCCGCTTACTAGATAGCAGAAGACAGATAGTATACTTTCATGGTCAGCAGAAAAAACACTAACAAAACACCATCCAGAGATTACCTTAAACTCTGGCATTAACTCATAACGCCAGAGTAGCAATCCCTGATCAACGAGAGCTTTCCAGACACAGTAACAAAACTTCAACTGTGAACTGGAACAAATAGGCAAAACAAAACATGGACAAAAGTCCAACTTAACTAGTAGTTGTCTAGAAGCAGGAACAAGCACTGAGAGGCATCAGATAACATTGTTGACCGGCAAGAAACCACCAGAGAAATGAGCTTAAATAGCGACACCCACTACTGATGGAACCAGGTGAAACAGGAAAGAGGATGACAAGTCCAATTCCACAAGCGGCCACCGGGGGAGCCCAGAATCCAAATTCACAACAGTACCCCCCCCTCAAGGAGGGGGCACCGAACCCTCACCAGATCCACCAGGGCGACCAGGATGAGCCCTATGGAAGGCACGAACAAGATCAGAAGCATGAACATCAGATGCATTGACCCAAGAATTATCCTCCTGGCCGTAACCCTTCCAGTTGACCAGATACTGGAGTTTCCGTCTGGAAACACGAGAGTCCAAAATTTTCTCCACAACGTACTCCAACTCACCCTCAACCAACACCGGAGCAGGAGGCTCAACTGAAGGTACAACAGGTACCTCATACCTGCGCAATAACGACCGATGAAAAACGTTATGAATGGAAAAGGACGCAGGGAGGTCCAAACGGAAAGAAACAGGATTAAGGATCTCCAATATTCTATAAGGGCCGATGAACCGAGGTTTAAACTTAGGAGAAGAGACCCTCATAGGGACAAAACGAGAAGACAACCACACTAAATCTCCAACACAAAGCCGAGAACCAACACGACGATGACGGTTGGCAAAACGCTGAGTCTTCTCCTGGGACAACTTCAAATTGTCCATAACCTGCCCCCAGATGTGATGCAATCTCTCCACCACCGCATCCACTCCAGGACAATCCGAGGACTCCACCTGACCGGAGGAAAATCGAGGGTGAAACCCCGAATTACAGAAAAACGGGGACACCAAGGTGGAAGAACTGGCCCGATTATTGAGGGCGAACTCTGCCAATGGCAAAAAAGCAACCCAATCATCCTGGTCAGCAGAGACAAAACACCTCAGATATGTCTCAAGAGTCTGATTAGTCCGCTCGGTCTGGCCATTAGTCTGAGGGTGAAAAGCAGACGAAAAAGACAAATCTATGCCCATCCTGGCACAGAATGCCCGCCAAAATCTAGACACAAATTGGGTACCTCTGTCAGAAACAATATTCTCAGGAATACCGTGCAATCGGACAACATTCTGAAAAAACAGAGGAACCAACTCAGAAGAAGAAGGCAACTTGGGCAGAGGAACCAAATGGACCATTTTAGAGAAACGGTCACAGACCACCCAGATGACAGACATCTTCTGGGAAACAGGCAGATCTGAAATAAAATCCATCGAGATGTGTGTCCAAGGCCTCTTAGGAATAGGCAAGGGCAACAGCAGTCCGCTAGCCCGAGAACTACAAGACTTGGCCCGAGCACAAACGTCACATGACTGCACAAAGACTCGCACATCTCGTGACAGGGAAGGCCACCAGAAGGATCTTGCCACCAAATCCCTGGTACCAAAAATTCCGGGATGACCTGCCAATGCAGAAGAATGTACCTCAGAGATGACTCTGCTGGTCCAATCATCCGGAACAAACAGTCTATCAGGCGGACAACGATCCGGTCTATCCGCCTGAAACTCCTGCAAGGACCGCCGCAGATCAGGAGAAACGGCCGACAAAATTACTCCCTCCCTAAGGATACCTGTGGGTTCAGAATTACCAGGAGAGTCCGGGTCAAAACTCCTAGAAAGGGCATCTGCCTTAACATTCTTAGAACCCGGTAGGTATGACACCACAAAATTAAAGCGAGAAAAAAATAAAGACCAGCGCGCCTGTCTAGGATTCAGGCGTCTGGCAGTCTCAAGATAAATCAAATTTTTGTGGTCAGTCAATACCACCACCTGATGCCTAGCCCCCTCGAGCCAATGGCGCCACTCCTCAAACGCCCACTTCATGGCCAAAAGCTCCCGATTCCCAACATCATAATTCCGCTCTGCGGGCGAAAATTTGCGAGAAAAGAAGGCACAAGGCCTAATGACGGAGCAGTCGGAACCTTTCTGCGACAACACTGCCCCAGCTCCGATCTCCGAAGCGTCAACCTCAACCTGAAAAGGCAGATTCACATCAGGCTGACGCAACACAGGGGCAGAGGCAAAACGGCGCTTAAGCTCCTGAAAGGCCTCTACAGCATGAGGGGACCAATTAGCAACATCAGCGCCTTGTCTGGTCAAATCAGTCAGTGGTTTAACGACATCCGAAAAACCAGCAATAAATCGGCGGTAAAAGTTGGCAAAGCCCAAAAATCTCTGAAGACCCTTAAGAGAGGAGGGCTGAGTCCAGTCACAAATAGCTTGCACCTTGACGGGATCCATCTCAATGGAAGAGGGAGAAAAAATATACCCCAAAAAGGAAATTTTCTGGACCCCAAAAACGCACTTAGACCCCTTCACACATAAAGAATTAGACCGCAGAACCTGAAAAACTCTCCTGACCTGCTGGACATGAGAGTCCCAGTCATCAGAAAAAATCAGAATATCATCCAGATATATTATCATAAATTTATCCAGAAAATCGCGGAAAATATCATGCATAAAAGACTGGAAAACTGAAGGGGCATTAGAAAGACCAAAAGGCATGACCAAATACTCAAAGTGGCCCTCGGGCGTATTAAATGCGGTCTTCCACTCATCCCCCTGCCTGATCCGCACCAAATTATACGCCCCACGAAGATCAATTTTAGAGAACCACTTAGCACCCTCTATACGAGCAAACAAATCAGTAAGCAATGGCAATGGGTATTGATACTTAACAGTGATCTTATTCAGAAGCCGATAATCAATACATGGTCTCAAAGAGCCGTCTTTTTTTGAGACAAAAAAAAACCCAGCTCCCAAGGGAGAAGAAGATGGACGAATATGTCCCTTTTCCAAAGACTCCTTTATATATTCCCGCATAGCAGCATGTTCCGGCACAGACAAATTAAACAAACGACCCTTTGGATATTTACAACCCGGTATCAAATCTATGGCACAATCGCACTCACGGTGCGGAGGTAACGACCCAAGCTTGGGTTCGTCAAAGACGTCTTGATAATCAGAGAGGAACTCAGGGACTTCAGAGGGAATGGACGACGAAATAGAAACCAAAGGTACGTCCCCATGAATACCCTTACATCCCCAGCTCAACACAGACATTGCTCTCCAGTCCAAGACTGGGTTGTGAGACTGCAACCATGGCAATCCCAGTACCAAATCGTCATGTAAATTATACAGCACCAGGAAACGAATAATCTCCTGGTGATCCGGATTGATACGCATGGTTACTTGTGTCCAGTATTGTGGTTTATTATTAGCCAATGGGGTGGAGTCAATCCCCTTCAGAGGAATAAGAGTCTCCAAAGGCTCTAAATCAAAACCACAACGATTGGCAAAGGACCAATCCATAAGACTCAGAGCGGCGCCAGAGTCAACATAGGCGTCCGTGGCAATGGATGACAAAGAGCAAATCAGGGTTACAGACAAAATAAACTTAGACTGAATGGTGCCAATGGAAACAGACTTATCAAGCTTCTTTGTACGCCTAGAGCATGCTGATATAACATGAGTAGAATCCCCACAATAGAAACACAATCCATTCTTCCGTCTAAAATTCTGTCGCTCGCTCCTGGACAGAATTCTATCACACTGCATACTTTCTGGCGTCTTTTCCATAGACACCGCCAGATGGTGCACCGGTTTGCGCTCCCGCAGACGCCTATCAATCTGAATAGCCATTGTCATGGACTCATTCAGACCTGCAGGCAAAGGGAACCCCACCATAACATCCTTAACGGCATCAGAGAGACCTTCTCTGAAAGTTGCCGCCAAGGCGCACTCATTCCACTGAGTAAGCACAGACCATTTACGGAATTTTTGGCAGAAAACTTCAGCTTCGTCTTGCCCCTGAGATAGTGCCATCAAAGTTTTTTCTGCCTGAAGTTCCAAATGAGGTTCCTCATAAAGCAAGCCCAAGGCCAGAAAAAACGCATCCACATCGCGTAACGCAGGATCCCCTGCTGGCAATGAGAAGGCCCAATCTTGAGGGTCACCCCTGAGCAAGGAAATCACAATCCTAACCTGCTGAGCAGGGTCTCCAGCTGAACGAGACTTCAGGGACAAATAAAGCTTACAATTATTTCGGAAATTCTGGAAGCTAGCTCTATTCCCTGTGAAGAACTCCGGCAAAGGAATTCTCGGCTCAGATACCGGAGCATGTACCACAAAATCTTGTAAATTTTGTACTTTCGTGATGAGATTATTCAAACCCGCAGTTACACTCTGGAGATCCATTATTGTCAGGTGCACACAGAGCATACAGAGATTAGGAGGAGAGAGAGAAAAAAGACTGCAGCAAGGCAGACTGGAGGAAGAAAAAAAAAAAAAAAATTCCAGCAGACTTCTTATAACTCTCCTTTCTAAACCTGGGTCTTTAACACTTTATTGGCCGGTCAAACTGTCATGATCTCTGCAGGCAGAGATCATAGCAAGCCTATAGAGGGACAAGCTCTCGGAAGATGGAACTATACTGACCATGAACTAAGCCTGCCGCGCAACTAGAAATAGCCAGGTAGCATTTCCTATTTATCGCTAGATGCCCAGCTCTGGCCTAAGACCTAAATAGCTAGCAGAGGGAAATATAAGACCTGGCTCACCTCTAGAGAAATATTCCAAAGAAGACAGTAGCCCCCCACATATAATGACGGTGAGTTCAGATGAAACAACAAACGCAGCAGGAAAATAGTCTTAGCAAATTTGAGGTCCGCTTACTAGATAGCAGAAGACAGATAGTATACTTTCATGGTCAGCAGAAAAAACACTAACAAAACACCATCCAGAGATTACCTTAAACTCTGGCATTAACTCATAACGCCAGAGTAGCAATCCCTGATCAACGAGAGCTTTCCAGACACAGTAACAAAACTTCAACTGTGAACTGGAACAAATAGGCAAAACAAAACATGGACAAAAGTCCAACTTAACTAGTAGTTGTCTAGAAGCAGGAACAAGCACTGAGAGGCATCAGATAACATTGTTGACCGGCAAGAAACCACCAGAGAAATGAGCTTAAATAGCGACACCCACTACTGATGGAACCAGGTGAAACAGGAAAGAGGATGACAAGTCCAATTCCACAAGCGGCCACCGGGGGAGCCCAGAATCCAAATTCACAACAGAGAACTAACTTGGCTGTGTGATGCGACTCTTTCCTTCTGACATGGTCCTGGTGATCAAACCTGTGGTGATTGGGCACTATCTTCTCCCTTGAAGCTGACAGTTCATTTTCCAGTCTCTTGCTGTTAGGACACACTTATCCTGCCTGTCTCTCACAGGCACGAGGCTCCTTTTCCACTTCCTGAACAGACACTACCTGCTTCTTGTTGAAACCAACACAAAGAAAGCTGAACAATACATACAGGTGGACCAAATGAACTGATCAGTATCATCCCTATTTGTTGGAACAACTGCATTAGGTCTACTGGATCTTAGAAGGTCTTGACTATCTTCAACCCATTCCAGCTTTGTGCAGGTCAATGATCTTGTCCCTGACATTCTTATAAAGCTCTTTGGTCTTGCCCATGTTGTAAAACAGTGTTCCCCAACTCCGGTCCTCAAGAGCCACCAACAGGTCATGTTTTCAGGATTTCCTTAGGGTTAGGGTTAGGATCCCTAGGGTTAGGGTTAGGGTTATGGTTAGGATCCCTAGTAACCCTAGGGATCCTAACCCTAACCCTAACCCTAGGGATCCTAACCCTAACCCTAACCCTAGGGATCCTAACCCTAACCCTAAGGGTTAGGATCCTAACCCTAACCCTAAGGGTTAGGGTTAGGATCCCTGGTAACCCTAGGGATCCTAACCCTAACCCTTAGGGTTAGGATCCTAACCCTTAGGGTTAGGGTTAGGATCCCTAGGGTTAGGGTTAGGATCCCTAGTAACCCTAGGGTTAGCGTTAGGGTTTTCTTGTTTTCTCTTGTGGTTAGGGTTAGGGTTAGGGTTTTCTTGTTTTTTCTTGTGTTTAGGGTTAGGGTTAGGGTTTTCTTGTTTTTTCTTGTGTTTTTCTATAAAAACACGTTTTTAACGCAAGCAAACGCATGTGCTTAAAAACGCGTTTACATAGACAGCAATACATTTTTTTGCCGCGAAAAAACGCATGCGTTTTTTTGCGGCAAAGAAACGCCGCTAGAAATTACTACAGGTTGCATTTCTGCAACTAAACGCACGCGTCAAAAAACGCATGCGTTGCCGAAAACGCGTCAAAACGCATGCTAAAAAACGCATGCGTTTTTAAATGTTAAGTATAGAAAAAAAAACGCATGCGTTTTTTAGCGCTAAAACGCTGCAGATCAAAACGCAAGTGTGAAACCAGCCTAAAATGTCCTGGTAGATGGCTGCGCTGACTTTGGTCTTGATAAAACACAGTGGACCTACACCAGCAGATGACACGGCTCCCCAAACCATCACTGATTGTGCAAACTTCACACTAGACCTCCAGCAGCTTGGATTGTGGCCTCTCCACTCTTCCTCCAGACTCTGGGACCTTGATTTCCAAGGTCTAAAAATGTGTCAGGAAAAAACGTTCTTAGAATCACTGGGATACGTTGAAGCGTTCCAGAGTTCTTATCACATAAAGTGACACTGGACAGAATTATAAATTTTGGCTTGGCCATTAAGGGCGAAATTAGCTTGGGCACTAAGGGGTTAATGGGCCTCAGTGGCCTGGAAATTGCTAATCTGGTTTAGGACAAAAGTATCATCATTATTATTTACTTTATTGTCTAATTTCCAATAATCCGGCTTCTCGTTATTTCAGACTTTGCTGGATTATTACAAACATAATAATAATGGATGCTGGTACTGTTATTCTCCCGGCCTCCTCCTCCGTCGTCGTTCTACAGGCTGCAGACCTTGCGTTAGGTTTTAATGCTTGCTGGGGGGAAGGGATAACCTGTAATGACAGATCTACTTGCTGCTTTCAGTTGCATAGTAACAGACAGACCCATTCATATTTCCAAAGACCACGCAAATGGCAAAAAAAAAACAAAAAACAGATTTCACCAACCTGGGAGCAAGGGAATGAAAAACAGGTGTGGGGGCTGCAGGCGGCGAGATGTGAATGATAATTGAGTGGCTTTTATGTTCCCTCTACCTGCAGAATGTACGCTGCAGCGTTGCCCCCAGTAATCATGACCGAGCAAAAATAAGAAAATACATGCCCCCCCCCCCTCTAATATACAGTATAACACCACAGATAGTTGGTGACAAACACAAAGACAGCCCCTTCTTCATAATTGTATACAGCAGCCTTATCCCATATAAACCATGAACCAGGGAGCTCTTGATGAAAAGTGCATTATATTCCCTTTAAATCTTTACTGCCAGCAGCGCAAGAAGGGAATGGAATTAAATTTACTCTAATTGGCACCATAAAAAAAACAATAAAAGTATGTAATTTTGCAGCTTGTACTGAGAAATGTAAAATTTCTGCTGCAGCAGTGAGGAAGACTACTGATGAGCTGTCAATCAAGCTAGGTAAGTGGAGATTCAGTTGAAGCAGGGAGGGGGGACTCCGAGGAGTTGCCAATCAGAATAGCAGTGAGGAGGGACACTTAGGAGCTGTTAATCAGGCTAGGTAGGTGGAGATTCAGCTGCAGGAGGGAGGAGGCACACTGAGGAGCTGTCAGGCTTTATGGACAAAGATTTAGCAGCACATAGAAAGGACACTGCAGAGTGTTGCAGCGCCCCAGAGTCCTGGTCGTTGCAGTAATGTCGCTCTTCCACCAGGGGGAGTGATGTTACGTCTGATTGTACTAAAGGAGTTCACCTGACCAGGTATCACAGTCACACACTACACTTCATACTCTAGTCCACCAGGGGGAGCAAAGGTTCTATGTATTAGGCCACTCCTCACAGATGGGTAAAACTGGTGGGTTGGATAGGAAGTTAGACAGAAGCTGCCTGTCTGTCAGGCAGACAGGGGGAGAAGGAGGAACATCTGAGCTGCAGACAGAGGGTCTCTGTCAGGGGTGGGATCCTGACAGAGGCCAAGCACGAGATAGAACGTTACGGAGCTGCACCTGCACTTCATTGCGGCAGCATCCTAAGAAAGGACAAGAAGCGAAGTATATTGCGGAGAGTGAGAAACGAGATCACAGCACAAGGAGATAACACCGGGAGGAGTCCTGCCTTAAGACCGGCAACATCCTTCCGAGGCGCGTAGCCGGTGGCCGGAACACCGAGGAAGTAATAGGCTCTACTGTACGCATTACTTCAAACTATGGCAGGACAGTTAATTCCAAGTTGGCTGCCCGACCTTAATACCTATGAAGACAACGGAGGCAAATTGTGGGAGAGGGGCGTCTCTAGGGTCCCTATAAAATAGCTCCAGGCCTACCCCGTCATACGGGTCGTCCTATCCATACCATCTGGGGGACAGAGAGAGAGAGAACATCAGAAACATCCATGAAGGTTGTGAGGACTATCCCGTGGTGCTCAGCAGGGAGGTACTACAACACCCAGGCGCTAGTAGGAAGGCTACTGATTTCCACCTGCAAAGGGAACTCTGGATGTGCCTTCAGACCGGCCGGACTCAGCCAGCCCTGTGAACGGTACTCTGGACTGTGGATGCTGAAGTCTTCAGTAAAAGGTAAAGAGACTGCAACCTTTGTGTCCTCGTTATTCATCGCGCCTCACAACGCTCACCATCATCATCCACACACTTTGGGAAGCCCTGGGGACATACTTCACCTGTGGGAAGGTATACCATCTGGCTGCCATTCCATCACCCCAGCGGACCCCTAGCAGCGTCGGTCGTCCTGACCGAATACCACAGGTGGCGTCACGAACACCAGACAAACTTACACCTTTAATTGGGCGCCCCTCAGCAGGGCCACGGACCGGGTCGGGCCACCGTGACATCCCCAGAACCGAGACCGAAGGACCCGGTGCCGAGTACCCCACTGCCCTGCGCCTGGGGGCGATCCACTGTCAATCAGAATAGCAGGGAGGAGGGACACTGAAGAGCTGTTAATCAAGCTAGGTAGGTGGGGAGATTCAGCTGAAGCAGGGAGGGGGGACACTGAGTAGCTGCCAATCAGAATAGCAGTGAGGAGGGACACTTAGGAGCTGTTAATCAGGCTAGGTAGGTGGAGATTCAGCAGCAGAAAGGAGGAGGAACACTGAGGAGCTGTCAGTCAGGCAAGATGAGTGGAGATTTAGCTGTAGGAGGGAGGAGGGACACTGGGGTAGATGTCAATAAGTCTTTATGGACAAAGATTTAGCAGCAGATAGGAAAGACACTGATGAGCTGCCAATCAGAATAGCAGGGAGGAGGGACACTGAGGAGCTATTAATCAGGCAGACATGTCTGTTTTTACCCAGACACACGGGCCGCAAAACGTGCCACACGTGCACACAGAGAACAGTGCACACTGTCCATCTTGTGCACGGATGGCCACCGGGGAAGTAGCGCTACTGTAAGCACTGTCCTCCTGCGTGTGGTGCTGAATGAGGCTTTCATCCATTGTCCCTGGTCTGCCGGCGAGCACGGGAGAATGAATGAATGAAAAACTCACCATGCAATCCCCCTAGTTTATTAACCAACCAGACAAAACTCACAGGTGCGAGCTGCTATTCTCAGGCTGGTAAGGGGCCATGGATATGGGCCCCCCAGCCTAAACAGCCTGCAGCTGCCCAGAAAAGGCGCATCTATTAGATGCGCCAATTCTGGATCTTTGCCTGGTTCTTCCCACTTGCCCTGTAGCAGTGGCAAGTGGGGTAATGGGGGTTAATGTCACCTTCCTATTGTAAGGTGACATTAAGCCTGGCTTAGTAATGGAGAGGTTTCAATAATTACTAATCCTATAGTTGGTAAAGGGTTAATCAAACACACACATGCAGAATAAAGTATTTTAATGAAATAATACACCACGCAGTTTTTCCATCTTTATTGTACTGGTAATCCAAGTGACGCCCTCCATCTCCTGTAAAAAAATAAAAATAACAAACCAGCAATATAGCATACCTGTCCTGCGTTCAGTCAGTCCCACGCTGTAATCTATATTTATGGGAATGTACAATTTACAACCGGGAGCGGTGCTAATGCAACCGGCCCGGCTGTAAACTACTGGGGAATGAATGATACGCAGCGGGCCCAGGCTCAGTAAGTAGCAGTGACGTCACTGAGTCTGTGCTCGCTGCAGCATGAACTCCTGTGACCTCAGGACCATTGGAGAATGCAAGTGATGAGATCACGGCAGTTCAAGCTCTGTCACAGTGACCTCATCACTTGCATTATCCCATAGTCGTGAGGTCACAGGAGTTCATGCCGGCGAGCGAGCACAGACTCAATGATGTCACCGCTAGTTACTGAGCCTGTGCCCGCTGCGTATCATTCATTAATTCTCCCTTGCTCGTGCTGCTTGCCAGCAGAGCAGGGGAGAAGGGATGACAACCGGCTTCAGCACCACACACAGGGGAACAGCGCTTACTGTAGCGCTGCTTCCCCGGCGGCCATCCGTGTGGTACTGAGGCGGCTCACGGTTGCCACAGGTGTGCCGCACATAGCACACAGGCGGACACACGGACACTGATATCTCCGATACCGTTTTTTCCGGTACCAGAAATATCAGGACGTGTGAAACCGGCCTTAATGGCAGGTAATATTTAGGCACTATTTATATGAGCACTCTTCCTGCATTATCCATAGATGCAGTCAGTTGACTCCATTTCTTGGGGTACTCTGCTTGCACAGTGTTTTAGGACACTATACTGGTATAGTGTATTGGGGCACTCTGCTTGTAATGTTTATTAAGGCTCTCTGCATACACAATACATTTGGGCTCTCTGCTTGCACTGTATATTGGGGCTCTCTGCTTGCACCGTATTTTGGGGCTCTCTGCTTGCACCGCATATTGGGGCTCTCTGCTTGCACCGTATATTGAGGCTCTCTGCTTGCATCGTATATCGGGGCTCTCTGTTTGCACTGTATATCGGGGCTCTCTGCTTGCACTGTTTATTGGGGCTCTCTGCTTGCACCGTATATCAGGGCTCTCTGCTTGCACCGTATATCGGGGCTCTCTGCTTGCACTGTATATTGGGGCTCTCTGCTTGCACCGTATTTTGGGGCTCTCTGCTTGCACTGTATATTGGGGCTCTCTGCTTGCACCGTATATTGAGGCTCTCTGCTTGCACTGTATATTGGGGCTCTCTGCTTGCACCGTATATTGGGGTTCTCTGCTTGCACCGTATATTGGGGCTCTCTGCTTTCACCGTATATTGGGGCTCTCTGCTTGCACTGTATATTGGGGCTCTCTACTTGCACCGTATTTCGGGGCTCTCTGCTTGCACTGTATATTGGGGCTCTCTGCTTGCACCGTATTTTGGGGCTCTCTGCTTGCACTGTATGTTGGGGCTCTCTGCTTGCACCGTATATTGAGGCTCTCTGCTTGCACTGTATATTGGGGCTCTCTGCTTGCACCGTATATTGGGGCTCTCTGCTTGCACCGTATATTGGGGCTCTCTGCTTGCACCGTATATTGGGGCTCTCTGCTTGCACTGTATATTGGGGCTCTCTGCTTGCACCATATTTTGGGGCTCTCTGCTTGCACTGTATATTGGGTCTCTCTGCTTGCACCGTATTTTGGGGCTCTCTGCTTGCACTGTATATCGGGGCTCTCTGCTTGCACCGTATATTGGGGCTCTCTGCTTGCACTGTACATTGGGGCTCTCTGCTTGCACCGTATATTGGGGCTCTCTGCTTGCACTGTATATTGGGGCTCTCTGCTTGCACCGTATTTTGGGGCTCTCTGCTTGCACTGTATATTGGGGCTCTCTGCTTGCACCGTATTTTGGGGCTCTCTGCTTGCACTGTATACGGCTCTCTGCTTGCACCGTATATTGGGGCTCTCTGCTTGCACTGTACATTGGGGCTCTCTGCTTGCACCGTATATTGGGGCTCTCTGCTTGCACCGTATTTTGGGGCTCTCTGCTTGCACTGTATATTGGGGCTCTCTGCTTGCACCGTATATTGGGGCTCTCTGCTTGCATCGTATATTGGGGCTCTCTGCTTGCACTGTATATTGGAGCTCTCTGCTTGCACTGTACATTGGGGCTCTCTGCTTGCACTGTTTATTGGGGCTCTCTGCTTGCACTGTATATTGGGGCTCTCTGCTTGCACTGTATATTGGGGCTCTCTGCTTGCACCGTATTTTGGGGCTCTCTGCTTGCACTGTATATTGGGGCTCTCTGCTTGCACTGTACATTGGGGCTCTCTGCTTGCACTGTATGTTGGGGCTCTCTGCTTGCACCATATATTGGGGATCTCTGCTTGCCTTTTTATAAAAATATTTTTTATATATTTTCCGACTCTACATGTTGAACAGTCCCTTTATGTAAATTGTAGACGTCTGATGATCCAGAATTCCCGCATTCATGTCTACGATCCCACATGTAATTTGGAGGACTGCGGAGGGTCTGCAGCATCTCCCACCTCCGCCCTCAGCACTCTGACTGTACGCCGCCCGCAGTCTCACTGTTGCCAGGGCAACGCTGGCCGGTCCAGCAGCTGATAGGAATACCAAGTCCTCCTGTGTGGGTCATTATACGCCAGTGACCGCCCTCCGGTAAACCTTACCCTGCACAGGGCACATTCCCAAAAATGGATTTAAAGGAGCATTACGCTATAGCAGAAGTGTTATAAAGTGGAAAAACACTACAATACAGCCTGGTTTGGCTGATAACAGAGAGCAACAGCGAACAGAGGTTATAAACACGTATTATAATTTTTGCACTTTAGTTTTTCCCTCTCCTTCTTTTAAGAGCGGCAAACATTTCATTTCTCCGTCCACACTGCCATACGACGGCTCGTTGAATTGTACTTTTAAATAATTTTACCATATAATGTGCTGGAAAAATGGGGGAAAAAATAATCAAAGTGCAGTGAAATGATGAAAAAAAAAATTCCGGCATTAATTTTTTTTGTTTCGTTTTTACAGCGTTCACCGGTCAGTGCGATTATGGCGATAACAAAGTCGTGAAGTTTGTTTCAAAGTAATAACAAAAAATGAGAACCTTGCACCAAAAAAAAAAAAAATTGGTTTATGCCCCTATTGTATTTTCTGAGATTTGCATTTTTATTTTCTTTTTGCAATTGTGTGAGCGATTGTTTTTTTTCCTATGGCGAGCTGATGTTTTATTGGTGCCATTTTGGGGTTTATGCAAAATATTGATGTCTGTTTATTCCATTTTCAGAGGATACCAGATAATCAAAAAATTCTGATCCGGACATCATTTTTTTTTTTTTTTTTTATTCCTTTATTTACGTATTGGGAAAAAATGGATGATTCACACTTTTTTATTTTTTTTTACATTTTTATTTATTTTATATAAAGTTGGTTTTTTTGTCCTCTATTGGAACCTGAGGTCATTTCATCGCTTGTACTTTATTCTGCCATTTTACATATCGCAAAAATGAAGACTGAGCTGTCGATAACCAAAATGGCGGCGGCGTGGATCTTTATAAGGCTCCAGGCTGCCATGGTGGCAACCCATCAGCCGAATCACAACCATTCAGGTGCCATTGGGCAATCACCGCCTCTTAGGCAACTGTTTAGATGCAACTTTTAGAGTTTGACAGCAGCCTGTAAACTGTTCATCAGCCGTGATCTGAGCTAGCTCTGATCACTGCTGTTATGGGCAGGTGCCGGCTGTATAACGCAGCTATCACCGTTCCTGAGCCCGCTCCATACACCTATGTGGCTCATAGCAATGGTGACTCGGGGCCACTCTGCTAATAACTGATCTGATAATACCCCATCCCTTTAATATTACCAGGAGATCTGTTTTACCCCCTACCATTAGTATATAGTGTTCAGGAGCCGCTGCGGACGGTAATTGTGATCGTATAGCGCCCTCTGCTGTCACAACCTTGTATTATTTTCCAAACCAGAACTGTAGAAATACTGTAAGCCCTTCATCCATCTCTTAAAGGGATAGTCTGTAATATGACAGTGATGGGGTCACATGACTTTATCTGCCCTCGGCTAGGTTGGCCTTTCTGTGGAGACCATATGATCCGTCCATTAAATATATGATAATATGAAAAATATTGCTGAAATTTCAAGATAACTCATCTTTCCCCGACTCCCCAACCTGTCTTAACAGAGACTATTATCGCATAACTAGTCAAATCTGCCATTCAGAAGTGTCAGAAAGTTGTGTTAGATGTCATCCAGCTTTCCCAGACTCCTGAATCAGTTCAGTGATGCAAGACGGATTGTAATGCTACATACATACAAATCTGGGAAAGCTGGATGAAAATTCCCTGTGAAAATAGACAATTTTATAAAGTCTTGTAAAGCTTGGTGACAGCTAGTGATGAGCGAATATACTCGTTACTCGAGATTTCTCTAGCACGCTCGGGTGTCCTGAGATTTAGTTTTTCTTGCCGCAGCTGAATGATTTACATCTGTTAGCCAGCATAAGTACATGTGGGGATTCCCTAGCAACCAGGCAACCCCCACATGTACTTATGCTGGCTAACAGATGAAAATCATTCAGCTGCGGTGAGGAAAACTAAATCTCCGAGCACTAAAAAATACTCAGAGGACCCCCGAGCGTGCTCGAGAAATCCCGAGTAACGAGTATATTAGCTCATCACTAGTGACAGCCCGTATGCAGCGGCCACACCTAGTGGGGGTCCTAGTGCCTGTGTGGATAGGAAAAAAATAAATAAAGGTTGCAATTTTTTTTGCCACCACTGGTTGGAGCTAGCTTCATATGAATTTATTATTGAGTTCAATGCAAGCTGTATAAACTATCTAGCAGGGGGTCCCCCTAGTGGCACTTACAGGAATATAGAATTGTGTCATGCTACACTATGGCTTTGTGTAGGTAACCCTGGATATCAACAAGAAAGTAAAAAGGAAAGACATTGTAGAAACACTTTGCTATTAAAACTACTACTAGGCCATTTATTATCATAAGACAATCTAGAATGATATATATACCATAAACAATTAAAGGGATTGTCTTGTAAAAGAAGGTTATCACCTACCCACAGTCTCTACCATTTACAATAAATGATGTCACAGCTCACCTCCTCCTCCTCTTGTACAATGACTGATAACACCTCTATATACAGTAGATAACACAGGATCCACCATTCACAATAGGTGATGTCACAGCTCACCTCCTCCTCCTGTACAATTGTAATAATTATAGGGAATAACTCAGGAGACTCTTTGCGTGGAACAAGACAACTATAGGACACAGTTTTATAAGTGGTAAAGTCTATATTATCACACGGTGATTCAAACAGGTGCAGAGAGAAACTCAAGTCCACAACCCTTGGTGTAAATATTAAACGCAGCTTAAACAGTCTATAGGGAACTTCAGAGGAAAATGCAATCACGCAGAAAGTCTATGAAGCACGGTTATTCTTGAGGATACTTGACACGAATAAGTCCTTGTTTTAGTCCAAACATAGATAGATATGCTTATAAGGCAGTTCAAGCAATGTCTTATCTCAACCAGGGAGGCCTGGGTGATAATCTCAAGTTTAAGCAGAGCAGCAACAGCTTACATGTCCAGCAAATGCAGATGGGAGTAAACACGAGCAGCAGATGAAGGAGGCTTACTGGAAACTGGTGTATGCAGCAGGAACTCAGAGCAGAGTAGCAGGATAACCACACAGGTTCACAGGAGCAGGTATATAGCCAGGGAGTCACCAGAGTCAGGAGCTGGATGCAAGGCAGAATACTCTAGCACAGACTGAAGGCTGGGGTGGAGTTTTATAGCAGGAAGACACAGTGCACATGAGACCAAAGATGCCATCTTGGAAAAGGGCAGTAATGCACAAAAGGTAATAAAAATGTTCAGAGTCCTGACAACAATGACTGATAACACCTCTATATACAGTAGATAACACAGGATCCAGCATTCACAATAGGTGATGTCACAGCTCACCTCCTCCTCCTGTACAATGACTGATAACACCTCTATATACAGTAGATAACACAGGATCCAACATTCACAATAGGTGATGTCACAGCTCACCTCCTCCTGTACAATGATTGATAACACCTCTATATACAGTAGATAACACAGGATCCACCATTCACAATAGGTGATGTCACAGCTCACCTCCTCCTGTACAATGACTGATAACACCTCTATATACAGTAGATAACACAGGATCCAAAATTCACAATAGGTGATGTCACAGCTCACCTCCTCCTCCCCCTATACAATGACTGATAAAACCTCTATATACAGTAGATAACACAGGATCCACCATTTACAATAGGTGATATCACAGCTCACCTCCTCCTCCTGTACAATTACTGATAACACCTATATATTCAGTAGATAACACAGAATCCGCCATTCACAATAGGTGATGTCACAGCTCACCTCCTCCTCCTGTACAATGACTGATAACTCCCTCTATATACAGTAGATAACACAGGATCTACCATTCACAATAGGTGATGTCACAGCTCACCTCCTCCTGTACAATGATTGATAACACCTCTATATACAGTAGATAACACAGGATCCGCCATTCACAATAGGTGATGTCACAGCTCACCTCCTCCTCCTCCTGTACAATGGCTGATAACATCTCTATATACAGTAGATAACACAGGATCCACCATTCACAATAGTTGATGTCACAGCTCACCTCCTCCTCCTGTACAATGACTGACAACACCTCTATATACAGTAGATAACACAGGATCCACCATTCACAATAGTTGATGTCACAGCTCACCTCCTCCTCCTGTACAATGACGGATAACACCTCTATATACAGTAGATAACACAGGATCCACCATTCACAATAGTTGATGTCACAGCTCACCTCCTCCTCCTGTACAATGACTGATAACACCTCTATATACAGTAGATAACACAGGATCCACCATTCACAATAGGTGATGTCACAGCTCACCTCCTCCTCCTGTACAATGACTGATAATACCTCTATATACAGTAGATAACACAGGATCCACCATTCACAATAGGTGACAACTTAAGCACAACAGACCTTCAGGGAAATTCCATCTTAACCAATATTTATAACACACTTCAGTACTCCTACTTCTTCTCAGCCCACCAGAAGTATTAGATATCCACGTCTAAACCCCTCTAGACAACCAGGAATATGAGAGGAATACCATCCCTAACCCGGAACCATCTCAGGTTCAAGTGGATGATGTCATGTATGTACAAAGTTGGAAAGGTCCAGGGTCATGGTGCTGCCTCCATTGTGGACACTTCTTGAAAACCTCCTAGATCAGGAGGACGTTACGGTTGTCACCCACTTGGCCAGATAGGATGATGCAGAGACATCTGTGTTCAGGACATGACTGACAGGTCGTAGGTATCATCCTGGCGTCATCCTGGCAAGAGATGTGTTTTTCTTTGAAGGTGGACAATAGACGCTTAATACAAGTGCTGTGCTGATTCTCTGAGGTCACCACCAGCTAGGAGCTGGAGATAAACCACGACTATGCAAAAGTAAAGTCAGAATCTGCACAAACCATCGTCTGCCAGGAAATGGTCATGACCCATCTACAGATCACAATCTATGGCTGCAGGAGCGAAACTGAAATATATGGACCCCCACCCAGTAAAGGGGGTTTCTAAACTTTTTGAACTTACTTTCATGGGGTATTCCCTAACATCCCCTTCCCAGTAAGTTCCCCACCCATTACTAGATTTGAAGACCCCAGTCACACTTCCCTCTCCACCCTCTCATCTACATACAGTGGGTACGGAAAGTATTCAGACACCTTTAAATTTTTCACTGTTTGTTTCATTGCAGCCATTTGGTAAATTCAAAAAAGTTCATTTTTTTCTCATTAATGTTCACTCTGCACCCCATCTTCACTGAAAAAAAGACAGAAATGTAGAAATTTTTGCAATTTTATTAAAAAAAAAAGAAAAACAGCCATGAGTCTTCTTGGGAATGATGCAACAAGTTTTTGATATCTGGATTTGGTGATCCTCTGCCATTCTTCCTTGCAGAACCTCTCCAGTTCCATCAGGTTGGATGGTGAACGTTGGTGGACGCCATTTTCAGGTCTCTCCAGATATGGTCAGTTGGGTTTAGGTCAGGGCTCTCTCTGGCTGGGCCGGTCAAGAATGGTCACAGAGTTGTTCTGAAGCCACTCCTCTGTTATTTTAGCTGTGTGCTTAGGGTCATTGTCTTGTTGGAAGGTGAACCTTCTGCCAAGTCTGAGGTCCAGAACACTCTGGAAGAGGTTTTCATCCAGGATATCTCTGTACTTGGCCACATTCATGTTTCTTTCAATAGCAACAAGTTGTCCTGTCCCTGCAGCTGAAAAACACCGCCATAGCATGATGTTGCCACCACCATGTTTCACTGTTGGGATTGTATTGGGCAGGTGATGAGCAGTGCCTGGTTTTCTCCACACATCCCGCTTAGAATTATCACCAAAAAGGTCTATCTTTGTCTCATCAGACCAGAGAATCTTATTTGTCATTGTCTGGGAGTCCTTCATGTGTTTTTTAGCAAACTCTATGCAGGTTTTCATATGTCTTGCACTGAGGAGAGGCTTCCATTGGGCCACTCTGCCATAAAGGCCCGACTGGTGGAGGCTGCAGTGATAGTTGAGTTTGTGGAACTTTCTCCCTTCTCCATACTGCATCTCTGGAGCTCAGCCACAGTGATCCTGGGTATCTTCTTTACCTCTCTCATGAAGGCTCTTCTCCGATGATTGCTCAGTTTGGCTGGACGGCCAGGTCTAGGAAGACTTCTGGTGGTCCCAAACTTCTACCATGTAAGGATTATGGAGACCACTGTGCTCTTAGGAACCTTGAGTACTGCAAAAATTCTGTTGTAAACTTAGCCAGATCTGTGCCTTGCCACAATTCTGTCTCTGAGCTTCTTGGCCAGTTCCTTTGACCTCATGATTCTCATTTGGTCTGACATGCACTGTGAGCTGTGAGGTCTTAAATAGACAGGTGTGCGCCTTTCCAAATCAAGTCCTATCAGTTTAATTAAACACAGCTGGACTCCAATGAAGGAGTAGAACCATCCTATGGGTATCAATCTAAGATGCCGATAAAGAGACGATCCATGTGTACATGTGCTGCTGTGTTCTTTTTTTATCCATATGATGCAGTTTGCAGCTTTGCACGTGTTCACATTAGGGGTGCTGGTTGGCTTTTTTTCTCTATTTAGTTATTGGATGTGGCTGCATCCAGACTGATCTTGCACTCCTCCCATTGACCTTGCAGGTGGCGGTAATCAACTCTACCTGCCCATAAATTGTAGGTTTAGCCCAGAGTGACATGTTTTGTCCATAGTTGTAGGCTGGTGGCCCAAAAGTGGCATGTACGGTAGAGTAGGACCCATCAGAGGGAGATCACCTTGCCGTGGTTGATGGGCACGCATGAATTGGCCAATTTATGCGCTAAGAATCTTCATTTCATCTATTACTGTAAGTTTTATGAAAAAAAAAAATTTTGAAAAAATTTGTGAAAAATATTTTTGAGAAGTATAATTCATATTGAATATTTGTCTGTGTTTTCACATGGCCTAGATTCATGTACATGTGCTGCTGTGTTTTTTTTTTTATCCATATGATGCAGTTTGCAGCTTTGCACGTGTTCACATTAGGAGTGCTGGTTGGCTTTTCTCTCTCTCTCTCTCTCTCTCTCTCTATATACAAATAAAAAAGTTAAAAACACAAAAGAAAGACATCCAAAAACAAGACGGGTAACTCGGACCATCAATGGTTTATAAGACGGGGGGGCAAAGCTCAGGGATTCGTTGAGGCCCTTAGGCACCATTGTATCTAAAGCAATAATCCACTTAGTCTCCATCTGGGCAAGTAGTTTTTTGTTATTGCCACCTCTAATGCCCAGATGGAGAATATCCATTACCCAGATTTTAAATGTCCTAGCATCACATCCGTGGTGAGACTTAAAATTCCAGGGAATCGTTTTCAACTCTGAAAGTTCAGACACTGTCGCGGCCCGCCAATGTCCCGCACATGCTCACGCACCCATACCCGAAGTTCCCTAGTGGTGAGGCAAACGTATATCCTGGGGCAGCCACAGGTGGCATAATAAACAACATTGGTGCTGCCGTAGGATATACGCTGGCGTATATCAAAAGTTCTCAAACCATCAGAAGATGCGAAACTAGAGCAACGCAGGACATTGGCACAGGCGAGACAGTGTCCACACGGGCCATAGCCCGACATAGGCCCACGTGTACCCAAGAGGTGTTGATGAGTCTAATTGGACCATCGCCACAAGGAGTCTTTCTTGCTCGATCATATCCACGCCTGATGCATCTACGGCTGTACCCCCGGGTCTCAAAACGGTCCCTCAAATTGGAGGCCTGAGTCTCAAACCTAGTGTCAGAAGAACAAATCCGTCTCACCCTGAGAAACTGTACGACCGGGACAGCCCTAATGGTAGCTGGATGGTGTGCTGACTTAGCATGAATCAAAAAATTTACTGATGAGGACTTCCTGAAGACATCCGTCTGGACACGACGATGAGGATCAACCTCCAGAGAGACATCCAGAAAGTCCACTTTAGTGTCACTATACATGTAAGTCAGCTGAATATTAAATGAGTTGCTATTTAGTTGTGTCCTAAAATCCTCGAGTTGATGCACCGTCCCATCCCACAACATAAGAATGTCATCAATATATCTGAGCCAGCACAGCACATGGGAGGCTGCCGGCACACCCCCATTGCCAAAGAGGGATCTCTGCCAGGAACGCAGGAAGAGATTGGCGAACGCAGGCGCACAGGCCGCGCCCATGGCTGTGCCACATTTCTGTAAATAAAAGATGACCTTGAAGTCAAAGAAGTTGTGGGTAAGGACACAGTGCAGCAACTCGAGGATCAGCTCACAAAAAGGGCTGTCCAGGTCAGAGGCACCCAGGAAGATGCAGACTGCATCCAGACCGTGGGAGTGATCGATACAAGTATAAGGTGACTCCACGTCAGCTGTGACCAGAAGAACATGTTTGTCCACAAGGATACCATCAACCCGTGCCAGGACGTCCGCTGTGTCACACAGAGGTTCTTTTTGCATGATGAAAAATAACTCTTTCGTTTATTAGTGCAACCAGTTCAATGATAAATTATTTAAACGTTTTCGGTCACAAGACCTTCATCAGAAACATCTCATATGAAACTGAAATACATAATATATAGAAAAACCACATGTTATACAATTTAAATTACATATAAAGGACCAGTATATGCACACAGATAAAACAAAACAAAATACAATGGACTCACGGAGCACGTCTGGATTCATCCTGACCGTCACGGTTGTCACTTATCGTTTTTCATATGATATATTTAAACAGCATCCATTGTATTTTGTTTCGTTTTATCTGTGTGCATATACTGGTCCTTTATATGTAATTTAAATTGTATAACATGTGGTTGTTCTATATATTATGTATTTCAGTTTCATATGAGATGTTTCTGATGAAGGTCTTGTGACCGAAAACGTTTAAATCATTTATCATTGAACTGGTTGCACTAATAAACGAAAGAGTTATTTTTCATCATGCAAAAAGAACCTCTGAGTGCCAAATTATTATTTATCTATTGACGGGTTGGAATCCTTACTTGAGCACCACCCAGGATCCTCGAGTGCCGTGTATATCTTATATGTCCGCTGTGTCACAGACATAGGAGGATAAGGTTTCGACTATAGGTTTCAACTAAAAATCGATCAATTTGCATATGGCATCACACAATCCTCCAATCCCCGACACTATAGGATGCCCCGGGGGATTAAGGCAATCAAAGACACCCTTAGTAATAATATTTGCCTCGTAGGCCCTGAACAGAATAGATAAGAGCTCCGTCAAGGAGGACATGGGATTCTACGACAATTTGACATAGGTAGTAGTGTCTCTAAGCTGACGAAAAGCTTCACGTCCGTATTTCTCCTTTGGCCAGATGAAGATGTTCCCCCCCTTGTCCGCTGGTTTGAAGACAATGTCAGTAAAAGTTTATAATTGCGTAATTACCAGACGTTGGCTAAAGGTTATATTATCATATTTACGTTTAGGTGACTATTTCTTAAGATCCTCAGAAACCAATCTGGTAAAGATCTCTACCTCTTTTTGCAATAGATGTTGTTATCCATTACTCCCAAACTGTAATAACCCTGTGAAGCCAGTCACTACTCTTGGACAAGCCGTGATGCAGGATAGTCAAACGTTCTGAGGTCGGATACCAAGAGAACATGTCGTAAACTAAGGGGAAAGACAAAGGTGTAGTCAGGTCGTGGTTCGAGGTCAGAATACCAAAAAGGCAATGGATGAAAGCAAAGGGGCTAGGCAAATGGCTGGTCAAAGCAAGGTCCAAGGTCAGTCAGCAATGGATCAACAAACAGAGCACTGAGACACAAGGCAAACATGCACCACCGAGCAAATGCTACGACTGGCAGCGATCTGGGACTGACAGCTTAGTTAAGTAGCTGGGCAATTAATCAGAACAGGGAACACCTGAAGGAAGCTCAGCACCTCCCAATCTCAGATTGTATGGCTGAGCTGTCTATCAAAATACTGACAGCTCAGCACGCCCTGTCACTAGATTGGACGATTGAGCTGTCACTCACCAAACAGCTGAGCACTACCATGATTCCATAGGGCAGCAAAAGTGTCACTCATTGCGTCCCAGACACACTGAGTAGAGGAATTGTGACACCCCTCTCCATGATATTCCATTTCCAGGCCGTGTATTCTGATAAGGAGATTTCCTAAAAACATTTCAGATGACCAACCATCATCTCCATGAGGTCTTGTCAACGGATAAGATGCAACGGATAAGATGCTCCTGGTTCCAGGGCCCAAGAATGAACAATCACACAGCACGACCTGTATGCAATGCAGTCTATACATTTCATTTAATATACATATATACATATGCTGGATGGACGATTTGCCCAATATTTCATTGAGAGAAGCGGAACAGAGCATCTGATCAGCATGTGACTGCACGTATGCAAATCGCCCACTCCCACAGGAAACGTAGCAAAAATATTCTCTCTCTCCGGCAGAACGTCCAGACGGAAAATGTTAAAATAATCCTTTATTTCACATAGTTAAAAACAGGATAAATAGGAAAAAATCTCAGAAGGCTGATCCGCGTGTTTCAAATTGTGACTTTCTTACTCATAGCAACTAATTGTAACAGTATGGGCATTGCACACACAGTTGTGTTTCGGCACAGAGACTGCAGACTTTTTAGCCCCATAAAAGCCCTTTTTAAAGCTGTTTAAAGCTCCAATTTTGGAACAAATCAAGCCATACATGTCGCACGAAGCAAGGATCACCAAGCCATGCCTACTTTGGACACATCATACGAACAGAGCGATCACTGGAGAAGGACATCACGGTCGGAAGAATAGAAGGAACAAGGCAAAGAGGAAGACCAACAACCTGATGGATTGATACTATCAAGATAATGGTGGAGAAGACCCTGGTGGACCTCTCTAGGCTTCACAAGATCGAGCTTCCTACAGAGCATTCATCCATCAAGTTGCCATGGCTCGAGATCAAGACAAAGGCTGTTAAATAATAGTGCACACGTAGGAAATGTGGTGCAGAATTTTCTGCACTAAATCTGCATCTCCTGGCAGATTTGATGCAGTTTCTGTGCAGTTTCTGTGCAGATTTTACCAGTGCAGATTTTTATCATGGAGGGGTGCAGAAATGCTGCAGAACTGCACAAAAGAAGCGACATGCACTGCTTTGAAATCTGCAGCGTTTCTGCGCAGATTTTTCTGCACCATGTGCACAGCTTTTTTTTTCACATTGATTTACATTGTACTGTAAATCACAGTGCAGTTCTGCACCAATTCTGCACTAAATCTGCATCGTGTGCACATACCCTTAATCTCCCTGACCTGTGGACAAAAAAAAATACATAAACCTGTTGCTTTCCATCAGTCTTGTTGCGTTGATGCCCGCTTTCCAAAATAGGTAATCAGACCCATTGATGGAGGCTTCCTGTGGCCTCTGTTGTTTGGGCAGATTCATCTGTCACTCTATGGGTGGCTTTGTGGTCATCTTCCACTTTCTTGCTTTCAGGACTTGATTTGGGTTGGTTTTTGCTGAGATGTTTCTTTTTTTTGACTCCCTGGGTCTGTGACACCACCATCCTTGCCACCCCTCTTTCCTTCTACTTTACATTCCACTTCTTCTGTTCCTTGCTGGAGGCTATGGAGATAACTGACCGTACTACCTTGATTCAGCCTAAAGACCCAGACGAAGAACTCTTAATGTTGGATCATGATGAAGAACGCAGCCATCGGATAGAATTAGTGTAAGGAGACAACTCTTCGGTAGCAGGCGTTCTGTGTTCCTCAAACCTTCTCACCATCCCCTCCATTCTTTGATCTAATCCCAGACTCTTGTGACATTTGCTCTTTAAAGCCTCCATCAGAAGGCCTTTCCATCCGATTCACACCCATTGATGGCAGATTTGCTCCTTAGGACTGTGAGGAAAATTAGTTGATGACTTCCATATATTGATGACGTATCCTTGGGTAGGTGATCGATATCAGATTGGTGGGGTCATACTAGTGTTGAGCGAACGTTCTCGGATAAAGTGTTAACTGAGTATGCTCAGGTGCTAACCAAGTGTCTTCGACATGCTCGAATAATATGTTTGAGTCCCCGCGGCTGCATGTCCCGCGGCTGTTCACCTAACAGGCTATCCATGCATGAGTTGCGGCTGTCAAACAGCCGTGAAACATGCAGCTGCTGCAACTCAAACATAGTATTCGAGCACCCTGAAAACACACCGGTAGATTCCAAGCATGGCGGATAATGCCTTATCCAACCACGTTCAATCATTGGCCGGTATCACACTTGCGAGTGTGATGTGAGAAACTCGCGCGAGCCTCTCGCATCAATACCCGGTGCTGCCGCCGGCACTTGGGACTGGAGTATGCTGCTGCATAGAAATACATGTAGCCGCACGCTCCGGTCCTGAGTGCCGGCGGCAGCGCTGGGTATTGATGCGAGAGACTCGCGCAAGTTTTTCGCATCACACTCGCAAGTGTGACTTCCGCCATCAATAGATCCTACTGTGGCCAGACGCAGATCTCCATAAACTGTGTAGTGGCCGTTCTTGGCACTGTTGCTCAGCTCCCAATCACTTCAATTCGACTTGAGCTGCAGTACCGAAAATGGCCACAACACAATACACGGTGCTATACTTTTGCCACCTCTGTACACGGTTTACATGCCGCAGCAGCGGGAGCTTCATACAGTCGATCGGTGGTGGTGCCAGAGGTCAGATCCCCACCGGTGTGATATCGATGGCCTATCCCATCATGTTAGAAGGAATGGACAGCCCCCTTTAATAGTCACCCATCTTTCATAGCAGATCAGTTTTGGATGCAGTGTAACCCTGGGGCATGTCTCCTCACTATTTTACACAGTGGGGGATTCCGAGCAAAATACGGAAGGGTATTTTTCCATTTGTTCTTGGAATCGACAGGGGTCTCCGAAGTTGGACGCAACTGACCATTGTCTGATGGCTCATCCTGATATAACATTATATATTCGGGATACCCTTACAAAGTGAAACATGTTAGATTTCCGTTCCTAAGCCAAGACTAATAGTAATGCAGTGTGTCTATGTTGCAATCCCTGGTGGTCTAGGGTCAATAATGGTTTACAAGCTCCAGTCTAAGACTGTAGAGTCGCTTTTAGCAGGTGGAAGATTCTGCAAGTTCCCGGTGTCATGGGGGACCCTCAACCCCCTATTAATTTACCACTCACAGCCCTGGAATCTGAAATGCCAAGAAGTAATTCCAAATAAGTCACTTCTTGACTGATGCAAACGACTACAGAATTTCCATTTACTGGTATTTTTACTTTTGCTGGTGGAAGGGCTTCTTATTCATTCCTTAATCATTCTGCATTTTATCCCCCCATTTTCTCCCCAGAGCTGCGCTCCGGCTTTCTCATCCGTCCCGTGTAATGAGCCGTCAGTTCTTTACAGTTTACACAGCGCTGACATCCTTCCAGCCGTAGCCCAAGGCTTTGTCACAGCTCTCCTATCATGTAATGCCTGCCAACTGGAGGTCGGCCAACCGAGCCTGGCCAGCGGTGATGACGAGGAGTATTAAATCATATCAAATGGCGAAATCTGTTGCATTCGACATGGGGACGGCGTGAACATATTTGCAGTTTTTGGAGCTGTGATCTCTTCTTATTGAGAACACATCAGTGATTCCAGAAAAGAT
Organism: Ranitomeya variabilis; assembly: GCF_051348905.1. Lineage (NCBI taxonomy): Eukaryota > Metazoa > Chordata > Amphibia > Anura > Dendrobatidae > Ranitomeya > Ranitomeya variabilis. Next base: position 28,072,897 of record NC_135234.1, on the reverse strand, counting down.
GGCGCACTGCTTCCCCCTCAACTCCTCCTGTAGCACCGTCGCTGGGCAGAGTACGATGGACTATGGAAGGTGCAAAAAAATGCTCCAGTGATGTTTATTATAGGACCTATGACCATAAATCAGGGTCGCCGCTGCTCAAAGGGTCTGTTATTGTCTACATCGAAAGAGCTGCAGCCAATCAGTGAGTTCAGCGACTGTGCCCGAGTTGACGGCACAGATCTCTCAGAGCCGCTGAGCTCACTGATTGGCTGCAGCTCTGTGAACCATAAAAGACACCAGGAGCAATGGTGGACACTCAGCGCTGGACCAGGGGAGGGTAGTATTGAACAGGTTTTTTTTTAACCTCCACTAGAGTTTGTAGGAAAAAGTTTTCTGAAAGGGAACAACCCCTCCAACATCCTAGTACTGGGCAACCCCTTTAATGACTTATATCTTCAGGCCTCATGATTTTTTTTTTTTACTCAAAAAACGGACCGATCTTCATCAGTGATTGATCAGTGACATTCTCATATGTCCAAAATGTAATAAAAAATGACAAATCTTCTCCTATCCACTATGATATTAACCATAGACAGCACACACATTACTCCATGATGCCGGCCATATTTCTGTAGACTCGGATGGGTGATTTTGATCCATGACTTGAAACAAAAACTGGTATGTTGCTGGGATTAGGGTCTGCAAAACACACGGATATGTGCACAGCCCTATAGACTATAATGGGTACGTGTTCTATCCCTGAAAAAAACACAGAACACGTATGTGAGAATGGGACGTCTGAATGGGGCCTTAGAATAGGTCACCAGATTGGTGGGGGTCTCGCACTCCACGCCCGCTCTGGTCAGCAGTTTGCTGGTTTGTAGCAGGACAGCGCCATACACTGTGTAGTGGCCGCTATCAGGTACTGCGGCCAGCGGCATAACTAGAGCACATGATGTCACTGCCATGCGCCCCCAGTCACGTGCACGGCGACGTCAGCTGCTGGCCTCTGGTTAGCCGGCAGCAGGGCCGCCCCGAACGTATAGGCGAACTAGGCCGCCGCCAAGGGCGCCGACCCTAAGGGGGCGCCAGAGAAAAAATAGAAAAAATTATAAAAAATCTTTTCAAAAGGCAAAAAGTTTTAGGGATGGAAAGAAAAGTGTACATAAATTTTTTTACCATAAATTTAAAAGAAAAACCATTGAGCTTCAATTTACGCACGGAAAGGAGGCGCTAAACTACGGATGTGAGTCGTTTGCATCGTCTGCTGACAGGTGTTTGATCCCGCGTGTTAATTTTGCTCCTAAGTTTTCAAATGTTGGCAAAGCAAAGCTAACAACCAAAAATGCACAGTTAGCACACACTACACTAAGGGGGCGCCTGAGAGAAAAAAATACGTATACTTAAAAGCATACCTCCCAACCGTCCCGGATACAGCGGGACTGTCCCGATTTTGGCAGTCAGCCCCGCGATCCCGGGCGGGACATTAATTGTCCCACAGTGGTTGAGAGGTGTGCTGCAATATCAGGCGGTCAGCCTCATCCCTGCACCCGCAGAGCTGCCTGAGCACAGCACACCACATATTGGCTGCTTTGTGGCCACAGGACCTGTGATGAGGTCACAAGGGGGAGGAGTCAGAGGTGTGGCCTAAAATTTGCTGCGGCGCGCTTAGCGCGCTGCAAACTTTGTCCCTCTTTCCCATCTTCAAAAGTTGGGAGGTATGTTAAAAGTAGTAGGGGCACAACAAAATAGTTTCGCCTAGGGCACCGTAATCTCTCAGGCCAGCCCTGGCCGGCAGCGTGTATAGCCACGGACGGACCCAGCAGGTCTCTGCACTGCAATACACTACAGTTGAATGAACGTCCAAGGACGCACATCCAGTTGAAGTTTACGTTGGCGTGGTGCAGAAGTCTCACATTCTGGCAATCGGTGGGGGTCTCAGTGCTCAGTGTTTGGGCCCCCATCAATCTTGCAGCTATCACTTTTCCGGTGGATAAGTGATAATGTTGTATTTCTGGAAAACCCCTTTAAGAAAGCGCTGTGGTTTGCACTTATAGGGTTACTATGTCTGACACTTATTGTTGATGGCACTTAAAGTGGTACAGTGGCTGGCACTTATGGGGTCACCGTGGTGGGTGCTGCTCCGGGCACTTATATGGGTGTAATACCTGGCACTTATGGGGTCACCGTGGTGGGTGCTGCTCCAGGCACTTATATGGGTGTAATACCTGGCACTTATGGGGTCACCGTGGTGGGTGCTGCTCTGGGCACTTATATGGGTGTAATACCTGGCACTTATGGGGTCACCGTGGTGGGTGCTGCTCCGGGCACTTATATGGGTGTAATACCTGGCACTTATGGGGTCACCGTGGTGGGTGCTGCTCCGGGCACTTATATGGGTGTAATACCTGGCACTTATGGGGTCACCGTGGTGGGTGCTGCTCCGGGCACTTATATGGGTGTAATACCTGGCACTTATGGGGTCACCGTGGTGGGTGCTGCTCCTGGCACATATATGGGTGTAATACCTGGCACTTATGGGGTCACCGTGGTGGGTGCTGCTCCGGGCACTTATATGGGTGTAATACCTGGCACTTATGGAGTCACCGTGGTGGGTGCTGCTCCGGGCACTTATATGGGTGTAATACCTGGCACTTATGGAGTCACCGTGGTGGGTGCTGCCCCGGGCACTTATATGGGTGTAATACCTGGCACTTATGGGGTCACCGTGGTGGGTGCTGCTCCGGGCACTTATATGGGTGTAATACCTGGCACTTATGGGGTCACCGTGGTGGGTGCTGCTCCTGGCACTTATATGGGTGTAATGTTGTGAATTTGCTTTTTGCTCCCTCTAGTGGTTACTAGTTTTTTGACTCTGGTTTTTCTGTCATTCCTTTTATCCGCACCTGGGTCGTTAGTTAGGGGTGTTGCTATATAAGCTCCCTAGACCTTCAGTTCAATGCCTGGCAACGTAGTTATCAGAGCTAGTCTGCTGTGCTCTTGTCTACTGATCCTGGTTCCAGTTATATCAGCTAAGTCTGCCTTTTTGCTTTTTGCTATTTGTTTTGGTTTTGTATTTTTGTCCAGCTTGTTCCAAATCTATATCCTGACCTTTGCTGGAAGCTCTAGGGGGCTGGTGTTCTCCCCCCGGACCGTTAGACGGTTCGGGGGTTCTTGAATTTCCAGTGTGGATTTTGATAGGGTTTTTGTTGACCATATAAGTTACCTTTCTTTATTCTGCTATCAGTAAGCGGGCCTCTCTGTGCTAAACCTGGTTCATTTCTGTGTTTGTCATTTCCTCTTACCTCACCGTTATTATTTGTGGGGGGCTTCTATCCAGCTTTGGGGTCCCCTTCTCTGGAGGCAAGAAAGGTCTTTGTTTTCCTCTACTAGGGGTAGCTAGATTCTCCGGCTGGAGCGTGTCATCTAGAATCAACGTAGGAATGATCCCCGGCTACTGCTAGTGTTGGCGTTAGGAGTAGATATATGGTCAACCCAGTTACCACTGCCCTATGAGCTGGATTTTTGTATTCTGCAGACTTCCACGTACCTCTGAGACCCTCGCCATTGGGGTCATAACAGTTTGCCAGGCCAGTATTAAATGTTTAATGCGTTGCAGAAGAGGGATTATAAGAAAGAAGATTCTGAGTTTTTTTTTTTTTTTCTTTCTTCTTCCCCTTTACCTCAGAGTGGCTATGCTTGCTGCAGACATGAATGTCCAGACCTTGATTACAAGTGTGGACCAGCTGGCTACTCGTGTGCAGGGCATACAAGACTATGTTATCAGAAATCCTAGGTCAGAACCTAAAATACCGATTCCTGAACTGTTTTCCGGAGACAGGTTTAAGTTTAGGAATTTTGTGAATAATTGTAAATTGTTTTTGTCCCTGAGACCCTGTTCATCTGGAGACTCTGCTCAGCAAGTAAAAATAGTTATTTCGTTCTTACGGGGCGACCCTCAGGATTGGGCTTTTTCGCTGGCGCCAGGAGATCCGGCATTGGCTGATATTGATGCGTTTTTTCTGGCGCTCGGTTTACTTTATGAGGAACCCAATCTTGAGATTCAGGCAGAAAAGGCCTTGCTGGCTATGTCTCAGGGGCAGGACGAGGCTGAAGTGTATTGCCAAAAATTTCGGAAATGGTCCGTGCTGACACATTGGAACGAGTGTGCACTGGCCGCTAATTTTAGAAATGGCCTATCTGAAGCCATTAAGAATGTTATGGTGGGTTTTCCCATTCCCACAGGTCTCAATGATACTATGGCACTGGCTATTCAAATTGACCGGCGGTTGCGGGAGCGCAAAACCGCAAATTCCCTCATGGTGTTGTCTGAACAGACACCTAATTCGGTGCAATGTGATAGAAAAACCGCAAATTCCCTCATGGTGTTGTCTGAACAGACACCTGATTTAATGCAATGTGATAGAATCCTGACTAGAAATGAGCGGAAAATTCATAGACGCCGGAATGGCTTGTGCTACTACTGTGGTGATTCTACACATGTTATCTCAGCATGCTCTAAACGTATAGCTAAGGTTGTTAGTCCTGTCACCGTTGGTAATTTGCAACCTAAATTTATTCTGTCTGTAACTTTGATTTGCTCACTGTCGTCTTATCCTGTCATGGCGTTTGTAGATTCAGGTGCTGCCCTGAGTCTTATGGATCTGTCATTTGCTAAGCACTGTGGTTTTACTCTTGAACCATTAGAAAATCCTATTCCTCTTAGGGGTATTGATGCTACGCCATTGGCAGCAAATAAACCGCAGTATTGGACACAGGTTATCATGTGCATGACTCCTGAACACCGCGAGGTGATACGTTTCCTGGTTTTACATAAAATGCATGATTTGGTTGTTTTAGGGCTGCCATGGTTACAGACCCATAATCCAGTCCTGGACTGGAAGGCTATGTCAGTCTCAAGTTGGGGCTGTCGTGGTATTCATGGGGATTCCCTGCCTGTGTCTATTGCTTCTTCTACGCCTTCGGAAGTTCCGGAGTATTTGTCTGATTATCAGGATGTCTTTAGCGAGTCCAGGTCCAGTGCATTGCCTCCTCATAGGGACTGTGACTGTGCTATAGATTTGATCCCGGGCAGTAAATTTCCTAAGGGAAGACTGTTTAATCTGTCGGTACCTGAACATACCGCTATGCGTTCATATATCAAGGAGTCTCTGGAGAAGGGGCATATCCGTCCTTCTTCTTCCCCTCTTGGTGCGGGATTCTTTTTTGTGGCAAAAAAGGACGGATCTTTGAGACCTTGTATTGATTATCGGCTTTTAAATAAGATCACTGTCAAATTTCAGTATCCTTTACCGCTGTTGTCTGACTTGTTTGCCCGGATTAAAGGTGCCAAGTGGTTCACCAAGATAGACCTTCGTGGTGCGTACAACCTTGTGCGCATTAAGCAAGGTGATGAATGGAAAACCGCATTCAATACGCCCGAAGGTCATTTTGAGTACTTGGTGATGCCTTTTGGGCTCTCCAATGCGCCTTCAGTTTTTCAGTCCTTTATGCATGACATTTTCCGGAAGTATCTGGATAAATTTTTGATTGTTTATCTGGATGATATTTTGGTTTTTTTCTGATGATTGGGATTCGCATGTGGAGCAGGTCAGGTTGGTCTTTAAAATTTTGCGTGAAAATTCTTTGTTTGTCAAGGGCTCAAAGTGTCTCTTTGGTGTACAGAAGGTTCCCTTTTTGGGGTTCATTTTTTCCCCTTCTGCTGTGGAGATGGACCCAGTCAAGGTCCGAGCTATTCTTGATTGGACTCAGCCCTCGTCGGTTAAGAGTCTTCAGAAGTTCTTGGGTTTCGCTAACTTCTACCGTCGTTTTATCGCTAATTTTTCTAGCATTGTGAAACCGTTGACGGATATGACCAAGAAGGGCTCCGATGTGGCTAACTGGGCTCCTGCTGCCGTGGAGGCTTTCCAGGAGTTGAAGCGCCGGTTTACTTCGGCGCCTGTTTTGTGCCAGCCCGATGTCTCACTTCCCTTTCAGGTTGAGGTGGATGCTTCAGAGATTGGAGCAGGGGCCGTTTTGTCGCAGAGAGGCCCTGGTTGCTCTGTTATGAAACCTTGTGCCTTTTTCTCCAGGAAGTTTTCGCCTGCCGAGCGAAATTATGATGTGGGCAATCGGGAGTTGTTGGCCATGAAATGGGCATTTGAGGAGTGGCGTCATTGGCTCGAGGGTGCTAAGCATCGTGTGGTGGTCTTGACTGATCACAAAAATCTGATGTATCTCGAGTCTGCTAAACGCCTTAATCCGAGACAGGCCCGCTGGTCATTGTTTTTCTCCCGCTTTGATTTTGTTGTCTCGTATTTACCAGGTTCAAAGAATGTGAAGGCCGATGCTCTTTCTAGGAGCTTTGTGCCTGATGCTCCTGGAGTCGCTGATCCTGTTGGTATTCTTAAAGATGGAGTTATCTTGTCAGCTATTTCTCCGGATCTGCGACGTGTGTTGCAGAGATTTCAGGCTGATAGGCCTGAGTCTTGTCCACCTGACAGACTGTTTGTCCCGGATAAATGGACCAGCAGAGTCATTTCCGAGGTTCATTCCTCGGTGTTGGCAGGTCACCCGGGAATTTTTGGCACCAGAGATCTGGTGGCCAGGTCCTTTTGGTGGCCTTCCTTGTCAAGGGATGTGCGGTCATTTGTGCAGTCCTGTGGGACTTGTGCTCGAGCTAAGCCTTGCTGTTCTCGTGCCAGCGGTTTGCTCTTGCCCTTGCCTGTCCCGAAGAGACCTTGGACACATATCTCCATGGATTTCATTTCTGATCTTCCGCTATCTCAGGGCATGTCCGTTATCTGGGTGATATGTGATCGCTTCTCCAAGATGGTCCATTTGGTTCCTTTGCCTAAGCTGCCTTCCTCTTCCGATCTGGTTCCTGTGTTTTTCCAGAACGTGGTTCGTTTGCACGGCATCCCTGAGAATATTGTGTCAGACAGAGGATCCCAGTTCGTTTCTAGGTTCTGGCGATCCTTTTGTAGTAGGATGGGCATTGATTTGTCGTTTTCGTCTGCTTTCCATCCTCAGACTAATGGACAGACGGAGCGAACCAATCAGACTTTGGAGGCTTATTTGAGGTGTTTTGTCTCTGCTGATCAGGACGATTGGGTGACATTCTTGCCGTTGGCTGAGTTTGCCCTTAATAATCGGGCTAGTTCCGCCACCTTGGTTTCGCCTTTTTTCTGCAACTCTGGTTTCCATCCTCGCTTTTCTTCGGGTCATGTGGAGCCTTCTGACTGTCCTGGGGTGGATTCTGTGGTAGATAGGTTGCAGCGGATCTGGAATCATGTGGTGGACAACTTGAAGTTGTCACAGGAGAGGGCTCAGCGCTTTGCCAACCGCCGCCGCGGTGTGGGTCCCCGACTACGCGTTGGGGATTTGGTATGGCTTTCTTCCCGCTTTGTTCCTATGAAGGTCTCCTCTCCCAAATTTAAACCTCGTTTTATTGGGCCTTACAAGATATTGGAAATCCTTAATCCTGTATCTTTTCGTCTGGATCTTCCTGTGTCGTTTGCTATTCACAATGTATTTCATAGGTCCTTGTTGCGGCGGTACATTGTGCCTGTAGTTCCTTCTGCTGAGCCTCCTGCTCCGGTGTTGGTTGAGGGCGAGTTGGAGTACGTGGTGGAGAAGATCTTGGATTCTCGCCTCTCCAGGCGGAGGCTTCAGTACCTGGTCAAGTGGAAGGGCTATGGTCAGGAGGATAATTCCTGGGTGGTCGCCTCTGATGTTCATGCGGCCGATTTAGTTCGTGCCTTTCATGCCGCTCATCCTGATCGCCCTGGTGGTCGTGGTGAGGGTTCGGTGACCCCTCACTAAGGGGGGGGTACTGTTGTGAATTTGCTTTTTGCTCCCTCTAGTGGTTACTAGTTTTTTGACTCTGGTTTTTCTGTCATTCCTTTTATCCGCACCTGGGTCGTTAGTTAGGGGTGTTGCTATATAAGCTCCCTAGACCTTCAGTTCAATGCCTGGCAACGTAGTTATCAGAGCTAGTCTGCTGTGCTCTTGTCTACTGATCCTGGTTCCAGTTATATCAGCTAAGTCTGCCTTTTTGCTTTTTGCTATTTGTTTTGGTTTTGTATTTTTGTCCAGCTTGTTCCAAATCTATATCCTGACCTTTGCTGGAAGCTCTAGGGGGCTGGTGTTCTCCCCCCGGACCGTTAGACGGTTCGGGGGTTCTTGAATTTCCAGTGTGGATTTTGATAGGGTTTTTGTTGACCATATAAGTTACCTTTCTTTATTCTGCTATCAGTAAGCGGGCCTCTCTGTGCTAAACCTGGTTCATTTCTGTGTTTGTCATTTCCTCTTACCTCACCGTTATTATTTGTGGGGGGCTTCTATCCAGCTTTGGGGTCCCCTTCTCTGGAGGCAAGAAAGGTCTTTGTTTTCCTCTACTAGGGGTAGCTAGATTCTCCGGCTGGAGCGTGTCATCTAGAATCAACGTAGGAATGATCCCCGGCTACTGCTAGTGTTGGCGTTAGGAGTAGATATATGGTCAACCCAGTTACCACTGCCCTATGAGCTGGATTTTTGTATTCTGCAGACTTCCACGTACCTCTGAGACCCTCGCCATTGGGGTCATAACAGTGTAATACCTGGCACTTATGGGGTCACCGTGCTGGGTGCTGCTCCGGGCACTTATATGGGTGTAATACCTGGCACTTATGGGGTCACCGTGGTGGGTGCTGCTCCTGGCACATATATGGGTGTAATACCTGGCACTTATGGGGTCACCGTGGTGGGTGCAGCTCCAGGCACTTATATGGGTGTAATACCTGGCACTTATGGAGTCACCCTGGTGGGTGCTGCTCCGGGCACTTATATGGGTGTAATACCTGGCACTTATGGAGTTACCGTGGTGGGTGCTGCTCTGGGCACTTATATGGGTGTAATACCTGGCACTTATGGGGTCACCGTGCTGGGTGCTGCTCCGGGCACTTATATGGGTGTAATACCTGGCACTTATGGGGTCACCGTGGTGGGTGCTGCTCCGGGCACTTATGTGGGTGTAATACCTGGCACTTATGGGGTCACCGTGGTGGGTGCTGCTCCGGGCACTTATATGTGTGTAATACCTGGCACTTATGGGGTCACCGTGGTGGGTGCTGCTGCGGGCACTTATATGGGTGTAATACCTGGCACTTATGGGGTCACCGTGGTGGGTGCTGCTCCGGGCACTTATGTGGGTGTAATACCTGGCACTTATGGGGTCACCGTGGTGGGTGCTGCTTTGGGCACTTATATGTGTGTAATACCTGGCACTTATGGGGTCACCGTGGTGGGTGCTGCTCCGGGTACTTATGTGGGTGTAATACCTGGCACTTATGGTGAAACGCTTGAACTCTTTTGCAGGTAAATCCATGGCAAGGGCAGGTGACCTCTCTTATGCCTGTTAATATGGGGGTACATGTGTAATATTGAGGTATTTTTCTGGTGGGGGGTAACCTATACCTATTTCTCATTTCTAGAGTTTTGGAGGGTGTGTGCCCCTCTACCAGCCCATGCCTCACCAGCACAACATATACAGATGGGGGAACATTTACTATTAGTAACTCCAAAATAAAGATTGGAAAGAAACAAAGGGAAAGTTCCCCCTCCCCCACTGGCCTGTGACTCCCTGGTGTGTTGTCCTGTGATGTGACCTCCAAGTGTGAAGACACTGTGCAGTACCCGTGTGTGTCCACCAGAGGGCAGCCAGGCTCCTCCCTCACCCTCTCCAAACACTTTGTAACTTCAAGAGAAGTTTGCAAAACTTTCCAGCTCGCTCCTCCCTGCTATATCCGTTCGTGTAGCCCCAGGGCAGAGCTGCAGCTGAGCTGGGACTGCAGGAGGGGAGCTGGCACCATGTGGGCAGTGGAGGGTCAGCTCTTGTGACCACACATCATGGCTGTGAGGAGGGGGCTCCTGGCAGGGCAGAGCCTGGCCCTTCTCCTGCTGCTGGGGGAGGTGTGTGCCTCTGCCAGGTTCTCCTTTCCTCTGAAGATCTCCCCAGCACTGGTCAGCCAGCCCATGCCAGTGTCTCCTGCCACTCCTAAGGACATCGTGGGCCTCTCCCTGGCATCAGACCCCAGCGGCAAAATCAACTTCATGGCCATGGTGGACAATCTGGAGGGGGACTCTGGCAGGGGGTACTACCTGGAGATGATGATAGGAACCCCACCTCAGAAGGTGAGTGCCCACCTAGATGGCTGCCCTGTAATATCAGTGTATGACATTGCTAATGATCAGGTTGTGTGATCCTCCCCTGGGTGAGCCATGCAGGCTGCCATGTGTGAGGGGCTCAGAAAGTGCCTGTCACTGCATGCTGGGAGTTGTAGTTTTACAACTATTAGTAGGTGATCATAGGTCCAATACTATGCTCAATCCAAACCCTTAAATATATATTTTTTACCCCTTAAAACTAGCTGATCACATGGGGTCTATCTATGTATTTGGAGATCTCTCCCCTCCCCCCATGGATACTTTTTGTTTCTCTTCCTATTGTTGTTGTTTCCAATGTGAGATCCATCAGTCCTTTGCTGCCATTTCTGATTTTTAGTGGGGGGATTTATCTGTGGACCCTTTTTCTAGATTGGCTAAACAGGTTATATGGCCGCATTTTAGGGTCTGTGTTGTGGTTCTGGACCCTTAAATGCAGCTACGTTTTACCAGTCCATAAGGCCAGATCACCCCCCATAAAGGGCTGTAAATCTATACTCCATATATACCAGTGTAATACAATGGGATCCTCTGTGTCTGGCCCTTTAAATACCCCCCAGATGTGGTGTTCTCCTTGTGATACATTTTCTGTTTACAGTAACAGTGATGGAAACATTTATCATTGTTACAATGTTTCTTTCTGTCATTATTATGGGTTTATGGGGAATTCTGCTGCTGGGAAGCGGCCACTGGGGCTTATATGGCTGGAACTGGACCAGGGCTGGACAAAACCCAGGAGAAAGGTCCCCAAAGGACTTAAAATAACCCAAAACCTGCCGCCGGCCCATTATTGCTGGGTTTATATATATTACATATAGGACAGTAAAAAGTGCGAGTGCTGCGTACACAATACGGCGAAGCACACGGCTATGACCGGTCTGGCCTGTCAGTCATCTGTTAGTTCCTGGTTGGAAGGAATACCGTAAGGTGCGTGACTGGGTGACACATTTAAAGGGATATTTTCTGTGTTTTTTTGTAATTGTTTTGCAACGTTCTAAAAAAAATAATAAAAAAAAAAAAAATAACAAACTCATTGGAAGAAAGTGAAGGACTGGGAGGAATGTAATGTTGGCAAACTCATCTGTAAGGGCTATTGGACGGGACTGGATGTGAGCGGCTTTTATTAACCGGAGATCTTGAAAATGGTGAAAAATTGAAACTCCAAGTTTGATAACTTTTTGTTTATAGTGCGCTTAATAGGAAAACGTTCTGGTATAATCGGCCGGTCGTTGCCTCTCTGACCACATTCACACAGTCAGTATTTGGCTGCTGTCAGCAACCGATAATCTTCACCGGTTTCTGGTTTCCCGCCACTTAGGTGGCCACACCGAAGATAGAGGTCAGCCATTAGCAATCACACCTGGTTTACCCAATTTAAAAACAAAAAAAGAAAGAAGATTGGGCATGGTAATTCAACATGCCCCATCATTCTGCCCAATGAAAGGCGAGTCAGCAGATCCCTCTGGGGAAAAAAATAAATAAATTGGCGGATTTGGCAAACTAATGTGTATGGAGACATTCTGTAGTTATAAAGGTTGAAAAAAACACTCAGATCCATGGAGTGCCACCTTTTCCCACCAATTGCACATTCTCCATCACTAGATTATTTATAACCCATCGTGCCATTTGTTCTGAGGGAATCATCCAGCCCTTGTATAAAAGCTGTGTCGGCCATTACTGCCTCTTGTGGTCGGCATTCTGCAGCCTGACTGCTCTAACTGTAGAGAACCCTTTCCAGTTTAGCTGCCGGAATCGCCTTTCCTCCACCTATAATGAATACCCCGGGTCCTTTGGCAGGAATAAGCCCTGTGCCCGTTCTTTATATTGACCACACATGTATTTAAACATATAAATGCGATCTCCTCTAGGCTAAACGAGCCCGACTTCTCTCCACAGGAGGGGCCTCCATCCCTTGTAATAATCTGTGGAACCGAAATCTTGGTCCCAAAAAACTGTCAGGTAGTGATTGTAATTTTTATCTTATGTTTTTGGGTGAGTTGACCCTGCGGAGCCCTCTAAGCTCGTGGCCCATTATCGATTGTGTGTAGGATCAGATTTTGGGGGTTAGATTTTGTCCAGTTTTCCCTCCATGTAAGACGCAGGATGGCTGAGCTAAATGACGACTTCATGGAACATCTCCCTATATCTCCGCTTCCTGGTTCCCTGTGAATATTGGGGCAGAATTGGACACACCGTAGGGAATGGTCAGTAATTATTATTTTTTTCATCCGTCAATGTGAAAGACCCCTTAGTGACGAGTGATGTGGTTTTCTTCTGCTTGGCCATATTGGGTCAATGCCAGGGTTCCTCTTCTACTTTGATGGTCTCTCCGAGCTCACATGTATTGGGATCCATATTGGGAGGAGAAGGGTCACATCTGGCATGTTGTGTAATGTCGGGTATCGTAACGCCCAGCAGGTATTGTGCTCCTGTCCTGTGAAGTAAGAGTTGTGTTTCTGAATATAACCCATGAACTCCGCAAAGCCGTCTCTGGGAGCCCAATATTTGGGATTCCTCTCTGCTCACAATTCAGCGGAGGAAATGAGCACCAGCGCTGGTCTTGACGTGTCCTTTTTATGGCAGACAAGGGGAGATATTCAAAATGGCTTTACCACGAAGGAGTCCAGGAAAGATGGGTGACAATTGTTACCCCTGTCGCCCGGCTGACCCACACCCAGATTATAACTAGCAGTATTCCTCTTAAAGAGGAATTTTTCTATTTGTCCTCCTTTTCGCAATTCTAGCGAGTCCCTGACGGACCTTTTAGAACTGATCCTGTTTTTGACAAAACTTGTTCTCTGCCTGGGACTAATTATCTGCGGCAGAAAGGAAGCACAAATATGTCGACTAGCCGGGCCTGAGGTCCTGAGCGACAGGTTCTGCGTGTCACATGAGTGATAGTCATAGGAAAGTCTTCATTTCTTATCCGGCTTGATTTAAAAGGGTTTTCCATATTTATTCTTCAAGGAATGCAGTTTGTAGTGCAGGTGGTCTCCGGGTTCCTCTTCCAACCACAGAAGGCATGGGACGTCCCCGCTGGCCGCAGCGGTGATGGTCTGCACTGGTCACAAGTCTGTAAGACATTCGGGACAGGCAAGGTCTATATGACAGTGTATGGAGACCTTACAGCTGTGTAGTGTGGAGCCACATGGCCACAAGCCCCAGAATTCCCATAGGAGACAATCAATAACACAAGTTTGGACACATCGTGGTTTTCTGTGAAAATACTAGATCTTGGCTACATCTAGTGGTCCTGGTTTTGCTGAAGTTTCTGGCAGCGACTTATTCTCTCCAGTGAAATAAACATGGACTCTTGACTCGGCCGGTTTGTTTATGGGTGAAGACGTTGTCAGCCAATCCTCCTGTAAATGTGGCGCGGACACGGCAGGGAATCGGTATCAAACTCGAGGGACGGATTTCTAAACTTAAGTAAAGGCGACTGCTGCACCCAATAATGGCGGATCATTGTTTTGTGTAAGTGATCCAATGATCGGCCACAGATTGGTTTTATAGCCTTAGCGCGCCGGGGCCCTGCAGATCGGTTTTACATCCTTAGTGCGCAGGGGCCCTGCAGATCGGTTTTACATCCTTAGCACGTGGGGGCCCTGCAGATCGGTTTTACATCCTTAGTGCGCGGGGGCCCTGCAGATCGGTTTTACATCCTTAGCACGTGGGGGGCCCTGCAGATCGGTTTTACATCCTTAGTGCGCGGGGGCCCTGCAGATCGGTTTTATAGCCTTAGTACGCGGGGGCCCTGCAGATCGGTTTTACACCAAACCAACCAAGGAAAAACAGAAGTCCAAATATATATAAATATGTACAGAAAAACTTTATTATTAATAATGACAGATAAAAACATAACAGAAGGAAGCAATCCCCGTGCTACCCATGGCATGCACCTGGGTTTTCTCAAGGGGTATCTTGCCTTGAGAAAGGCAGCAGTTGAAACGCGCGTCGGGGTGGACAGGGGTGAGGTGCCCGTTCGTATTAGGTATACTCCTACATTAACCGGTATGTATTTTGTGCATTGTGTGTGGGCGTTGCTGCTAAATTGTAGACTTCACTGTTCTTTACATGCAGTTACTGTTTACTAGTCCTACACGACTATTGTTTTTTTCTTATGGTTAATGGGTGGACCTGCTTATGCTAGAGGCACCTATCCCCTGCCCTTTTCAGGTGCATGCCATGGGTAGCATGGGGATTGCTTCCTTCTGTTATGTTTTTATCTGTCATTATTAATAATAAAGTTTTTCTGTACATATTTATATATATTTGGACTTCTGACTGTTTTTCCTTGGTTGGTTTGGTGTTTATTGTTAGTCTGTCCATTATGGTCCTATTCTTGGTCCCATTTTATTCTATTATGAGTATACCCCATTTGAGGTGAATAATAATGTTGGTGACCTCTTTGTCTTCCACAATATATTTTTGCTTAGATCGGTTTTACAGCCTTAGCGCACGGGGGCCCTGCCGATCGGTTTTACAGCCTTAGCGCACGGGGGCCCTGCCGATCGGTTTTACAGCCTTAGCGCACGGGGGCCCTGCAGATCGGTTTTACATCCTTAGCGCGCGGGGGCCCTGCCGATCGGTTTTACATCCTTAGCGCACGGGGGCCCTGCAGATCGGTTTTACATCCTTAGCGCACGGGGGCCCTGCAGATCGGTTTTACAGCCTTAGCGCACGGGGGCCCTGCAGATCGGTTTTACAGCCTTAGCGCGCGGGGGCCCTGCCGATCGGTTTTACATCCTTAGCGCGCGGGGGCTCTGCAGATCGGTTTTACAGCCTTAGCGCACGGGGGCCCTGCAGATCGGTTTTACATCCTTAGCGCGCGGGGGCCCTGCCGATCGGTTTTACAGCCTTAGCGCACGGGGGCCCTGCCGATCGGTTTTACAGCCTTAGCGCACGGGGGCCCTGCCGATCGGTTTTACAGCCTTAGCGCACGGGGGCCCTGCAGATCGGTTTTACAGCCTTAGCGCGCGGGGGCCCTGCCGATCGGTTTTACATCCTTAGCGCGCGGGGGCTCTGCAGATCGGTTTTACAGCCTTAGCGCACGGGGGCCCTGCAGATCGGTTTTACATCCTTAGCGCGCGGGGGCCCTGCCGATCGGTTTTACAGCCTTAGCGCACGGGGGCCCTGCCGATCGGTTTTACAGCCTTAGCGCACGGGGGCCCTGCCGACGGGTTTTACAGCCTTAGCGCACGGGGGCCCTGCAGATCGGTTTTACAGCCTTAGCGCACGGGGGCCCTGCCGACGGGTTTTACAGCCTTAGCGCACGGGGGCCCTGCAGATCGGTTTTACAGCCTTAGCGCGCGGGGGCCCTGCAGATCGGTTTTACAGCCTTAGCGCGCGGGGGCCCTGCAGATCGGTTTTACAGCCTTAGCGCGCACGGGCCCTGCAGATCGGTTTTATAGCCTGCGCGGGGGCCCTGCAGATCGGTTTTACAGCCTTAGTGCGCACGGGCCCTGCAGATCGGTTTTATAGCCTGCGCGGGGGCCCTGCCGATCGGTTTTACATCCTTAGTGCGGGGACATTTGGTCTACGCAGGCTGAGCTGCTGAGTTCACTTATTGGCTGCTGACATTTCGTCTGCACCGCAGCCAGTTCCAGACATGGGGAGCAGCAGTGAGTTTTGCCGGGGGATCTGGAGACATGGAGTACGGTGCGGTTTGTATATAACAACTTGCAGCCGTGGATGGAGATTTGATGAAGGGAAACAAGCCCTAAATTCACTCCAGATGGAAATTGGTCACCTGCAGCTGGGACACTGGGTGGAAAAATGTCCCCTTTATTGTACAGATTTGCAGGGGTTCAGGGGAGCGCTCCAATAACAAGTGTCCTCGCTTGAGCTCCAGATTTGGTCGGGTACAATGGATATTGTGTTTTTTCTTACTCGTCAGGCTGTCTGTGTCACATGTGTGGTGTTAGTTGGCAGATTGCTTGTATCCAGTGAGGCGTCATGTGAAGCCATGTGATGGAGCGGAGGAGAAGGCTCGGAATCTCTCAGCTGATGAGGACGATTGGGGGTCTCGGCACTAATCCTATGACACATGCCCGGCAGCCGTCTCTCTGAGGTCCTGTAAATCCCTTATTAATCGATTTCCCCCTCCCCCACTGCCCTAGTGAGGTATCATGTGATATCCCGCGACTAGGATGGCCGTCACGTCATTTCTCTGGAGCATGTAGGGCTGATTTGCTAAGCTACAGACATCAGAAGTTTTGCTTGATTTGTGACTATCGTGTGTTAGACAATTTTTTTTTTTTTCACCCAAGGAGCCTAAATCCGTATCCCATGTCTCCGTCTGCAAAATTTGTTGTCATTTTGTGGACCAACTAACAAATGGATTAAACCCAGACTAGACCTTTTAAAGGCGCGAGAAAAAAATGTAGCACGTTATGATTTATGACCCCTTCTCATCATGTTGGATGCCGTACAGTCAGCAACCGACAGCAGCGACCTAAATGCTGCAGTCAATCACTAAGTGGTGCAATCCGCCTAGAGCGCTGAATTACTGCCCATCGTCCCCTCCTCTGACATCATCATTGGCCTCGTACAGTGTGTGGGGGGGCCTCGTACAGTGTGTGGGGGGGCCTCGTACAGTGTGTGGGGGAGCCTCGTACAGTGTGTGGGGGGGCCTCGTACAGTGTGTGGGGGGGCCTCGTACAGTGTGTGGGGGGGCCTCGTACAGTGTGTGGGGGGGCCTCGTACAGTGTGTGGGGGGGCCTCGTACAGTGTGTGGGGGGGCCTCGTACAGTGTGTGGGGGGGCCTCGTACAGTGTGTGGGGGGGCCTCGTACAGTGTGTGGGGGGGCCTCGTACAGTGTGTGGGGGGGCCTCGTACAGTGTGTGGGGGGGCCTCGTACAGTGTGTGGGGGGGCCTCGTACAGTGTGTGGGGGGGCCTCGTACAGTGTGTGGGGGGGCCTCGTACAGTGTGTGGGGGGGCCTCGTACAGTGTGTGGGGGGGCCTCGTACAGTGTGTGGGGGGGCCTCGTACAGTGTGTGGGGGGGCCTCGTACAGTGTGTGGGGGGGCCTCGTACAGTGTGTGGGGGGGCCTCGTACAGTGTGTGGGGGGGCCTCGTACAGTGTGTGGGGGGGCCTCGTACAGTGGGGCACTGTGGGGGGGCCTCGTACAGTGTGTGGGGGGGCCTCTTACAGTGGGGCACTGTGGGGGGGGCCTCGTACTGTGTGTGGGGCACTGTGGGGGGCCTCGTACTGTGTGTGGGGCACTGTGGGGGGCCTCGTACTGTGTGTGGGGCACTGTGGGGGGCCTCGTACTGTGTGTGGGGCACTGTGGGGGGCCTCGTACTGTGTGTGGGGCACTGTGGGGGGCCTCGTACTGTGTGTGGGGCACTGTGGGGGGCCTCGTACTGTGTGTGGGGCACTGTGGGGGGCCTCGTACTGTGTGTGGGGCACTGTGGGGGGCCTCGTACTGTGTGTGGGGCACTGTGGGGGGCCTCGTACTGTGTGTGGGGCACTGTGGGGGGCCTCGTACTGTGTGTGGGGCACTGTGGGGGCCTCGTACTGTGTGTGGGGCACTGTGGGGGGCCTCGTACTGTGTGTGGGGCACTGTGGGGGGCCTCGCACTGTGTGGAGGGCCTCGCACTGTGTGGAGGGCCTCGCACTGTGTGGAGGGCCTCGCACTGTGTGGAGGGCCTCGCACTGTGTGGAGGGCCTCGCACTGTGGGCAGGGCCTCGCACTGTGGGCAGGGCCTCGCACTGTGGGCAGGGCCTCGCACTGTGGGCAGGGCCTCGCACTGTGGGCAGGGCCTCGCACTGTGGGCAGGGCCTCGCACTGTGGGCAGGGCCTCGCACTGTGGGCAGGGCCTCGCACTGTGGGCAGGGCCTCGCACTGTGGGCAGGGCCTCGCACTGTGGGCAGGGCCTCGCACTGTGGGCAGGGCCTCGCACTGTGGGCAGGGCCTCGCACTGTGGGCAGGGCCTCGCACTGTGGGCAGGGCCTCGCACTGTGGGCAGGGCCTCGCACTGTGGGCAGGGCCTCGCACTGTGGGCAGGGCCTCGCACTGTGGGCAGGGCCTCGCACTGTGCGCGGGGCACTGTGGGGGGCCTCGCACTGTGCGCGGGGCACTGTGGGGGGCCTCGTACTGTGCGCGGGGCACTGTGGGGGGCCTCGTACTGTGCGCGGGGCACTGTGGGGGGCCTCGTACTGTGCGCGGGGCACTGTGGGGGGCCTCGTACTGTGCGCGGGGCACTGTGGGGGGCCTCGTACTGTGCGCGGGGCACTGTGGGGGGCCTCGTACTGTGCGCGGGGCACTGTGGGGGGCCTCGTACTGTGCGCGGGGCACTGTGGGGGGCCTCGTACTGTGCGCGGGGCACTGTGGGGGGCCTCGTACTGTGCGCGGGGCACTGTGGGGGGCCTCGTACTGTGCGCGGGGCACTGTGGGGGGCCTCGTACTGTGCGCGGGGCACTGTGGGGGGCCTCGTACTGTGCGCGGGGCACTGAGAGGGGGCCTCTTACTGTGCGTGGGGCACTGTGGGGGGCCTTGTACAGTGTGCGGGGCCTTGTATTGTGTGGGGCACTGTGGGGGGCCTCGTACTGTGCTGGGCACTGTAGGGGGGCCTCGTACTGTGTGCTGGGCCTCGTACTGTGTGTGTGGGGCACTGTGGGGGGCCTCGTACTGTGTGTGGGGCACTGTGAGGGGTCCTCGTACTGTGTGTGGGGCACTGTGAGGGGGCTTCGTACTGTGTGCGGGGCACTGTGAGGGGGCCTCGCACTGTGAGGGGGCCTCGTATTGTGTGTGGGGCACTGTGAGGGGGCCTCGTACTGTGTGTGGGGTACTGTGGGGGGCCTCGTACTGTGTGTGGGGTACTGTGGGGGGCCTCGTACTGTGTGTGGGGCACTGTGGGGGGCCTCGTACTGTGTGTGTGGGGCACTGTGGGGGGCCTCGTACTGTGTGTGGGGCACTGTGGGGGGCCTCGTACTGTGTGTGGGGTACTGTGTGTGGGGCCTCGTACTGTGTGTGGGGCCTCGTACTGTGTGTGGGGCCTCGCACTGTGTGTGGGGCCTCGCACTGTGTGTGGGGCCTCGCACTGTGTGTGGGGCCTCGCACTGTGTGTGGGGCCTCGCACTGTGTGTGGGGCCTCGCACTGTGCGCGGGGGGCCTCGTAGTGTGTGGGGCGCTGTGGGGGCCTCGTACTGTGTGGGGGGCCTCGTACTGTGTGTGGGGCACTGTGAGGGGGCCTCGTACTGTGTGGGCCAGTGTGAGGGGGCCTCGTACCGTGTGTGTGGGGCACTGTGGGGGGGCCTCGTACCGTGTGTGGGGCACTGTGATGGGCCTCGTACTGTGTGTGTGGGGCGCCTTGTACTGTGTGTGGGGCCTCGTACTGTGGGGCACTGTGGGGGGCCTCGTACTGTGGGGGGCCTCGTACTGTGTGTGGGGCACTGTGGGGGGCCTCGTACTGTGTGTGGGGCACTGTAGGGGGGCCTCGTTCTGTGTGTTGGATAATGAAAAGGGTACCAAGTGTAAACACTAACTGGCTTTGCTAGAAAAATATTTTTATGGGGGTGTATTTAAAAAAAAAAAAAAAACACTGGGAAAGGAAAGTGACGGTAGCTTAAAATAAAAACTGCTGCAGTGAGCCACCGTACGTCCCTCTTTCTGTCTTTCAATGTTGATAATTGTACATGATATAGTAAAGTGAATAGCATTATTCAGAACTGTAGCTCGGAAAGAAAAAATATGAAAACTAAAATAATGTGGTTGCATAAGTGTGAACTCCCTCTTAGAACTGGGGATGTGGCTGTGCTTAGAATCAGTCAATCACATTTATCTTGTTACATAGTAGTCAATACATGGCCGCCATCATCTACCCTGATTCTGATTAGCCCATATAAAGTTTTGCTGTTCTAGGAGGATTTTCCTTTCATTTTTTTTTAGTTGCCTTTTTTCAAAAGTTATGATCCGTAAACAGCTGACAACTCAGCAAAGGAATCTCATTGTTGAATGTTATTAGGAGAAAGTGCAAAAAAAAATCTCAAAAGCATTAAATATACCATGAACACTGTGAAGACGTCATCAAGTAGTGACGAAAATATGGCAGAACAGTGACATTAGAACTGGACGTCTCTCGAATATTGATGAAAAGACAAAAGGCAATTGGTCTGGGAGGCTGCAAGTGGCCTACAGCAACCTTAAAGGAGCTGCAAGAATTTCTGGCAAGTCCTGCATGTGACAAGAATCTCCTGTAGTCTTCATATGTCCAGCCTGTGGGGTAGTGTGGCAAGACTGAAGCCTTTTCTTAGCAAAGAAAAATATCAAATCCTGGTGCCAAAACCTAAATCAAGTCAGTCAAAAGCACCTGGAAAAATGTTCTATGGTCTTGTGAGACCAAGGTGGAAGTTTTTGGCCAGAATTCCAAAAGGTATGTTAGACCCAAATCCAACACTGCACAGCATCAAAAGAACACCATACCCACAGTGAGGCATGGTGGAGGCAGCATTATTCTTTAGAACTGTTTTTTGGCGGATGTAGCTGACACTCAAGGTGGAGGGAATTATGAACATTTCCAACTATCCGTCAATTTTTCAATGAAACCTTCAGGCCTCTGTCTAAAAAACTGTAGATGATGAGGAATTTCACCTTTTTATAGCACAATGACCCTAAGTGACCTACAAATCGCCAAAAGAATGGCTTAACCAGAAGGAGATCAAAGTTTTGGAACACTCAGGACCTAAATCCAATTGAAGATCTGTGAGTGACCTGAAGACGGCGCTGTACACAGGAAATGCCCTCGCGATCTGACAGATATGGCGCCACTTCAAGGAAGAGAGGGCAAAGATTGCCAATTCTAGATCTGCCTGCTGTTAGATTCCTTCCCAAAAAGACTGAATGCTGTTAGATACTCAAAGGGGACTTCAGCAAAGTATTAGTTCTATGGTGTGCAAATTTATGACCGTTTCGGCCTATGTCGTTCTTGAGTGTATGGAGGCCTTAATGCGGTTTCTGTGGTTGTCATGGTGACTAGGCCGCTTCGTCCCTGCTTCCAGTTTGCTTTTCCTCCATACACTATGCTCATGTTGGCAATCTAGTGAATGGAGGCGGCAGGCGGAGGAATGTGCTGCCAGTCACCATTATCTCCCAGTCCGCTCCAGTCTACAGCACTGGGAAGGGGGAGAAGAGAGAGGAACACATGGCTTAGGGCTTTATTAAAGTTCTTTAAGAGCTAGATGAAAAGCCAGTCCACTGGAATTGTGATCCTGTTTAAAGGAGCTATCCTCCACCCTTTCCCAACATTTAAAGGGATTATGTACCGCATGACCACTGGCTTGCAAACCGATCTCGAGAACTGGGCACCGTGGCCACTGTGTCTGATTGTGTACAGAAGCCGATATATACCGATAGGAAAAGAATAACTGTTCATAGGCCCCTTGTCAACTTCTCCTTGATGTACCTTTAATTTGTGTGTGTGTAATTCACGCTGTGAATAGGGGGCTATGTCCGCATACTTTTGCTCAATATTGAGTTATATAAATTATTTGTATTCTAATTAACGTTAAGTTCCGTCCTTTACACCAGTCATGGTCTCCCATATGGCCCCTCTGGAAAATTAACCACCCACCCTTGGCAGTAGTCAATTTGGTCACTGATCCGATGTTTCAATAGTTTTGTTTTGGAGTTTTTGTTTTGCAGTGAGACATAGCGATAAGCTTATTAGAAAACTTGACAACTTCTCCTTTTTTGAGGAGAGAGTATAGATCTAATGCCTCTGTCACTCCAGCTCTATTCCTTGCCCAGCGCTGCCTAGTCCTGCTTGACTTCCATCAAAGGAACTGGCATTAAAGCAGTTGGAGGTGGCGCTGGATGGGGAATAGAGCTGGAGTGACAGAGCATCATTATTTGCATATGAATTATAATGCTTATTTCTCAGTAAAGGATTAAAATATTACTGGACTTGTCTTTGAAAGAGCAACATTCACATATAAATAGTTTGGAGTGTGAAATCATGCTTGCAGATTCCTTTTAAAAAGGTTGTCCAGGACTTCTACCCAGGTGGGGGTGTTGGGTGTCGCCATCAGTCAGCTGTTCCCGGTGGCGGTCGGATATGCTCAGGTGCTGCGCTGCACAGTTTCGTCAATAGTATAGTGACCACTGTCAGATACTACGTATCCATCCGCTATTTAGAATATGGCAGATGTGCTGTACCATTGAGGAAGCTGTGGTGTGCAGCTGGCAACTGAACACATCCAGGAACAACTGATCGGTGGGGTGCCGGGTGTCGCATCCCCCCCCTCCTATCAGATATTGATGGCCTATCCTAAATAAAAGTTCCAAAGAAACACTTTAATTTGTGTGTCTTGGGAGATCTGCCACGTCTTCCTCCTCCATCTCCATATAATTGTCTGCAGCAGGAGCCTCTCCCCTTTGTCCTTTCTAGATGAACCCTTTAGAAAGTCACGGGTTGAAAGAAAATAAATAAATGTAAGTTTCCCTTCTGTAAACTTTCAACCCACAACCTTTTCGCCTCATTCATTCCTAAGTTTAAGGTTTCTATAACCCTTTACCGACCCCTGTATAGTGATTTTAGAGCAGATTCCTACTGACGTGCCGCCGAGAAGATTGATGTGCTGTTAACCACACAGTCGCAGTGCTCAGACTAGTATTGGCTGCCTTGGGCATCCGGGACAGATCGGAAACTAATAAATTAGGTTTTTCATTGTATAACCCCTTGGCTGCAATAGTCAAAAGAAAACCGCAGCATCTAAGGGGTTTAATGGTATTAGGAGGTTACGTGATATATAAAAAAAAATGTTACATTTTTTTTCTTCCACATTTGATATTACCGTAGATAAAATAATAAAAAAAAAAGAATGCACGCGTTTATTAAAATGGAAACCCCCTTTGTGTGGCGGACTCCTCCGGCAGACGGCGGTGTCTTCGGCAGACACATGATGCATGACTCCGCTCCTCGCCAGCTCCTTTTCACGAAACATATGTTTAAACAGATGAGCTGCTTTGTTAGTTATAAAGAGCCAAACGAACATGATTAACAAAATGAGCGCCAATAATAACATGTAATAATCGCATGCAAACCCAGCAGAGCCCGGCCAGGAAGCCATTTACTATGCCGCGCTCGCGAGGCGCTGCAGCAGATGGGCTTGTAATGTAATTAGGAATCTTTGTGGTAAATGAGGCATTATTTAAATTGGCTGCTAATTTTCACATCTATTAACCCGCTGAAGAATCGAAGGAGCCGCAAATTCTAATTTTTAAATGTGTTTTTTTTTTTTTTTCTTCTTTCTGGCTATTGAGCAATAAAGAAATGTTTAATTTTGACGTCCAGCCTGATGGGAACAGGTGCCAGTGACTGCGGCGGTCTCGGCAGTATAGGAGGACACATATTATATACACATTATATATCTGTGGGCTCTACATGGAGTGAAACTACAGCCCTCAATATTCCCTGGAGTGGAGGTGGATCCACATGTAACTAGGGAATGTGTCTTTCTGCACTATGGGACCCATAATGGCAGCAGTATTGGGAATCCCTCTGGTATTCCTGGGCCAGAAATCCCCCCAAAAAGTGTGGGGTTTTTTTGTTTGTTTTTTTTCTCATTTTTATTAAATACATTTTTTTTTTGCAATTTTAATTTTTTCTTTAAATTCTACACCATTCCCTGACTGCAAACAAATATTGAAAATATATTAGAACGTTTAATTATACAATAAAGAAGCTTAGTTAACTTTTATGTACAGTGTAAATATGGTTCGTTCAGGGAAGGCGAGGATCTGCTGCACTGTGTGTCTGACTTGGCCTCATGTTACATAATTCTACTAATTGGAATATTCAGTAAATTGGTATGGAGTGCTACAGCAGGGTACTGCCCGCGCCAACATGGCACAAAGAGCGGACGGGCTCCAGCACAACAATTTGTAATATTATAGACGCACAAGGTGCTTAGTGATTCAGGGTTAACTTCTAGCTAATTGACTCTTGACTTCCTGTGACTATTGTTCTCTATATACAAGACTATAACTACTACAATACTGCCCCCTATGTACAAGAATATAACTACTATAATACTGCCCCTATGTACAAGAATATAACTACTATAATACTGCTCCTATGTACTAGAATATAACTACTATAATACTGATCCCTGAATATAAGTACTATAATACTGCCCCTATGTACAAGAATATAACTACTATAGTACTGCCCCTATGTACAAGAATATAACTACTATAATACTGCCCCTATGTACAAGAATATAACTACTGTAATACTGCTCCTATGTACAAGAATATAACTACTATAATACTGCTCCTATGTACAAGAATATAACTACTATAATACTGCCCCTATGTACAAGAATATAACTACTATAATACTGCTCCTATGTACAAGAATATAACTACTATAATACTGCTCCTATGTACAAGAATATAACTACTATAATACTGCCCCTATGTACAAGAATATAAATACTACTAGATGGTGGCCCTATTCTAACGCATCGGGTATTCTAGAATATGCATGTCCACGTAGTATATTGCCCAGCCACGTATGTCACAGGTTAAAAAATAAACATATACTCACCTCAGTGGCGGACACTGACAGCTTTGGGCCCCTGTGCAAGAAATGTGTCTGGGCCCCCCTTCCTGCCCAGCATCATACCTCCCAACTTTTGAAGATGGGAAAGAGGGACAAAGCTTGCGGCGCGTTGCGCGCCGCGGCAAATTTTAGGCCACGCCTCTGGCCACACCCATTCATAACTAGTCACACCCATATCCACGTCCCAACCACACCCATTTAGCACTGCTGATCACACTTTCATAAAGAATAATTATAAATAAAAAAATATGGCCACACAGTGCTCCATACTGTATAATGGCCACACATGATGGTCAATACTGTATAATGACCGCAGATAATGCTCCATACTGTATAATGACTGCACATGATGCTCCATACTGTATAATGACTGCACATGATGCTCCATACTGTATAATGGCCACACATGATGCTCCATACTGTATAATGGCCACACATGATGCTCCATACTGTATAATGGCCACACATGATGCTCCATACTGTATAATGGCCACACATGATGCTCCATACTGTATAATGACCGCACATGATGCTCCATACTGTATAATGACCGCACATGATGCTCCATACTGTATAATGACCG
This sequence comes from Ranitomeya variabilis, assembly GCF_051348905.1. Lineage (NCBI taxonomy): Eukaryota > Metazoa > Chordata > Amphibia > Anura > Dendrobatidae > Ranitomeya > Ranitomeya variabilis. The sequence goes on along the minus strand of NC_135234.1, from coordinate 28,047,564 downwards.
CACATGAGGCTCCATACTGTATAATGGCCACACATGATGCTCCATACTGTATATACTGTGCACTGTACTATGTGCACATATATAGTGTTATATACACTGAGCACTGACCAGGCTGCAGGAACTCACATTATAATATACTATATTATAATGTGAGTTCCTGCAGCCTGGTCAGTGCTCAGTGCACATAACACTATATATGTGCACATAGTACAAATATATATCTGATATATAATGTGGGATGTCCTGGAGCCGGGCTCAGGGTCACACAGTGCAGGGTGAGGATCACTGTGACTTATTGCTGCAGCTTCAGCTTACATGCAGATCGGGTGACGCTGGAGCCGAGACCTTATCTGTATGTAAACTAAGGGTACCGTCACACATTGAAATTTTCATCGCTGCGACGGGACGATTCGTGACGTCGCAGCGTCGTATAATCATCGCTCCAGCGTCGTAGACTGCGGTCACACGTTGCAATCACGGCGCTGGAGCGATGCCGAAGTCCCCGGGTAACCAGGGTAAACATCGGGTAACTGAGCGCAGGGCCGCGCTTAGTAACCCGATGTTTACCCTGGTTACCAGCGTAAACGTAAAAAAACAAACCGTACATACTCACCCGTCGGTGTCCTTCAGGTCCCTTGCCGTCTGCTTCCTGCTCTGAGTGCAGCCGTACAGTGAGAGCAGAGCGCAGCACCGCTGTGATCTGCTCTCACTTTCCGGCCGGCACTCAGAGCAGGAAGCAGACGGCAAGGGACCTGAAGGACACCGGATTCAAGTTAGTCTGCAGTTAGCTATTAGATATTAGTTAGTTATTCGATTTTCATGTATGGCAGTTAGCTATTAGATATTAGTTAGCTATTCGATTTTCCATGCATGGGGAATTATACATAGAGTGGATATTGTTTGGGTAAAATTTTGATCAGGACTTTGAGATGTTTATTTTGCCTACTTGTGGTCCTGGGTTATTCACATAAATCTCTTTTGTCGCACATAATCAAACGCACTCAATCGTACGTAAGTTCAATTTGAAAAGAGGTACCCTTGACCACTAGCACTCAAAATGAACATATCAATGTCCTGAACAATATTTACCCCAAAAAATACCAAGTCTATGTGTAGTTCAGAAGTTATTCACGTAAATCGCTTATGTCGCGAATAAACAAACGCACTCAATCATACGTAAGTTCAATTTGAAAAGAGGTACCCTGGACCACTAGCACTCAAAATGACCAGCTCAATGTCCTGAACAATATTTGCCCAAAAAAATACCAAGTCTATGTGTAGTTCAGAAGTTATTCACGTAAATCGCTTATGTCGCGAATAAACAAACGCACTCAATCGTCCGTAAGTTCAATTTGAAAATAGGTACCCTTGACCACTAGTACTCAAAATGAACATATCAATGTCCTGAACAATATTTACCAAAAAAAATATCAACTCTATGTGTAGTTCAGAAGTTATTCACGTAAATCGCTTATGTCGCGAATAAACAAACGCACTCAATCGTACGTAAGTTCAATTTGAAAATAGGTACCCTGGACTACTAGCACTCAAAATGACCAGCTCAATGTCCTGAACAATATTTGCCAAAAAAAATATCAAGTCTATGTGTAGTTCAGAAGTTATTCACGTAAATCGCTTATGTCGCGAATAAACAAACGCACTCAAATCGTACGTAAGTTCAATTTGAAAAGAGGTACCCTTGACCACTAGTACTCAAAATGAACATATCAATGTCCTGAACAATATTTACCCAAAAAAATATCAAGTCTATGTGTAGTTCAGAAGTTATTCACGTAAATCGCTTATGTCGCGAATAAACAAACGCACTCAATCGTCCGTAAGTTCAATTTGAAAAGAGGTACCCTTGACCACTAGTACTCAAAATGAACATATCAATGTCCTGAACAATATTTACCAAAAAAAATATCAACTCTATGTGTAGTTCAGAAGTTATTCACGTAAATCGCTTATGTCGCGAATAAACAAACGCACTCAATCGTCCGTAAGTTCAATTTGAAAATAGGTACCCTGGACTACTAGCACTCAAAATGACCAGCTCAATGTCCTGAACAATATTTGCCAAAAAAAATATCAAGTCTATGTGTAGTTCAGAAGTTATTCACGTAAATCGCTTATGTCGCGAATAAACAAACGCACTCAATCGTCCGTAAGTTCAATTTGAAAAGAGGTACCCTGGACCACTAGCACTCAAAATGACCAGCTCAATGTCCTGAACAATATTTGCCAAAAAAAATATCAAGTCTATGTGTAGTTCAGAAGTTATTCACGTAAATCGCTTATGTCTCGAATAAACAAACGCACTCAATCGTACGTAAGTTCAATTTGAAAAGAGGTACCCTTGACCACTAGTACTCAAAATGAACATATCAATGTCCTGAACAATATTTACCCCAAAAAATATCAAGTCTATGTGTAGTTCAGAAGTTATTCACGTAAATCGCTTATGTCGCGAATAAACAAACGCACTCAATCGTACGTAAGTTCAATTTGAAAAGAGGTACCCTGGACCACTAGCATTCAAAATGACCAGCTCAATGTCCTGAACAATATTTGCCAAAAAAATATCAAGTCTATGTGTAGTTCAGAAGTTATTCACGTAAATCGCTTATGTCGCGAATAAACAAACGCACTCAATCGTCCGTAAGTTCAATTTGAAAAGAGGTACCCTGGACCACTAGCACTCAAAATGACCAGCTCAATGTCCTGAACAATATTTGCAAAAAAAATATCAAGTCTATGTGTAGTTCAGAAGTTATTCACGTAAATCGCTTATGTCGCGAATAAACAAACGCACTCAATCGTCCGTAAGTTCAATTTGAAAATAGGTACCCTTGACCACTAGTGCTCAAAATGAACATATCAATGTCCTGAACAATATTTACCCAAAAAAATATCAAGTCTATGTGTAGTTCAGAAGTTATTCACGTAAATAGCTTATGTCGCGAATAAACAAACGCACTCAATCATACGTAAGTTCAATTTGAAAATAGGTACCCTGGACTACTAGCACTCAAAATGACCAGCTCAATGTCCTGAACAATATTTGCCAAAAAAAATACCAAGTCTATGTGTAGTTCAGAAGTTATTCACGTAAATCGCTTATGTCGCGAATAAACAAACGCACTCAATCGTCCGTAAGTTCAATTTGAAAAGAGGTACCCTGGACCACTAGCACTCAAAATGAACATATCAATGTCCTGAACAATATTTACCAAAAAAAATATCAACTCTATGTGTAGTTCAGAAGTTATTCACGTAAATCGCTTATGTCGCGAATAAACAAACGCACTCAATCGTACGTAAGTTCAATTTGAAAATAGGTACCCTGGACTACTAGCACTCAAAATGACCAGCTCAATGTCCTGAACAATATTTGCCAAAAAAAATATCAAGTCTATGTGTAGTTCAGAAGTTATTCACGTAAATCGCTTATGTCGCGAATAAACAAACGCACTCAATCGTCCGTAAGTTCAATTTGAAAAGAGGTACCCTTGACCACTAGTACTCAAAATGAACATATCAATGTCCTGAACAATATTTACCAAAAAAAATATCAACTCTATGTGTAGTTCAGAAGTTATTCACGTAAATCGCTTATGTCGCGAATAAACAAACGCACTCAATCGTACGTAAGTTCAATTTGAAAAGAGGTACCCTTGACCACTAGTACTCAAAATGAACATATCAATGTCCTGAACAATATTTACCCAAAAAAATATCAAGTCTATGTGTAGTTCAGAAGTTATTCACGTAAATCGCTTATGTCGCGAATAAACAAACGCACTCAATCGTCCGTAAGTTCAATTTGAAAAGAGGTACCCTTGACCACTAGTACTCAAAATGAACATATCAATGTCCTGAACAATATTTACCAAAAAAAATATCAACTCTATGTGTAGTTCAGAAGTTATTCACGTAAATCGCTTATGTCGCGAATAAACAAACGCACTCAATCGTCCGTAAGTTCAATTTGAAAATAGGTACCCTGGACTACTAGCACTCAAAATGACCAGCTCAATGTCCTGAACAATATTTGCCAAAAAAAATATCAAGTCTATGTGTAGTTCAGAAGTTATTCACGTAAATCGCTTATGTCGCGAATAAACAAACGCACTCAATCGTCCGTAAGTTCAATTTGAAAAGAGGTACCCTGGACCACTAGCACTCAAAATGACCAGCTCAATGTCCTGAACAATATTTGCCAAAAAAAATATCAAGTCTATGTGTAGTTCAGAAGTTATTCACGTAAATCGCTTATGTCTCGAATAAACAAACGCACTCAATCGTACGTAAGTTCAATTTGAAAAGAGGTACCCTTGACCACTAGTACTCAAAATGAACATATCAATGTCCTGAACAATATTTACCCAAAAAAATATCAAGTCTATGTGTAGTTCAGAAGTTATTCACGTAAATCGCTTATGTCGCGAATAAACAAACGCACTCAATCGTACGTAAGTTCAATTTGAAAATAGGTACCCTGGACTACTAGCACTCAAAATGACCAGCTCAATGTCCTGAACAATATTTGCCCAAAAAAATACCAAGTCTATGTGTAGTTCAGAAGTTATTCACGTAAATCGCTTATGTCGCGAATAAACAAACGCACTCAATCGTCCGTAAGTTCAATTTGAAAATAGGTACCCTTGACCACTAGTACTCAAAATGAACATATCAATGTCCTGAACAATATTTACCAAAAAAAATATCAACTCTATGTGTAGTTCAGAAGTTATTCACGTAAATCGCTTATGTCGCGAATAAACAAACGCACTCAATCGTACGTAAGTTCAATTTGAAAATAGGTACCCTGGACTACTAGCACTCAAAATGACCAGCTCAATGTCCTGAACAATATTTGCCAAAAAAAATATCAAGTCTATGTGTAGTTCAGAAGTTATTCACGTAAATCGCTTATGTCGCGAATAAACAAACGCACTCAATCGTCCGTAAGTTCAATTTGAAAAGAGGTACCCTTGACCACTAGTACTCAAAATGAACATATCAATGTCCTGAACAATATTTACCCAAAAAAATATCAAGTCTATGTGTAGTTCAGAAGTTATTCACGTAAATCGCTTATGTCGCGAATAAACAAACGCACTCAATCGTCCGTAAGTTCAATTTGAAAAGAGGTACCCTTGACCACTAGTACTCAAAATGAACATATCAATGTCCTGAACAATATTTACCAAAAAAAATATCAACTCTATGTGTAGTTCAGAAGTTATTCACGTAAATCGCTTATGTCGCGAATAAACAAACGCACTCAATCGTACGTAAGTTCAATTTGAAAATAGGTACCCTGGACTACTAGCACTCAAAATGACCAGCTCAATGTCCTGAACAATATTTGCCAAAAAAAATATCAAGTCTATGTGTAGTTCAGAAGTTATTCACGTAAATCGCTTATGTCGCGAATAAACAAACGCACTCAAATCGTACGTAAGTTCAATTTGAAAAGAGGTACCCTTGACCACTAGTACTCAAAATGAACATATCAATGTCCTGAACAATATTTACCAAAAAAAATATCAACTCTATGTGTAGTTCAGAAGTTATTCACGTAAATCGCTTATGTCGCGAATAAACAAACGCACTCAATCGTCCGTAAGTTCAATTTGAAAATAGGTACCCTGGACCACTAGCACTCAAAATGACCAGCTCAATGTCCTGAACAATATTTGCCAAAAAAAATATCAAGTCTATGTGTAGTTAAGAAGTTATTCACGTAAATCGCTTATGTCTCGAATAAACAAACGCACTCAATCGTACGTAAGTTCAATTTGAAAAGAGGTACCCTTGACCACTAGTACTCAAAATGAACATATCAATGTCCTGAACAATATTTACCCAAAAAAATATCAAGTCTATGTGTAGTTCAGAAGTTATTCACGTAAATCGCTTATGTCGCGAATAAACAAACGCACTCAATCGTCCGTAAGTTCAATTTGAAAAGAGGTACCCTTGACCACTAGTACTCAAAATGAACATATCAATGTCCTGAACAATATTTACCAAAAAAAATATCAACTCTATGTGTAGTTCAGAAGTTATTCACGTAAATCGCTTATGTCGCGAATAAACAAACGCACTCAATCGTACGTAAGTTCAATTTGAAAATAGGTACCCTGGACTACTAGCACTCAAAATGACCAGCTCAATGTCCTGAACAATATTTGCCAAAAAAAATATCAAGTCTATGTGTAGTTCAGAAGTTATTCACGTAAATCGCTTATGTCGCGAATAAACAAACGCACTCAATCGTACGTAAGTTCAATTTGAAAATAGGTACCCTGGACTACTAGCACTCAAAATGACCAGCTCAATGTCCTGAACAATATTTGCCAAAAAAAATATCAAGTCTATGTGTAGTTCAGAAGTTATTCACGTAAATCGCTTATGTCACGAATAAACAAACGCACTCAATCGTACGTAAGTTCAATTTGAAAAGAGGTACCCTGGACCACTAGTACTCAAAATGAACATATCAATGTCCTGAACAATATTTACCCAAAAAAATATCAAGTCTATGTGTAGTTCAGAAGTTATTCACGTAAATCGCTTATGTCGCGAATAAACAAACGCACTCAATCGTACGTAAGTTCAATTTGAAAAGAGGTACCCTGGACCACTAGCACTCAAAATGAACATATCAATGTCCTGAACAATATTTACCCAAAAAAATATCAAGTCTATGTGTAGTTCAGAAGTTATTCACGTAAATCGCTTATGTCGCGAATAAACAAACGCACTCAATCGTACGTAAGTTCAATTTGAAAATAGGTACCCTGGACTACTAGCACTCAAAATGACCAGCTCAATGTCCTGAACAATATTTGCCAAAAAAAATATCAAGTCTATGTGTAGTTCAGAAGTTATTCACGTAAATCGCTTATGTCGCGAATAAACAAACGCACTCAAATCGTACGTAAGTTCAATTTGAAAAGAGGTACCCTTGACCACTAGTACTCAAAATGAACATATCAATGTCCTGAACAATATTTACCAAAAAAAATATCAACTCTATGTGTAGTTCAGAAGTTATTCACGTAAATCGCTTATGTCGCGAATAAACAAACGCACTCAATCGTCCGTAAGTTCAATTTGAAAAGAGGTACCCTGGACCACTAGCACTCAAAATGACCAGCTCAATGTCCTGAACAATATTTGCCAAAAAAAATATCAAGTCTATGTGTAGTTCAGAAGTTATTCACGTAAATCGCTTATGTCACGAATAAACAAACGCACTCAATCGTCCGTAAGTTCAATTTGAAAAGAGGTACCCTGGACCACTAGCACTCAAAATGACCAGCTCAATGTCCTGAACTATATTTGCCAAAAAAAATATCAAGTCTATGTGTAGTTCAGAAGTTATTCACGTAAATCGCTTATGTCGCGAATAAACAAACGCACTCAATCGTACGTAAGTTCAATTTGAAAAGAGGTACCCTTGACCACTAGTACTCAAAATGAACATATCAATGTCCTGAACAATATTTACCCCAAAAAATATCAAGTCTATGTGTAGTTCAGAAGTTATTCACGTAAATCGCTTATGTCGCGAATAAACAAACGCACTCAATCGTCCGTAAGTTCAATTTGAAAAGAGGTACCCTGGACCACTAGCACTCAAAATGACCAGCTCAATGTCCTGAACAATATTTGCCAAAAAAAATATCAAGTCTATGTGTAGTTCAGAAGTTATTCACGTAAATCGCTTATGTCGCGAATAAACAAACGCACTCAATCGTACGTAAGTTCAATTTGAAAATAGGTACCCTGGACTACTAGCACTCAAAATGACCAGCTCAATGTCCTGAACAATATTTGCCAAAAAAAATATCAAGTCTATGTGTAGTTCAGAAGTTATTCACGTAAATCGCTTATGTCACGAATAAACAAACGCACTCAATCGTACGTAAGTTCAATTTGAAAAGAGGTACCCTGGACCACTAGTACTCAAAATGAACATATCAATGTCCTGAACAATATTTACCCAAAAAAATATCAAGTCTATGTGTAGTTCAGAAGTTATTCACGTAAATCGCTTATGTCGCGAATAAACAAACGCACTCAATCGTACGTAAGTTCAATTTGAAAAGAGGTACCCTGGACCACTAGCACTCAAAATGAACATATCAATGTCCTGAACAATATTTACCAAAAAAAATATCAACTCTATGTGTAGTTCAGAAGTTATTCACGTAAATCGCTTATGTCGCGAATAAACAAACGCACTCAATCGTCCGTAAGTTCAATTTGAAAATAGGTACCCTGGACTACTAGCACTCAAAATGACCAGCTCAATGTCCTGAACAATATTTGCCCAAAAAAATATCAAGTCTATGTGTAGTTCAGAAGTTATTCACGTAAATCGCTTATGTCGCGAATAAACAAACGCACTCAATCGTCCGTAAGTTCAATTTGAAAAGAGGTACCCTGGACCACTAGCACTCAAAATGACCAGCTCAATGTCCTGAACAATATTTGCAAAAAAAATATCAAGTCTATGTGTAGTTCAGAAGTTATTCACGTAAATCGCTTATGTCGCGAATAAACAAACGCACTCAAATCGTACGTAAGTTCAATTTGAAAAGAGGTACCCTTGACCACTAGTACTCAAAATGAACATATCAATGTCCTGAACAATATTTACCCAAAAAAATATCAAGTCTATGTGTAGTTCAGAAGTTATTCACGTAAATCGCTTATGTCGCGAATAAACAAACGCACTCAAATCGTACGTAAGTTCAATTTGAAAAGAGGTACCCTTGACCACTAGTACTCAAAATGAACATATCAATGTCCTGAACAATATTTACCAAAAAAAATATCAACTCTATGTGTAGTTCAGAAGTTATTCACGTAAATCGCTTATGTCGCGAATAAACAAACGCACTCAATCTAACAAATTTTGCCCCCAAAATTCAGAACTCTATGTATTTTTGAAGAATTATACAAAATATGCTAACTCCACATGTGAAACATTTTATCGGTACCTCACTGTTTGCTATCACAACTTACTTGAAGTTTCCATAAGGGCTTAACCCACTAATCTATGTTTAATTCAAGGGTTGTTGAACAGATGCTAAGTTTGTGTGTGAAGTTACACTTAATAAAGTTTTATGTCATCAAATTATTTATATGTAATTGTATCGTCATTCTTAACCTTTTTTTTAACTTTACATAGTGGTTCTTGTGTAGACATGGGGGTCAGTGGGTGCTGTCGTCCGCTGTCCCGACCACCTTTACAAAGACAGCATGGACCATGGCTCATCCCAACTGAACGCCCGACCTCCTCAACAGTGGGTGGAACACTACTCATACAGCACAGGGTGACAGAATCACAATATTAAGACTTTCTGGGATCTCCAAACAATTAATGGCATATATCACACAACCAGCAAAACACAAAATGTAACAGGCAACAGTTTCTCACCCTTCCACTGGCTCACCAGGGATTATAATATCCGTTCAACAGAGCTTCCAGGGCTACTTACTCCAAGCCAGCAGCACCCCGCTTTCGGCGGGCACCCACCGAGAACGGAATAATGCCAGATTTAGGAAGCTGACTGAGTACCGCAAATTCTGTAGTCAGGTGACTGGATTGTCCCAAGCTGGATACCATCCTTATGTAGTCTTTGATCTCTCATCCGAATCCTTGCATTCGATGCTAAAGTCCATTTAGTCTTATAATCCATGTTCGGTTATGGCCTGCCAATCGGATCTGCAGATCAAAAATTGGTACCATGCAGCAAGAGAGACTTGGTCACTGGACAGTCCTTCTATACCCCTGAGCTCTCAATTCAGACTTGGGTCTTCATGATTGGTGGAATAAGAGTGTGCTAGATTGGCTAGATTCCAAGCCGCAAACATAATATCCTTAGTACTAATGGTGTCTAACAGAGATGAGATAGAGTCAGCTAATTTACATAGAATCGAGCAATACAATGAAAGGTTAGCATAATTGATTTATACGAGTCTGTGACCTTCCCTGGCAAAGGTAATTACATGAGTCAACAGGAACTGTAAACCTAGACTCCTAAAGGTACCTTCACATTAAGCGACTCTGCAGCGATATCGACAACGATGCCGATCGCTGCAGCGTCGCTGTTTGGTCGCTGGAGAGCTGTCACACAGACCGCTCTCCAGCGACCAACGATGCCGAGGTCCCCGGGTAACCAGGGTAAACATCGGGTTGCTAAGCGCAGGGCCGCGCTTAGTAACCCGATGTTTACCCTGGTTACCAGCGTAAAATGTAAAAAAAAAAAACAGTACATACTTACATTCGCGTCCCCCGGTGTCCGCTTCCTGCACTGACTGAGCGCCGGCCCTAACAGCAGAGCGGTGACGTCACCGCTGTGCTGTACTTTCACTTTCACTTTACGGCTCTCAGTCAGTGTGGGAAGCGGACGGCGGGGGATGCGAAGGTGAGTATGTAGTGTTTGTTTTTTTTACATTTTACACTGGTAACCAGGGTAAACATTGGGTTACTAAGCGCGGCCCTGTGCTTAGTAACCCGATGTTTACCCTGGTTACCAGTGTAAAACATCGCTGGTATCGTTGCTTTTGGTGTCAAACACGATGATACACGCCGGTCTGACGACCAAATAAAGTTCTGAACTTTGTTCAACGACCAGCGATATCACAGCAGGATCCTGATCGCTGCTGCGTGTCAAACTAAACGATATCGCTAGCCAGGACGCTGCAACGTCACGGATCGCTAGCGATATCGTTTAGTGTGAAGGTACCTTTAAGGTACCGTCACATTAAGGCTAAGTTCACACGTTGCAGAATTGCCGCGGAAATTTCCGCGGCAATTCTGCGCCTCCTGCCGCGGGAATATCGCATGCAGAATTAGCATGCATATACCCGCAAAAAACTAGCGTTTTGCAAGCATTATTAGCTTGCAGAATGCTAGAGTTTTCCAAGCGATCTGTAGCATCGCTTGGAAAACTGACTGACAGGTTGGTCACACTTGTCAAACAGAGTGTTTGACAAGTGTGACCAACTTTTTACTATAGATGCAGCCTATGCTGCATCTATAGTAAAAGATAGAATGTTTAAAAATAATAAAAAAAAAAAAAAAAATGGTTATACTCACCTGCAGACCTCAGCGCCGTCCGTTCCTATAGCTGTTGTGCGGTGAAGGGCCTGAGATGACGTCATTGGTCGCGTGAGCGGTCACATGCGGTCTCGCGACCAATCACAAGACACTGACGTCATCGCAGGTCCTTCACCGCCCAGCAGCTATAGGAACCGAAGCGGCAGCGTGCAGCGGAGAGGCTGGAAGACTGCGGGGGACATCGAGGGTGAGTATATCGATATTTTTTATTTTTATTCTTTTATTTTTTACCAATTATATGGTGCCCAGTCCATGGAGGAGAGTCTCCTCTCCTCCACCCTGGGTACCAACCGCACTTGATCTGCTTACTTCCCGCATGGTGTGCACAGCCCCGTGCGGGAAGTAAGCAGATAAATGCACTCCTATGGGTGCAGAATTGCCGCAATTCCGCAATTTTAATGAACATGCTGCGTTTTTTTCTGGAATGCGATTCCGCTCAGGAAAAAAATGCAGCATGTGCACAAAAAATGCGGAATGCATTCTATTACATAGGATGCTTAATGTTAGCGTTTTTTTAGCGGTTTTATAGCATTTTTATAGCGAAAAACCGCAAAAAAAACGCCAAAAATATGCTACGTGTGCACACAGCCTTAGCGACGCTGCAGCGATACAGACAACGATCCCGATCGCTGCAGCGTCGCTGTTTGGTAGCTGGAGAGCTGTCACACAGACCGCTCTCCAGCGACCAACGATGCCGAGGTCCCCGGGTAACCAGGGTAAACATCGGGTTACTAAGCGCGGCCCTGCGCTTAGCAACCCGATGTTTACCCTGTTTACCCGGGGACTTCGCATAGTTGGTCGCTGGAGAGCTGTCTGTGTGACAGCTCTCCAGCGACCACACAGCGACGCTGCAGCGATCGGGATCGTTGTCTAGATCGCTGCAGCGTCGCTAAATGTGACGGTACCTTTAGGCCGGGGTCACACTTGCAAGAAACTCGCATGAGTCTCGCACCTCGATACCCGACACTGGCGCCAGCACTCGGGACCGGAGTGTGCGGCTGCATGTATTTCTATGTAGCTGAACGCTCCAGGCCCGAGTGCCGGCGGTAGTGAAGGGTATTGAGGCGAGAGACTCGTGTGAGTTTCTCGCAAGTGGGACCCCGGCCTTGAAAGAAATATGTTTAATTTAAAAAAAATGAAAAAAAAAAATTGGTGCCAGTGAGGGAAAGCCAGCGACTGGGGGACCAATGTTTGTAGCCTGGGAAGGGGTTAATACCCATAGATCTTTCCAGGCTATTAATATCAGCTCGCAGCTGTATATTTAGCCTTTACTGTCTATAAAAATAGGGGGACCCCCCCAAAAAATGACGTTGGGGTCCCCTTATAATTTATAGCCAGAAAGGCTACGCAGACAGCTGCGGGCTGATATTCATAGCCTAGAGAGGGACCATGGATATTGGCCCCTCCTGGCTGCAAATACCAGCCCGCAGCCGCCCCATAAATGGCGCATCTGTGAGATGCACAAATTTCGGTGCTTAGCCTCTCTCTTCCCACTACCGAGTAGCGGTTGGATATGGGGTAATAAGGGGTTAATGTCACCTTGCTATTGTAAGGTGGCATTAAGTCGGATTAATAATGGAGAGGCGTCAATAAGACGCCTATCCATTATTAATCCTAGAGTAGTGAAAGAGTTAAAAACAAAATAAAGACACAGCGAGAAAAATGTTAGTATTTTAGTATTATTAATTTAACCATACTTACCATACTTCAGAGCCTGCAAAAAACGTAAAATAATAAACTGTATACTCCCTGTTTGACGCAGTCCAATTAATAACGAGTGTCCCACGATGATCTCCCCCATAGAACAGTGACATCGGGTGATGTCACTGCTCTATAGGACCTTCAGTGACACACTGACAGGAGACAATGGCTCCTGCAGTGCATCACTGAGAGGTTACTGTAGTTCACTGGTCTCACTTTATGGCAAAAGCTGCATGGGAACTTTCTCACAGCAATGCCAAAAGTGAGACTAGGGACTAGATTTTACAGTGGCGGAGGAATACAGTGCGGAAGGATACCTTCCTCCCGTCATTGTATTCCTGGAGCCCCTAGAGAGCGGTCTCATCAGCTGATGCTGCTGCTCTCCACAGGAAATCGTCGTGGGACACTCGTGGATTTCAGCGGACAGGGAGTATATTGTTAGTTTGTTATTTTAATATTTTTTTTTACAGATGACACTGGCTTCGGGGAACAAAGTGACAAGTTATGGTGAGTATGTACTCTATGTTATATGTACTGTATGTCTATATGTATGTATGTATGAATGTATTATATGTATGTAGTATGTATCTAGTATGTATGTTGTATGTATGTGGTATGTTGTATGTATGTAGTATGTTGTATGTATGTTGTATGTAGCATGTATGTATGCATGTAGTATGTTGTATGTATGTATGTAATATGTTTGTAGTATATAGTATGTTGGATGTAGTATGTATGTTGTATGAATGTGGTATGTTGTATTTATGTTGTATGTATGTTCTATTTATGTAGTATGTTGTATGTATGTAGTATGTATGTATGTAGTATGTTGTATGTATGTATGTAGTATGTATGTTTGTGTTGTTTTTTTTACAATCCACACATTAGCAGGATGATGGGACTACTACTGTCCCATCATTGGCTAATGTGTCAATCACTGTCATTGTAGCAGGCATAGCCGATGGGACTTGTCGTACCATCGGACGATGGCTGAACAAAGACACAAAGACCCCCGGCAGGCCCGCACAGACCCCGGAGAGGCCCGCACAGACCCCGGAGAGGCCCGTACAGACCCCCAAGAGGCCCGTACAGACCCCTGGCAGGCACACAAAGTCCCCCGAGAGGCCCGTACAGACCCTCAGCAGGCCCGCACAGACCCCCGACGGTCACACACAGACCCCGCCCGCACACACAGACATGCAGTCTCCGCCCACGCACCGCCCACACTCCATTATAGTGCATCTTGACATCATTTGAGCAGCCAATCTCAGCCATGCCATTAGTTAACATGGCTAACATGCCTAACAGGATGTGCCCACACTTCTTAGGATTCTCATTGGCTGAATAGAATAAAACTAGCTCATTGCATTATGGGAACTTCTGATTCCGGTATTCGATATTGTAAAAGTATTGGAACTCAGTATCGGAACTCCGATACAGCGAATATCGGCCGATACACGATATTGCAGTATCGGAATGCTGGAAACAAACATCACTGTCAGAAGTGCAATGGATAGTGAGCTTCTATGTCTATAAGAAGACATTAGATGTCATGGCGTGGTGTGGTTATTTTTACATTTAACATTGATAGAAAACAAAAACAAGTATGTTTCCAAATGAATAACACTCTCCTCTTTGTGCAAATTTATAACCTGTGATATAAGGTATATCCTTTAACATATTCAACAAACTATGTAATAAACATAGAAAGCAGATTGTACTATCTTCCCCTATGAAATAAGTCAAATGAATTAATTTCACAAATGACCAATTGAGACCCAAAGATTATTATTCTGTGCCATTTATCATTTTCATGGAAACATACTAGGGTTACTTAGGAAAAAAACATTCTAATGGACAATGACAGACACAACACTTAATTTGTATTCATGAAATCTCAATGTTGTATTACCAAGCTAACCATGTGATTTATATTTTTATTACGTGTTCAGAGTGGCATAGGTATTTAATATTTTAATGTAAGTGTATGTAATGTTTTTTTTAAGTGCTCAGTGTGCCACATTAGGGTTATAATTTAAATGTAACTGCATGTAATGTTATTACGTCACCTTTACAATGGACAACATTCCCTATCACAAAGACTATAAACATGACAACAGACCACACATATTTTCATGCCTAAGCCAACTAGAACGCCAATCATACAACCCTGATGCAAGATAGCCACACAAATTTACGCCCTGCAATAGCTAACATGCACGTTGTAACGTTTCGTAAACTCAAACCTGTTAGTCCAACGATGGGTATAGACTCAACCACTGAGACATAACTAAAGTCTCTTATCTGCCTTTTAAAAATCTTAATGTGACTATGGCTGCTCTTCGTACATCAAAACATTCCTAAGCCAACAACCCAAAAATTTTATGCGCATTAAAATTATCTACTGTATTTAAAATGCATGAATGGTCCACTTTTCACAATGACGCAACTCACTTTAGTTGCATTTCATAGATATTACAAGGATTGGTAACAAATAAAATTTATGTCTAATAATCAGTGTACTAAAACCATACTACTAAATCAACAACCTTGATCAGGTACATAAAACTTAATAATCCACATATTTTGAAATTATTGTCAGTGACATGAATATAATAAGCATTTATAATAGGTATACTTTATAATATTATTATCAATTAATTTAATTTCACATACTTTGTGCCTATAATACATAGAGTATGAATATCTAGTTGAAGCACTACTTCCTTGCACACTAGTTGACAAGATGATACTTGTCAACAATATTTATACATACACTGTAGCAGTTTCGTATTAAGACAAAAATTTTAAAGCAAGACCTCCAATGTCTAACCTTTTTGAGATATCAAAACAAAAATGATTCAAAAAATTTACATTAAGCAAGTACATTTGTAAGTAAAATGTTGAGACTGATGTCATCATTTCCTTTTATTCTTAAAAATATTCAAAATTTTATATACCCAAATATAAATTTAACTTTCAAACAGGACAAACACAACACTGAAATTCAGACTTGAGGTTACAGTGTAAGTTAACTTCAGTATGCCAATTCAACACAAATCCTTACCATGTACAGATGAAGTTCACAGACAATCCTCCATGTAGGGCCACTCTATAGCATACTTCGATGGCTTCCAAGTGAGTGTATCACATCAGAACAGCTCAGTGATGACATGGACTCTTTCAATGCCTACTATTGGTTGAGTTTCTTAAAATTTGGTCACACATGATGGTATTCTGTTTATTACCATGTGATAAGCCCCTCATTGTTTCTACAAGACTCTAAAGGCCCCGTCTCACTTAGCGACGCTAAAGCAATCCCGACAACGATACGACCTGTCAGGGATCGTTGCTGCGTCGCTATGTGGTCGCTGGTGAGATGTCAAACAGTGAGATCTTCCCAACGATCGCTGCTGCGATCTCACTGTTTGACATCTCACCAGCGACCTGTAGCGACCTGTACAACGATGTCACATGGGAGCTATTATGACGATTCAGTGTCTGAGTCGTCAACGAGGTCGTTGGTAAGGTGTCAAACACAGCGATGTGTGCTACCCAGCGGGACCTCAACAATCAAAAAAAGGTCCAGGCCATTCCGACACGACCAGCGATCTCACAGCAGGGGCCTGGTCGCTGCTACGTGTCACACATAGCGAGATCGCTACTGAGGTCGCTGTGGCATCACAAAACTTGTGACTCAGCAGCGATCTCGCTAGCGATCTCGCTTAGTGAGACGGGGGCTTAAGGAGTCTAGGTTTACAGTTCCTGTTGACTCATGTAATTACCTTTGCCAGGGAAGGTCACAGACTCGTATAAATCAATTATGCTAACCTTTCATTGTATTGCTCGATTCTATGTAAATTAGCTGACTCTATCTCATCTCTGTTAGACACCATTAGTACTAAGGATATTATGTTTGCGGCTTGGAATCTAGCCAATCTAGCACACTCTTATTCCACCAATCATGAAGACCCAAGTCTGAATTGAGAGCTCAGGGGTATAGAAGGACTGTCCAGTGACCAAGTCTCTCTTGCTGCATGGTACCAATTTTTGATCTGCAGATCCGATTGGCAGGCCATAGCCGAACATGGATTATAAGACTAAATGGACTTTAGCATCGAATGCAAGGATTCGGATGAGAGATCAAAGACTACATAAGGATGGTATCCAGCTTGGGACAATCCAGTCACCTGACTACAGAATTTGCGGTACTCAGTCAGCTTCCTAAATCTGGCATTATTCCGTTCTCGGTGGGTGCCCGCCGAAAGCGGGGTGCTGCTGGCTTGGAGTAAGTAGCCCTGGAAGCTCTGTTGAACGGATATTATAATCCCTGGTGAGCCAGTGGAAGGGTGAGAAACTGTTGCCTGTTACATTTTGTGTTTTGCTGGTTGTGTGATATATGCCATTAATTGTTTGGAGATCCCAGAAAGTCTTAATATTGTGATTCTGTCACCCTGTGTTGTATGAGTAGTGTTCCACCCACTGTTGAGGAGGTCGGGCGTTCAGTTGGGATGAGCCATGGTCCATGCTGTCTTTGTAAAGGTGGTCGGGACAGCGGACGACAGCACCCACTGACCCCCATGTCTACACAAGAACCACTATGTAAAGTTAAAAAAAAGGTTAAGAATGACGATACAATTACATATAAATAATTTGATGACATAAAACTTTATTAAGTGTAACTTCACACACAAACTTAGCATCTGTTCAACAACCCTTGAATTAAACATAGATTAGTGGGCTAAGCCCTTATGGAAACTTCAAGTAAGTTGTGATAGCAAACAGTGAGGTACCGATAAAATGTTTCACATGTGGAGTTAGCATATTTTGTATAATTCTTCAAAAATACATACAGTTCTGAATTTTGGGGGCAAAATTTGTTAGATTGAGTGCGTTTGTTTATTCGCGACATAAGCAATTTACGTGAATAACTTCTGAACTACACATAGAGTTGATATTTTTTTTGGTAAATATTGTTCAGGACATTGATATGTTCATTTTGAGTACTAGTGGTCAAGGGTACCTCTTTTCAAATTGAACTTACGTACGATTTGAGTGCGTTTGTTTATTCGCGACATAAGCGATTTACGTGAATAACTTCTGAACTACACATAGACTTGATATTTTTTTGGGTAAATATTGTTCAGGACATTGATATGTTCATTTTGAGTGCTAGTGGTCCAGGGTACCTCTTTTCAAATTGAACTTACGTACGATTGAGTGCGTTTGTTTATTCGCGACATAAGCGATTTACGTGAATAACTTCTGAACTACACATAGACTTGATATTTTTTGGGGTAAATATTGTTCAGGACATTGATATGTTCATTTTGAGTACTAGTGGTCAAGGGTACCTCTTTTCAAATTGAACTTACGTACGATTGAGTGCGTTTGTTTATTCGCGACATAAGCGATTTACGTGAATAACTTCTGAACTACACATAGACTTGATAATTTTTTTGGCAAATATAGTTCAGGACATTGAGCTGGTCATTTTGAGTGCTAGTGGTCCAGGGTACCTCTTTTCAAATTGAACTTACGGACGATTCAGTGCGTTTGTTTATTCGCGACATAAGCGATTTACGTGAATAACTTCTGAACTACACATAGACTTGATATTTTTTTGGCAAATATAGTTCAGGACATTGAGCTGGTCATTTTGAGTGCTAGTGGTCCAGGGTACCTCTTTTCAAATTGAACTTACGGACGATTGAGTGCGTTTGTTTATTCGTGACATAAGCGATTTACGTGAATAACTTCTGAACTACACATAGACTTGATATTTTTTTGGGCAAATATTGTTCAGGACATTGAGCTGGTCATTTTGAGTGCTAGTGGTCCAGGGTACCTCTTTTCAAATTGAACTTACGGACGATTGAGTGCGTTTGTTTATTCGTGACATAAGCGATTTACGTGAATAACTTCTGAACTACACATAGACTTGATATTTTTTTGGGCAAATATTGTTCAGGACATTGAGCTGGTCATTTTGAGTGCTAGTGGTCCAGGGTACCTCTTTTCAAATTGAACTTACGGACGATTGAGTGCGTTTGTTTATTCGCGACATAAGCGATTTACGTGAATAACTTCTGAACTACACATAGACTTGATATTTTTTGAGGTAAATATTGTTCAGGACATTGATATGTTCATTTTGAGTACTAGTGGTCAAGGGTACCTATTTTCAAATTGAACTTACGGACGATTGAGTGCGTTTGTTTATTCGCGACATAAGCGATTTACGTGAATAACTTCTGAACTACACATAGACTTGATATTTTTTTTGGCAAATATTGTTCAGGACATTGAGCTGGTCATTTTGAGTGCTAGTAGTCCAGGGTACCTATTTTCAAATTGAACTTACGTATGATTGAGTGCGTTTGTTTATTCGCGACATAAGCGATTTACGTGAATAACTTCTGAACTACACATAGACTTGATATTTTTTTGGGTAAATATTGTTCAGGACATTGATATGTTCATTTTGAGTACTAGTGGTCAAGGGTACCTCTTTTCAAATTGAACTTACCTACGATTGAGTGCGTTTGTTTATTCGCGACATAAGCGATTTACGTGAATAACTTCTGAACTACACATAGACTTGATATTTTTTTTGGCAAATATAGTTCAGGACATTGAGCTGGTCATTTTGAGTGCTAGTAGTCCAGGGTACCTATTTTCAAATTGAACTTACGTATGATTGAGTGCGTTTGTTTATTCGCGACATAAGCGATTTACGTGAATAACTTCTGAACTACACATAGACTTGATATTTTTTTTGGCAAATATTGTTCAGGACATTGAGCTGGTCATTTTGAGTGCTAGTAGTCCAGGGTACCTATTTTCAAATTGAACTTACGTATGATTGAGTGCGTTTGTTTATTCGCGACATAAGCGATTTACGTGAATAACTTCTGAACTACACATAGACTTGATATTTTTTTGGGTAAATATTGTTCAGGACATTGATATGTTCATTTTGAGTACTAGTGGTCAAGGGTACCTCTTTTCAAATTGAACTTACCTACGATTGAGTGCGTTTGTTTATTCGCGACATAAGCGATTTACGTGAATAACTTCTGAACTACACATAGACTTGATATTTTTTGGGGTAAATATTGTTCAGGACATTGATATGTTCATTTTGAGTACTAGTGGTCAAGGGTACCTCTTTTCAAATTGAACTTACGGACGATTGAGTGCGTTTGTTTATTCGCGACATAAGCGATTTACGTGAATAACTTCTGAACTACACATAGACTTGGTATTTTTTTTGGCAAATATTGTTCAGGACATTGAGCTGGTCATTTTGAGTGCTAGTAGTCCAGGGTACCTCTTTTCAAATTGAACTTACGTACGATTGAGTGCGTTTGTTTATTCGCGACATAAGCGATTTACGTGAATAACTTCTGAACTACACATAGACTTGATATTTTTTGGGGTAAATATTGTTCAGGACATTGATATGTTCATTTTGAGTACTAGTGGTCAAGGGTACCTATTTTCAAATTGAACTTACGGACGATTGAGTGCGTTTGTTTATTCGCGACATAAGCGATTTACGTGAATAACTTCTGAACTACACATAGACTTGGTATTTTTTTTGGCAAATATTGTTCAGGACATTGAGCTGGTCATTTTGAGTGCTAGTAGTCCAGGGTACCTCTTTTCAAATTGAACTTACGTACGATTGAGTGCGTTTGTTTATTCGCGACATAAGCGATTTACGTGAATAACTTCTGAACTACACATAGACTTGATATTTTTTGGTGTAAATATTGTTCAGGACATTGATATGTTCATTTTGAGTACTAGTGGTCAAGGGTACCTCTTTTCAAATTGAACTTACGGACGATTGAGTGCGTTTGTTTATTCGTGACATAAGCGATTTACGTGAATAACTTCTGAACTACACATAGACTTGATATTTTTTTGGGCAAGTATTGTTCAGGACATTGAGCTGGTCATTTTGAGTGCTAGTGGTCCAGGGTACCTCTTTTCAAATTGAACTTACGGACGATTGAGTGCGTTTGTTTATTCGCGACATAAGCGATTTACGTGAATAACTTCTGAACTACACATAGACTTGATATTTTTTTTGGCAAATATTGTTCAGGACATTGAGCTGGTCATTTTGAGTGCTAGTAGTCCAGGGTACCTATTTTCAAATTGAACTTACGGACGATTGAGTGCGTTTGTTTATTCGCGACATAAGCGATTTACGTGAATAACTTCTGAAGTTCACATAGAGTTGATATTTTTTTTGGTAAATATTGTTCAGGACATTGATATGTTCATTTTGAGTACTAGTGGTCAAGGGTACCTCTTTTCAAATTGAACTTACCTACGATTGAGTGCGTTTGTTTATTCGCGACATAAGCGATTTACGTGAATAACTTCTGAACTACACATAGACTTGATATTTTTTGGGGTAAATATTGTTCAGGACATTGATATGTTCATTTTGAGTACTAGTGGTCAAGGGTACCTATTTTCAAATTGAACTTACGGACGATTGAGTGCGTTTGTTTATTCGCGACATAAGCGATTTACGTGAATAACTTCTGAACTACACATAGACTTGGTATTTTTTTTGGCAAATATTGTTCAGGACATTGAGCTGGTCATTTTGAGTGCTAGTAGTCCAGGGTACCTCTTTTCAAATTGAACTTACGTACGATTGAGTGCGTTTGTTTATTCGCGACATAAGCGATTTACGTGAATAACTTCTGAACTACACATAGACTTGATATTTTTTGGGGTAAATATTGTTCAGGACATTGATATGTTCATTTTGAGTGCTAGTGGTCAAGGGTACCTCTTTTCAAATTGAACTTACGTACGATTGAGTGCGTTTGTTTATTCGCGACATAAGCGATTTACGTGAATAACTTCTGAACTACACATAGACTTGATATTTTTTGGGGTAAATATTGTTCAGGACATTGATATGTTCATTTTGAGTACTAGTGGTCAAGGGTACCTATTTTCAAATTGAACTTACGGACAATTGAGTGCGTTTGTTTATTCGCGACATAAGCGATTTACGTGAATAACTTCTGAACTACACATAGACTTGATATTTTTTTTGGTAAATATTGTTCAGGACATTGATATGTTCATTTTGAGTACTAGTGGTCAAGGGTACCTCTTTTCAAATTGAACTTACGTACGATTGAGTGCGTTTGTTTATTCGCGACATAAGCGATTTACGTGAATAACTTCTGAACTACACATAGACTTGATATTTTTTTTGGCAAATATTGTTCAGGACATTGAGCTGGTCATTTTGAGTGCTAGTAGTCCAGGGTACCTATTTTCAAATTGAACTTACGTATGATTGAGTGCGTTTGTTTATTCGCGACATAAGCGATTTACGTGAATAACTTCTGAACTACACATAGACTTGATATTTTTTTGGGTAAATATTGTTCAGGACATTGATATGTTCATTTTGAGTACTAGTGGTCAAGGGTACCTCTTTTCAAATTGAACTTACCTACGATTGAGTGCGTTTGTTTATTCGCGACATAAGCGATTTACGTGAATAACTTCTGAACTACACATAGACTTGATATTTTTTGGGGTAAATATTGTTCAGGACATTGATATGTTCATTTTGAGTACTAGTGGTCAAGGGTACCTCTTTTCAAATTGAACTTACGGACGATTGAGTGCGTTTGTTTATTCGCGACATAAGCGATTTACGTGAATAACTTCTGAACTACACATAGACTTGATATTTTTTTTGGCAAATATTGTTCAGGACATTGAGCTGGTCATTTTGAGTGCTAGTAGTCCAGGGTACCTATTTTCAAATTGAACTTACGTATGATTGAGTGCGTTTGTTTATTCGCGACATAAGCGATTTACGTGAATAACTTCTGAACTACACATAGACTTGATATTTTTTTTGGTAAATATTGTTCAGGACATTGAGCTGGTCATTTTGAGTACTAGTGGTCAAGGGTACCTCTTTTCAAATTGAACTTACCTACGATTGAGTGCGTTTGTTTATTCGCGACATAAGCGATTTACGTGAATAACTTCTGAACTACACATAGACTTGATATTTTTTGGGGTAAATATTGTTCAGGACATTGATATGTTCATTTTGAGTACTAGTGGTCAAGGGTACCTCTTTTCAAATTGAACTTACGGACGATTGAGTGCGTTTGTTTATTCGCGACATAAGCGATTTACGTGAATAACTTCTGAACTACACATAGACTTGGTATTTTTTTTGGCAAATATTGTTCAGGACATTGAGCTGGTCATTTTGAGTGCTAGTAGTCCAGGGTACCTCTTTTCAAATTGAACTTACGTACGATTGAGTGCGTTTGTTTATTCGCGACATAAGCGATTTACGTGAATAACTTCTGAACTACACATAGACTTGGTATTTTTTTTGGCAAATATTGTTCAGGACATTGAGCTGGTCATTTTGAGTGCTAGTAGTCCAGGGTACCTCTTTTCAAATTGAACTTACGTACGATTGAGTGCGTTTGTTTATTCGCGACATAAGCGATTTACGTGAATAACTTCTGAACTACACATAGACTTGATATTTTTTTTGGCAAATATAGTTCAGGACATTGAGCTGGTCATTTTGAGTGCTAGTGGTCCAGGGTACCTCTTTTCAAATTGAACTTACGTACGATTGAGTGCGTTTGTTTATTCGCGACATAAGCGATTTACGTGAATAACTTCTGAACTACACATAGACTTGATATTTTTTTTGGCAAATATAGTTCAGGACATTGAGCTGGTCATTTTGAGTGCTAGTAGTCCAGGGTACCTATTTTCAAATTGAACTTACGGACGATTGAGTGCGTTTGTTTATTCGCGACATAAGCGATTTACGTGAATAACTTCTGAACTACACATAGACTTGATATTTTTGGGGGTAAATATTGTTCAGGACATTGATATGTTCATTTTGAGTACTAGTGGTCAAGGGTACCTATTTTCAAATTGAACTTACGGACGATTGAGTGCGTTTGTTTATTCGCGACATAAGCGATTTACGTGAATAACTTCTGAACTACACATAGACTTGGTATTTTTTTGGGCAAATATTGTTCAGGACATTGAGTTGGTCATTTTGAGTGCTAGTAGTCCAGGGTACCTATTTTCAAATTGAACTTACGTACGATTGAGTATGTTTGATTATGTGCGACAAAAGAGATTTATGTGAATAACCCAGGACCACAAGTAGGCAAAATAAACATCTCAAAGTCCTGATCAAAATTTTACCCAAACAATATCCACTCTATGTATAATTCCCCATGCATGGAAAATCGAATAGCTAACTAATAACTAATAGCTAACTGCCATACATGAAAATCGAATAACTAACTAATATCTAATAGCTAACTGCAGACTAACTTGAATCCGGTCTGAAGGACACCGACGGGTGAGTATGCACGGTTTGTTTTTTTACGTTTACGCTTGTAACCAGGGTAAACATCGGGTTACTAAGCGCGGCCCTGCGCTTAGTTACCCGATGTTTACCCTGGTTACAAGCGAAGACATCGCTGGATCGCTGTCACACACAACGATCCAGCGATGTCAGCGGGTGATCAAGCGACGAAAGAAAGTTCCAAACGATCTGCTACGACGTACGATTCTCAGCAGGGTGTCTGATCGCAGTAGCGTGTCAGACACTGCGATATCGTAACGATATCGCTAGAACGTCACGAATCGTAACGTCGTAGCGATGGAAATTTCAATGTGTGACGGTACCCTTATATAAGGTGGTGCAATAAATCTCACAGTACAGAGAGATCCTCTACAGAAAGCAGATAAGAAAGCAGGAGTGAGATGAAGCCCGTCACATACCTCCTGCCCGGGACCCCATGGCTTTCTACTAACTTCATCTCTCCCCTCCGGCGCGCAGGTGACGTCAGATCAGCAGACACACAGGCTCCTGCTGTGTCTGCAATAGGAGGATGCCGGCCGGCACTTGTACACTGCTAATACAGTGCGGGGCCTGCACCCGTGCACCGATCTACTGCAGCAGCACAAAGCCGGGCCCCTGTATGTCCCTGCCTGCAAGGGCCCCCCTCCACCTCCGGGCCCCGGTGCGGCTGCACCGGTTGAACCGGTGGTAGGTCCGCCCCTGACTCACCTTCCGAAGGGCGCCTTGTAGTTCTGTCGCCTGTGTTCGGTTCAGGCGGCAGCTTCCGGTCCGAGGGTGTGATGACGTCGCGGTCACATGACCGTGACATCATGGCAGGTCCTTGTCGCACACCATCCTTAGCACCGGAACCTGCCGCTTGCATGGACCGGTCACCGGAGCGTCGGAAAGGCGGCGGCAGGTGAGTATATAATTTATTTTTTTTCATTATTTTTAACATTAGATGTTTTTACTATTGAGGCTGCATAGGCAGCCTCAATAGTAAAAACTTGGTCACACAGGGTTAATAGCGGCGGTAACGGAGTGAGTTACCCGTGGCATAATGCGGTCCGTTACTGCTGGCATTAACCCTTTGTGAGCCGTGACTGCGGGGCGTATGGAGCGGGCACCGGGCACTGACTGCAGGGGAGTAGGGAGGGACTATTCGGACTGTGCCCGTCGCTGATTGGTCGCGGCAACCATGACAGGCAGCTGGCGAGACCAATCAGCAAATGAATATCCGTGACAGAAGTTGCCGACAGAAAGACGGAAGTACCTCTTAGACAATTATATATATAAGATAATACTGCCCCTATGTACAAGAATATAACTACTATAATACTGGTCCTATGTACAAGAATATAACTGCTATAATACTGCCCCTATGTACAAGAATATAACTACTATAATACTGCTCCTATGTACAAGAATATAACTACTATAATACTGCCCCTATGTACAGGAATATAACTACTATAATACTGCCCCTATGTACAAGAATATAACTACTATAATACTGCCCCTATGTACAAGAATATAACTACTATAATACTGCCCCTATGTACAGGAATATAACTACTATAATACTGCCCCTATGTACAAGAATATAACTACTATAATACTGCTCCTATGTACAAGAATATAACTACTATAATACTGCCCCTATGTACAAGAATATAACTACTATAATACTGCCCCTATGTACAGGAATATAACTACTATAATACTGCCCCTATGTACAAGAATATAACTACTATAATACTGCTCCTATGTACAAGAATATAACTACTATAATACTGCCCCCTATGTACAAGAATATAACTACTATAATAATAATAATTTTATTTATATAGCGCCAACATATTCCGCAGCGCTTTACAACTTATAGAGAGAACTTGTACAGACAATAGACATTACAGCATAACAGAAATCACAGTTCAAAATAGATACCAGGAGGAATGAGGGCCCTGCTGCTCGCAAGCTTACAACCTATGAAGAAAAAGGGAGACACGAGAGGTGGATGGTAACAATTGCTTTAGTTATTTGGACCAGCCATAGTGTAAGGCTCGGGTGTTCATGTAAAGCTGCATGAACCAGTTATCAGCCTAAGTGTGTAGCAGTACAGACACAGAGGCTATTAACTGCATAAAGTGTATGAGAACATGATGCGAGGAACCGGATTATGTCTTTTTTTTTTTTTTTTTTGAATGGGCCACACAGGGATAGTTAGGTTAATGCGTTGAGGCGGTAGGCAAGTCTGAACAAATGCGTTTTTGGGGCACGCTTAAAACTGTGGGGATTGGGGATTAATCGTATTAACCTGGGTAGTGCATTCCAAAGAATCGGCGCAGCACGTGTAAAGTCTTGGAGACGGGAGTGGGAGGTTCTGATTATTGAGGATGCTAACCTGAGGTCATTAGCGGAGCAGAGGGCACGGGTAGGGTGGTAGACTGAGACCAGAGAGGAGATGTAGGGTGGTGCTGAGCCATGGAGTGCTTTGTGGATGAGGGTAGTAGTTTTGTACTGGATTCTGGGGTGGATGGGTAGCCAGTGTAATGACTGGCACAAGGTAGAGGCATCGGTGTAATGGTTGGTGAGGAATATGATCCTGGCAGCAGCATTCAGGACAGATTGGAGCGGGGAGAGTTTGGTAAGAGGGAGGCCAATTAGTAGAGAGTTACAATAGTCCAGACGGGAATGAATAAGTGAGACAGTAAGAGTTTTTGCAGAGTCAAAAGTAAGAAAAGGGCGAATTCTAGAAATGTTTTTGAGATGCAGATAAGAAGAGCGAGCCAGTGATCGGATGTGGGGGGTAAATGAAAGCTCGGAATCAAGGATGACCCCAAGGCAGCGGGCATGTTGCTTTGGAGTAATGGTGGAACCACACACGGAGATGGCAATGTCAGGCAAAGGTAGGTTAGTAGAGGGAGAGAACACGAGGAGTTCAGTTTTTGACAGGTTCAGTTTCAGATAGAGGGAGGACATGATGTTAGAGACAGCGGTAAGACAATCACTGGTGTTTTCTAAGAAGGTCGGCGTGAAAGCAGAGGAAGAGGTGTATAATTGGGTGTCGTCAGCATAGAGATGGTACTGGAAACCAAATCTACTGATTGTTTGTCCAATAGGGGCAGTATACAAAGAGAAGAGGGGGCATTAAGAGGCAGAGATGCTCATGGCTAGAACATAGTTTTCTTCTGTACAAATCACTACTGAGATTACACTTATAAACTGGAGACCAAAACTGTACACCGTATTCTACGGACATAGATGAACTTGAGCGAGTACAGAGAAGAGTGACCGAGGTTTGATGGACGGCAGGACAAGGACAGGTTACCAGACCTGGGAATCCTCAGCTTGGAAAAACCTAAAACTTTGGGACGATGCTATGAAAAAGTACAAATATATGAGGGGATAGTACAGAACTATTTCAAATTATCTATTTACACCTGGGTCTGTGACAGGCTCGTACTGTGTAGGAAGGACTTTGTGATGGCCCATACTACATAGGGAGGCTGTGTAGGGGCTCACACTGTATATAGGGAGGCTTTGTGGGGGCTCACACTGTATATAGGGAGGCTGTGTGGGGGCTCATATGCTGTATATAGGGAGGCTGTGTGGGGGCTCACACTGTATATAGGGAGGCTGTGTGGGAGCTCACACTAATATAGGGAGGCTGTGTGGGGGCTCATATTGTATATAGGGAGGCTGTGTGAGGGCTCACTGTATATAGGGAGGCTGTGTGAGGGCTCACTGTATATAGGGAGGCTGTGTGAGGGCTCACACTGTATATAGGGAGGCTGTGTGGGGGCTCACACTGTATATAGGGAGGCTGTGTGGGGGCTCACACTGTATATAGGGAGGCTGTGTGGGGGCTCACACTGTATATAGGGAGGCTGTGTGGGGCTCATACTGTATATAGGGAGGCTGTGTGGGGCTCATACTGTATATAGGGAGGCTGTGTGGGGGCTCACACTGTATATAGGGAGGCTGTGTGGGGGCTCACACTGTATATAAGGAGGCTGTGTGGGGGCTCACACTGTATATAGGGAGGCTGTGTGGGGGCTCACACTGTATATAGGGAGGCTGTGTGGGGGCTCACACTGTATATAGGGAGGCTGTGTGAGGGCCCATACTACATAGGGAGGCTGTGTGGGGGCTCATATGCTGTATATAGGGAGGCTGTGTGGGGGCTCACACTGTATATAGGGAGGTTGTGTGGGGGCTCACACTGTATATAGGGAGGCTGTGTGGGGGCTCACACTGTATATAGGGAGGCTGTGTGGGGGCTCACACTGTATATAGGGAGACTGTGAGGGCTCATATGCTGTATATAGGGAGGCTGTGGGGGCTCACACTGTATATAGGGAGGCTGTGTGGGGGCTCACACTGTATATAGGGAGGCTGTGTGGGGCTCATACTGTATATAGGGAGACTGTGTGAGGGCTCACACTGTATATAGGGAGGCTGTGTGAGGGCTCACACTGTATATAGGAAGGCTGTGTGGGGGCTCACACTCTATATAGGGAGGCTGTTGGGGGCTCACACTGTATATAGGGAGGCTGTGTGGGGGCTCACACTCTATATAGGGAGGCTGTTGGGGGCTCACACTGTATATAGGGAGGCTGTGTGGGGGTCACACTGTATATAGGGAGGCTGTTGGGGGCTCACACTGTATATATAAAAGACATACTGATAGGGAATTTAGATTGTGAGCCCCATCAGGGACAGCGATGATAATGTGTGCAAACTGTAAAGCGCTGCGGAATATGTTAGCGCTATATAAAAATAAAGATTATTATTAAGATTATTATATAGGGAGGCTGTGTGGGGGCTCACACTGTATATAGGGAGGCTGTGTGGGGCTCACACTGTATATAGGGAGGCTGTGTGAGGGCTCATATGCTGTATAGAGGGAGGCTGTGTGGGGGTTCACTGTATATAGGGAGGCTGTGTGAGGGCTCATATGCTGTACATAGGGAGGCTGTGTGGGGGTTCACACTGTACATAGGGAGGCTGTGTGGGGGCTCACACTGTATAGGGAGGCTGTGTGGGGCTCATACTGTATATAGGGAGACTGTGTGAGGGCTCATATGCTGTATATAGGGAGGCTGTGGGGGCTCACACTGTATATAGTTAGGCTGTGTGGGGGCTCACACTGTATATAGGGAGGCTGTGTGGGGCTCATACTGTATATAGGGAGACTGTGTGAGGGCTCACACTGTATATAGGGAGGCTGTGTGAGGGCTCACACTGTATATAGGGAGGCTGTGTGGGGGCTCACACTCTATATAGGGAGGCTGTTGGGGGCTCACACTGTATATAGGGAGGCTGTGTGGGGGCTCACACTATATAGGGAGGCTGTTGGGGGCTCACACTGTATATAGGGAGGCTGTGTGGGGGTCACACTGTATATAGGGAGGCTGTTGGGGGCTCACACTGTATATATAAAAGACATACTGATAGGGAATTTAGATTGTGAGCCCCATCAGGGACAGCGATGATAATGTGTGCAAACTGTAAAGCGCTGCGGAATATGTTAGCGCTATATAAAAATAAAGATTATTATTAAGATTATTATATAGGGAGGCTGTGTGGGGGCTCACACTGTATATAGGGAGGCTATGTGGGGGCTCACACTCTTTATAGGAAAGCTGTGTGGGGGCTCATGCTGTATATAGGGAGGCTGTGTGGGGGCTCACACTGTATATAGGGAGGCTGTGTGGGAGCTCACACTAATATAGGGAGGCTGTGTGGGGGCTCATACTGTATATAGGGAGGCTGTGTGAGGGCTCACTGTATATAGGGAGGCTGTGTGAGGGCCCATACTACATAGGGAGGCTGTGTGTTGGCTCATATGCTGTATATAGGGAGGCTGTGTGAGGGCTCACACTGTATATAGGGAGGCTGTGTGGGGGCTCATACTGTATATAGGGAGGCTGTGTGAGGGCTCACTGTATATAGGGAGGCTGTGTGAGGGCCCATACTACATAGGGAGGCTGTGTGTTGGCTCATATGCTGTATATAGGGAGGCTGTGTGAGGGCTCACACTGTATATAGGGAGGCTGTGTGGGGGCTCACACTGTATATAGGGAGGCTGTGTGGGGGCTCACACTGTATATAGGGAGGCTGTGTGGGGGCTCACACTGTATATAGGGAGGCTGTGTTGGGGCTCATGCTGTATATAGGGAGGCTGTGTGGGGGCTCACGCTGTATATAGGGAGGCTGTGTGGGGGCTCACACTGTATATAGGGAGGCTGTGTGGGGGCTCACACTGTATATAGGGAGGCTGTGTGGGGGCTCACACTGTATATAGGGAGGCTGTGTGGGGGCTCACACTGTATATAGGGAGGCTGTGTGAGGGCTCATATGCTGTATATAGGGAGGCTGTGTGGGGGTTCACACTGTATATAGGGAGGCTGTGTGAGGGCTCATATGCTGTATATAGGGAGGCTGTGTGGGGGTTCACACTGTACATAGGGAGGCTGTGTGGGGGCTCACACTGTATATAGGGAGGCTGTGTGGGGCTCATACTGTATATAGGGAGACTGTGTGAGGGCTCATATGCTGTATATAGGGAGGCTGTGGGGGCTCACACTGTATATAGGGAGGCTGTGTGGGGGCTCACACTGTATATAGGGAGGCTGTGTGGGGCTCATACTGTATATAGGGAGACTGTGTGAGGGCTCACTGTATATAGGGAGGCTGTGTGGGGGCTCACACTCTATATAGGGAGGCTGTTGGGGGCTCACACTGTATATAGGGAGGCTGTGTGGGGGCTCACACTGTATATAGGGAGGCTGTTGGGGGCTCACACTGTATATAGGGAGGCTGTGTGGGGGTCACACTGTATATAGGGAGGCTGTTGGGGGCTCACACTGTATATATAAAAGACATACTGATAGGGAATTTAGATTGTGAGCGCCATCAGGGACAGCGATGATAATGTGTGCAAACTGTAAAGCGCTGCGGAATATGTTAGCGCTATATAAAAATAAAGATTATTATTATTAAGATTATTATATAGGGAGGCTGTGTGGGGGCTCACACTGTATATAGGGAGGCTATGTGGGGGCTCACACTGTATATAGGGAGGCTGTGTGGGGGCTCACACTCTTTATAGGAAAGCTGTGTGGGGGCTCATATGCTGTATATAGGGAGGCTGTGTGGGGGCTCACACTGTATATAGGGAGGCTGTGTGGGGGCTCACACTGTATATAGGGAGGCTGTGTGGGGGCTCACACTGTATATAGGGAGGCTGTGTGGGGGCTCACACTGTATATAGGGAGGCTGTGTTGGGGCTCATGCTGTATATAGGGAGGCTGTGTGGGGGCTCATGCTGTATATTGGGAGACTGTGGGGCTCACTGTATATAGGGAGGCTGTGTGAGGGCTCACACTGTATATAGGGAGGCTGTGTGGGGGCTCATACTGTATATAGGGAGGCTGTGTGGGGGCTCACACTGTATATAGGGAGGCTGTGTGGGGGCTCACACTGTATATAGGGAGGCTGTGTGGGGGCTCATGCTGTATATAGGGAGGCTGTGTGGGGGCTCCTACTGTATATAGGGAGGCTGTGTGGGCTCATTGTATAGGGGGGCTGTGTGGAGGCTCATACAGTATATAGGGGGTGTCAGCGTACTTGATTCTGTTCAGTATTACATAATTATAATGGCTATTAATATTGAGAATAATTAATTTCAGCCTATTGATTGAGCCCTCCACAACGGTCCTGGTCTCTCATATGGCCCCTCTTGAATGTTAATTGCCCACCCCTCGTCTAGAAGAAACGAGGTATAACCATAATCAGACGCACATTCTTTACCGTGCGAGCGAACTCTGGACTCTGGAACTCTCTCCCACGTGACGTTGCAATGGTTGATTCACTACAAAAGTACAAGGACGTTTTGATGCCTTTTATGAATCCATATTACAGGTGTCGAGTCCCCGATTCTGTGATGAGACGTTAATCCAGAGAACTAGTCTTATTGCCGTCTGTGGAGTCGGGAAGGATTTTTTCCCCTAATATGGAGCATTTAGCATCTGCCCCATGGGGATTTTGCCTTCCTCTGGATCCGTAGGTCGAACTCGATGGATTTCTATCTACCGTCGATATGGCCGTTCTATGGGGTAACTGTGGGGCTGCGGATATATTCTCCGCATTGCAGATATGTGAGATAAAGCGGTGATAATGGGGGCAGGGATTCCTCTGGACTTCTGCCAGTGATCTTATGGAAGACGACCCACAGTCAGCAGAAATTGGCTGATAACAGGGAATCCTATATTTCTTTCCTCTGCACAGCTGATAGGATACCCCTGCTATACTTGTCTGCTGACCTTCGGTGTAGTGTCCCTTTAATTCCTATGATTTACAATTGATGCAGTGTATCATGCATGTAATGGATTGGTCTGTACAATATGTTGCATTGTTGGGCTGCACTGAATCTGTGGTGGGCTGATCCATGAATGTCCAGAGCCGTAGTGCCGAGGAGGAGGAGGAGGGCGCCGCTGATCGTCACATTCCTCAGCTGGAGACGAGACCTTGGCACATTTCTCAGTGGCATGGTGAGACATGCCTCCTCCTGCCACGGAGGGCACCCCATCTGTTTCTGTATTAATGTATTGCGCTCTTACTCAGCATGGCATTAATCTCCCCTCTGGCATCTATTAAACTCCTGGCTCCCGGACAACTTCCCCATTACTACACTTTGCCTTTTACAATTATTAACCCTTGAACCCTTGATTTTCCTCTCTGGACCCGCTCCTAATCCGTAATCCTGACATATCCCGTGTATATGCTATTAAAGGCCAACATGACCGTATCCCTTTAAGTAGTAAGAAGTGGGTTTTTTACCTGGTGTTAATGCCACTGTTCTCCTGAATCCGATGTTGTTTTTCTTTTGTTTCTGAGCCTCTCCGTTCCGGAGATATGGCCAAATCTTTCCCATATATAAATCAAGTCTTTTTTGACAAGTGGGCGTCTTCACACGCAGTTGGCTAATAAGACTAGATTTATTTACAGGGAAGAAAGAGCCATATCTCTGGAACAGAGAGGCGTAGGACTAAAAGAAAAACAACGCTGGATTCAAGAGAACAGCGGCATTTACAAGGGTTGGGTCCTCTTAAAGAAATGTATATTTGTCCTGCACAAATACATGAAAGCAAACCAGTACAGGAATTTGTCTTGCTGGTGCAGGTATCTCACAGATGATTGAATTGCCTTTATTGTAGCCAGACTCTGATATGAAAAAAAAAATATTAGGTCTTTATAGATAATAGCATTCAGTTTCCTCCTTTCCTGATAAAATCAGTCTATCACTTATATTGCTTCCATTACAGATCCCATAAGGTTTGTTGCATACATTTTAACACTTCATTCTTGCTTGATTTTGGGATTTTGGGGATATCAGTGGTCGGGTTCCCAGAAGTAATTTGGATAGGAGATGTTTATGGGGGAAGACCCCTTTAAGGCGGATCAGCTGATCAATGAAGGTCTTGAGGTCCAATCGGTTGATTTTGCTGGTGCTGCCTGTTTTATCTGCTGGCGGCCACTGCTGGTGAAATATAGTACTGCATGTAGCCTTTCAAGTGAATGGAGATCCTGGTAATAGACGGATGGACCACCAGAAATGAAACTGCTGCTAATTAACCTGTAAGTGAATTGTGGGTGTGTCGGTGCATTTGGTGTATGTACACGCCCCCATTGCACATCCTGCATGATTTGCATGTGGCGTCAAAGTTTAATTTCTCAACAAACAAAGTATCATTTATATTGTTGTACTAAGACCTTTATCGGGGTGGACTCCCCATTGATGCAAATTATCTCTAGTAGTTTGTCAGATTATTTTGGGTTTGGGTGGATTCTTGGCAATAGGAGTTCACTGGCTGCAATGTTTGCCCGAGGTGTGTGAGTTTCAGCCACTCTAGAGTTAAGAACCTGAATCCTCGGTCACCTGGGTCGTGAATAGAATGCCAAGATTTCAGTGAAGGGTATTTAAAGGGATAGGTGAAAGAGGATTTATTATATAGTTACTAAAATCTTATGGTATATTGTAATACTGCAGATATAATATGTTTTTTAAAGTGGAAATATATGTTTAGCCAATTTCTAAAGTGTGCTTTCTTTCCTTATCTATTTTACAGCTAAATATATTGGTGGACACTGGTAGCAGTAATTTTGCAGTGGCCGGAGCCCCAAATCCTGATATTTCTGCATATTACCATTTGGACTGGTGAGTGTGACTGCATCTTAAATTATATATATATATATATATATGTGTATGTGGTGTATATGTGTGTGTGTGTGTATATATATATATATATATATACATACATATACAGCGCCCCAGAGTCCTGGTCGTTGCAGTACTGATGCTCCGCCACTAAGGGGGCTATGGTACGTCTGATGGCACTGAAGGAGTTCACCTGACCAGGTATCACAGACACCAATACACTTCACATTCTGGCCACCAGGGGGAGCTAAGGGCGCTATGTATTAGGCCACTCCTCACAATCTGGTAAAACTGGGGGTTAGATAGGAAGTTAGACAGAAGCTGACTGGGTTGGAACCAGGCAACATCCTGTGGCAGAGGGTGTTGCAGGGGAAGATTCAGGGGGGTCCCTGTCAGGGGTGGGATCCTGACAGAGGCCTAGCGAACAGAAGGAACGTTACGGGACCGAGCCTGCACTTCATTGCGGCGGTACCCCAAGAAAGGACAAGAAGCGAGGTTTATTGTGGAGAATGAGAAACGAGATCAAAGCAAAAAGGAGAAACACCAGTAGGAGTCGTGCTGTAAGATCGAGGCAACATCCTACTGAGGCGCGTAGCCGGTGGCCGGAACGCCGAGGAAGTATTGGGCTCCAAGCATTACTTCAAACCAACGGCAGGACAGTCAGTTATAGGCGGGCTGTCTCACCTAAATCACCTAAGCAGACATAGGGGGCGACACTAGGGTCCCGGAAGAACTCCAGGCCTACCCGTCATACCAGTGCGTCCTATCCATATCATCTGGGGGACAGAGAGGAACATCAGAATAGACATAAGTTGTGGGAAAGAACATCAGAAACAGACACAACAGTTGTGAGGACTATCCCGTGGTGCTCAGCAGGGAGGTACTACAACACACAGGCGCTACAAGGTAGGCACAGATTTCCACCTGCAAAGGGAACTCTGGAGGTGCCATCCGACCGGCCGGTCTCAGACAGCCCTGTTAATCGTACTCTGGATTGCGGATCCTGAAGCCTTCAGTAAAGAGGTAAAGAGACTGCAACCCTGTGTCCTCGTTATTCACCGTGAATTGCACCACGCACCACCACCTACACCTTTCACTGGACGCCCCTTAGCAGGGTCACGGACCGGGTCTAGCCACCGTGACAACCCCAGAACTGAGACCGAGAGGCCCGGTACCGAGTACCCCACGGCCCAGCGTCTGGGGGCGCTCCATATATATGGGCTGCTGCTCTCAAGGGGCCTTTAAAGGGAACCTGTCACCACGTTTTTGGAAGATGGGATAAAAATAGCGTTAAATAGGGGCAGAGGTGGGCATTACATTAGTGTGTTTGTTATGCGTTTATTACCCACCTAAGTTGCCGAAATACCTTTGCAAAGTCTCCGTTTTCGCCTGTCAATCAGGCTGGTCTGGTCAAAAGGGCGTCTTGTCTTCCCCCAGATTTTGCGTAGTTTTCCGTTGGTGGCGTAGTGGTGTGCGCATGCCCAAAGTCCTGAATCCTCTGCCAGGGGATTTAAAAGAGCGCGCTGTTCGTTTTCATTGGTGATCGGTGGGCGCGGCCATCTTCCTTTGGCCGCGCGTGCGCAGAAGCGGCGCTCTGCTGGCCGCGGCTTCAGGAAAATGGCCGCGGGATGCCGCGCGTGCGCAGATGGATATTGCGGCGGCCATTTTCCTGAAGCCGCGGCCAGCAGAGCGCCGCTTCTGCGCACGCGCGGCCAAAGGAAGATGGTCGCGCCCACCGATCACCAATGAAAACGAACAGCGCGCTCTTTTAAATCCCCTGGCAGAGGATTCGGGACCTTGGGCATGCGCACACCACTACGCCACCAACGGAAAACTACGCAAAATCTGGGGGAAGACAACGCCCTTTTGACCAGACCAGCCTGATTGACAGGCGAAAACGGAGACTTTGCAAAGGTATTTCGGCAACTTAGGTGGGTAATAAACGCATAACAAACACACTAATGTAACGCCCACCTCTGCCCCTATTTAACGCTATTTTTATCCCATCTTCCAAAAACGTGGTGACAGGTTCCCTTTAATCATAAACGTTACTGGGATTGCACCTCCGGGCAGAAGACTTCTACTAAAATCTTGTTCATCTGTCTCCGGTCTATGGTGTCTCATGTAGCATGGCCCTGTCCTGACCAGGTGATGTAGCAACATCCGATGACCCTCTTAAATTCATCCGTGAAGAGAAACTGCAGAACATCACTGGAACCTCCTCCCTTCTTATTCCTACCAAAGATAGAGTTGTAGAATAACAATGTCTCTGGATACAACAGTGGTCCCTCAGGGGCTGGATGTGCTGGAAGCCCCCTGAGGTGCCAGAAGTCGTATA
The DNA here is from genome assembly GCF_051348905.1 of Ranitomeya variabilis. Taxonomy (NCBI): domain Eukaryota; kingdom Metazoa; phylum Chordata; class Amphibia; order Anura; family Dendrobatidae; genus Ranitomeya; species Ranitomeya variabilis. The sequence continues at coordinate 28,010,750 of NC_135234.1, read as the reverse complement.
TTCTAATGGGCCGCATGTAGTGAATAGAGGGAGTCGCAGATTCGCAGCCACCTCGACATTCAAAGATGGATCCACGTTCTTGAGATGTCGTGTCCCCCACGTATAGCAGAAAGGAGATATACCATACATGTCAGAGAAATGCCCCTTGTAACTACCGCCTTGTCCGTTGTCACCTGCAGCCTTTTTCTGGCATTTTTTGTTTGCTAATATGTCTTCCCGCATAATTCGATGAGCTGGAATGTCGCCACACGGGTCGCACCACTTGCTGCCCTCACATGGTTGTATTGGTCTGATGGATCAGCCACGAGTTGCGTGTTGTGTAGCACTGCGCAGAGGGCGTCTAAGGGTTAAAATTGCTTTTAATTCTCAGGTGCTCACGTTGGATAGAAGCAGACTTTATGTATGACCCACCCATGAGCATTTATTTATTTATTTTTTTCTTTTTTTTTTCTTTGTAGGTCCAGTACATACCAGCCTCTGGGAATTGATGTCACGGTCCGTTACACTCAGGGAAGTTGGACCGGAGTTCTGGGGAAAGATGTAATTACAATTCCCAAGGGATTAAATGCCACCTTTGTAGTGAACATCGCCTCAATCCTGGAGTCGGAGAGTTTCTTTATGCCTCAAATCAAATGGCATGGAATTCTAGGACTGGCATACAGGACCTTGGCCAAGGTGAGGTGTCGCGTATCCCCCGTCATAGAAGCACTGGACCACCTTTACTTTTATACTAGAGGAGTCTACTTGGCTTTTTCAGGCTTCTCTTCGGCACATGCGCCAGATTTGCCATCACAGAAATTGGGAAAAATTTTCCATGGCTCCTGAATAGCGATGAGTTGGCTCATGGATGCTTGGGTTCAACCGAACTTTAGTCCACAGTTCGGATACCAGAACTGTACCCGGACCTCATAGAAGTCAATGAGGACCCATACTTTGGAGCTGGAAAATCTTTTGCTCTGTGCGCGTGCTCTCTTTTGCTCTGCGCGTGCTCTCTTTTGCTCTGCGCAGCTCTCTGCCCTCTCTTTCGTGCTCGTCCTTCCAGGAGCAGTCAGTGTTTGGAGTTCAGCACTGGACATTGTGTCCGGTCCGAACCCCAAACTTTACAGCTAGATCTACATACAGTATAGACCAAAAGTTTGGACACACCTTCTCATTTAAAGACTTTTCTGTATTTTCATGACTATGAAAATTGTACATTTACACTGAAGGCATCAAAACTATGAATTAACACATGTGGAATTATATACTTCACAAAAAAGTGTGAAACAACTGAAATTATGTCTTATATTCTAGGTTCTTCAAAGTAGCCACCTTTTGCTTTGATGACCGCTTTGCACACTCTTGGCATTCTCTTGATGAGCTTCAAGAGGTAGTCGCCGGGAATGGTTTTCACTTCACAGGTGTGCCCTGTCAGGTTTAATAAGTGGGATTTCTTGCCTTATAAATGGGGTTGGGACCATCAGTTGTGTTGTGATGCCTTCAGGGAGAATGTACAAATTTTCATAGTCATGAAAATACAGAAAAATCTTTAAATGAGAAGGTGTGTCCAAACTTTTGGTCTGTACTGTAGATACATCCCCTCATGTTTGGAACAAGTTAGATTTTGTGGTCAGGGCAGATCAGTTCATTACACATGACTGTGACGGAGTTGCAGTACCAGGCACAGCCACACCCATACATATGGCGCTTTTCCTAGAAAATCCATCTCTTTGACTCAGCAGATCTGAGACGATGGAAAATCCTAGAAAACCTTCTTAAGTCTACGTTCACATTTGCGGTCGGCGCCGCAGCATCGCCGCATGCGTCATGCGCCCCTATATTTAACATGGGGGCGCATGGACATGCGTCGCACTTGCGTTTTGCACCGCATGCGTCCCTGCGGGCCCGCGTCCGGGCGCAGAGGACGCAGCAAGTTGCATTTTTGCTGCGTCCAAAATCAATGAAAAAAAGGACGCATGCGGCGCAAAACGCAGCGTTGTGCATGCGTTTTGCTGCGTTTTTGTGTGCGTTGCGGCGCCGACGCTGCGGCGCACAACGCAAATGTGAACGTAGCCTATTTCCTGCTAACACTTTTGTTTCATTTTTGTACTTTTTTTTTTTTCTTTTTTCTCATATTCCAGCCTTCCAGCTCTATAGAAACTTTCTTTGACTCCCTGGTAGAAGAGCAGAAGATTCCCAATATCTTCTCCATGCAGATGTGTGGAGCCGGTCTGCCTACCACCGGCGAGGGCAGTAATGGAGGCAGTCTGGTAAGTAGTTGTGATACATTCTCCTAAGTTCTACAATGTATCGGCTGCAACTAGGGGTGTAAGTGCAATAAGTGGAGAGGTTGCTATCGCACCTGGGCCCTGGAGCCAATGGGGCCCCCAAAGCTCCCTGTGACCCACACGAAAAGACTATTATTAAATACCTGCAACAGTTGGAGGCTTCCTTGGAGATTTTTAATTAGGGCCCATGAATGTCAAGTTGTAATTGTACTCACTGCTCCAGACTAGCAGCTATCGGGAGAGCATAGCTCTGACTTCCATGTGAGGATTTAGCCCATTTTCTTTTTTTTTATTGCGCTTTCTTCCTCTATCGAAAAGACATTTGGAAGGAACTTTACATATTTGTCATGTTTAACTGAGCATACAAGACACACAATGCAATAATGGCTGCAGAGTGGAATAAAACATGTTTTATTTTAAGTCCAAGTCGGTGTTGCCAGACAGTTTTCACTGAGGGGTGTGTCCTTCTTCTCCCTGTATGATGCTGACCAATCATTAGCAGGCAGCAACAGACTGGTGGAAGAAGAACACACCCCCAACATAGTTTAGAGCCGATTTCTCGATGTGTGAGATTTTATGAGACAACTCTGATCACCTGGTCTAACCTCCTGCGTGAGTCAGTGGAGGAGGGGCATTGAAGTTTAGCTGTGTCACATTACAAAGCCTTTTATCAGCTCTCCACCTTTCATAGCACTTTCAGCCCTTCCCCCAGCCTGCCTAGATGTCTGTAATCACACTTGTCTCTTTAGATCTCACACAGCAGTAGCCCAGTACAGGCTGCTTCTATAGGAGATGTAAGGACAGCTCTTATCTCACTGCAGAGCAATTACAAGTTGCTTGAGCACAACAGACATAAGTGTGATAACTGACACACTCAGTAATCAGGAAAGCTAATAGAAGGGCTTGTAATGTGACACAACCAAATTAAGCTGTGCTCTTCTCCCTCCCTGATTCATGCAGGAGGTTAGCCCAGTACGTCAGAGCAGTTTCCTAAGGGTATGTGTCCACGTTCAGGATTTGGTCAGGATTTTATGCAGGTAAAATCCTGACCAAATCTGCACCTGAGGTCACTGGCAGGTCACCTGCGTTGTCCTTGAGTTTTTTCTGCAATGTAAGGACATGCTGCGTTCTTAAAAGACGCGCCGCATGTGAGTTTTCTTGGGTGTGCCGCATGCATCTTTTACTGCATAGTGGAGACAGGATTTCATGAAATCCCCTCCACTATGCTGTAACATCTGGACTCTGTGTTTTTTATGCATGCTGCTCAACGCTGCATCAAAAACTCAGCGTTTCCTGAACGTGGACACATACCCTTACATCTCACGCACTGAAAAACCTGCTCTAAGCTGTGGTGAAGGGGCGTGTTCTTTTGATTTGCTTATGATTGGTCAACAGCATACAGGGAGAAGAAGTACACACCCCTAATGAAAACTCTGATAACACCCACTTTTACTTAACCTCTCCTTCTTGGTCATAGTCCTGTAACTGGCTTCTTATCATATGCTTCTATCCTGCAGGTCATGGGTGGTATTGAGCCGAGTCTGTACACCGGTGAGATCTGGTACACGCCGATCACTGAGGAGTGGTATTACCAAGTAGAGGTTCTCAAGTTTGAAGTTGGAGGCTTAAACTTAAATCTGGATTGTACGGAGGTAAATTGGGGAAACTGTTTTGTATATGATGTAAAGTCGCTAGAAAGAGGCCGGAGGCTGAGGTCTGATAAGTCGAATTTATGTTTTTGATTTTATAATTTTCTAACTTACATTTTGGAATATTTTTAGACAGTCGGGGTCTGGGATGCTCTGGATTTTATTCTATATTGGTAATGGTGCCACTCCACACTGTATACAATGCCCGGGCTGACCTTGGGACTCTCGACCCTAACTTACATCTTCATATGTACCTATGATGCTGTAAGTTCTGGTCAGAAGACCTGTGGTCAGTGAAAAATAATCAGAACTTAGTGACTTTGATAGATACAGCTCATAGGCAAGAGTGGCATTCACTCAGCAAGCAGGACCTAATTGTATACAATGCCTTTACATGGATTTTCCACTTAAAAAAAAAAAATTAAATTGTAAAAAAAATCCACTTAGAATAATAAGTTATGTAATTTTAGTAATACAGTTCTTTTGGCTCAGGTTAGTGAGGTTTTCAGGAAGGAAGAAGGAATCAAAAATGCCAGACGAGTCATCAACAATCTTAAATACACAGACAATAAAACATTGATGGTAACAAGTGTAGATGGAATGAAGGACTTATTACGGAGTGTCAAGATTGAAAGTTTGAACATGGGACTCCTACTTTATACAAGGAGGACAAAGTTTTTGACCACTGCCAGGTACGACCGTGACACATTTGAGATGGATGGAGATGAACTGGTAGATGTAAAGGACTTCAACCTACTGGGATCGATGATCACTGAAGATGCAGCGATGACATCGGAAGTCTATAGGAGAATGGCTATGGGCAAAGAGACAACGAAGTCACTGGACAAGGTCTTCAAATCTGGGAACATTTATCTGGCGATGAAGACACGGCTCATACGTAGTCTGGTCTTTTCTGTAGTAACATACGGTTGTGAAACCTGGACGATAAAGAAACAAGACAGAAGAAGAATCAACGACTTCGAAATGTGGTAATGGAGAAGGACGTTATCGATACCATGGATGGCAAGAAGAAAGAAGAAATCAAGCCAGGCATGTCACTCGACGCATAAATCGCAAAACTACGACTTGTCTACTTTGGACCCCTCAAACGAAAAGAGCAATCACTGGAGAAGGTCATCATGGTTGGAAGAATACAAGGAACATGGCCAGAAGACCCTGGTGAACCTATCAAGGATTGCACAAGATAGATCATCCTATAGAGCATTCATCCATCAAGACGCCATGGCTCGAGGTCGATCCAAAGACCGCTAAATAATAATAATTAGTTCAGGGTCTTGATCCTATGAAATCTGCTCCAGTCCTAGTTCTTGACAGATTCACATCCGGTGCTGTGCACTACACAGGGCAGTGCATCTTTTCTTGGCTTGTGACCAGATTTGTGTGTGTGTGTTTTATTTTTTTAAATACTCCATACTGTTCCAGAGGAATCAGAGATACAGGCTTTTTTTTTTTTTTTTTTTTATTTCCCGCTATTTTTGTTGTCTGTACTAAGGCGGCGTGACTCAAAGGATCCTCAGGGGCGTGTCTTTAGGCTGCTCTCCATAATTACCCTGTGAGCCACACCCTCTTCTAAAGACCATAAAAATTACTAAATAAAGAGGCCTATATCTCTGGAGCCATATGGCGCATTATAAAAAAAAAATAAATAAAAAATGGTATACTTGATAGAGCAGCGGAAATAAAAGGGAAAACACATGTTTTAATCACGTTTCTTTAAAAATGAAGGACTGTAGATGAATTCTTCAGGATGCAATCATTCGGGTGGGTTTTCTGTCTGAATAATTTATTTATTTTTTTCCTTTTGTCTTTAGTACAATTCAGATAAAGCCATTGTGGACAGCGGCACGACCCTCCTGCGACTGCCTGACAAAGTGTTCAATGCAGTGGTCGAAGGGATTATTCAGACGTCTTTGGTGAGTTTTGATAAGGAAATATTCACTACAAGTCCTGAGCGTGGGAGGAGGTGGCTTACACCATTTACTTAAAAACAAACAAAAAAAAAAACAGAAGATGAAAGATAAGTAAGAAGAAAAAAAATTGTTCAAAAAGTTCTTTAATCTAAAAATTAAAATCTATAGGGTAATGATTGGTCCGTTTGATCCATCTCGCGCAGTCGTACCTTTAGCACCATGTAGAATTATGGTGTTTGCTTTTCTGTCCTGAGATCGTGCCACATTCTCTCCTTTACCAAACACAACACGTCACTGGAAAATACTGTCACCGAAGGAGACGGCGGCTCCACCTTGTATTGTAAGCAGGGCCAGCAGAGCAGGGGTTTCAAGTTGTGCAAGTCTGATGAGTCACCGAACCGTATTGATCATGCAAAAAAACCAAATCTTAAATATATTGTATAGAATTTTTTTTTTTTTTTTTTACGTTACCATTCATCGAACTGGTTAGTGGGGATGAAAGAAAAAAGAAGAAAAATAATAGTTAAATATATATTTTATTTCATATTATTACATTTATCATATTTGATATATTTATTTTTTTCTTCATTCTTTTATCGCCACTGATCACTTAGTGTGAATGGTAAAGTTAAAATATTTTTTTTCCTTTTTGTTTCTTTACCATTCACATAAGTGATCAGTGGGGATAATAGAAAAATGAATAACGTATATTGTGTAACTATATACAAAATGTAACTTATATATAATTTCCGTCCTTTCGTTGGTTCTGTAGATTGAGAATTTCAATAACGAGTTCTGGACGGGCCTGCAGCTCGCGTGCTGGGAGAAGACGGAGGAGCCGTGGACGTACTTTCCGGACATATCGATCTATCTGCGGGATATGAACGCCAGCAGGTCCTTCCGTCTCGACATAAAACCTCAGGTTCATTGTTTTTTTAAATTCTATTTGTACAGTCGTATCATTAACAGACTTTAGGCCTCATACACACAAATTACTACTTAATGTGGTGAATGTGAAATAAGTCTGCACAGAAATAAGTAAGATGTCGCCAATGGCCACAGAAAAACGGATTAGCTGTATTAAACAACAGGCAAATCCACAGCAGATATCAAAAGGTGCAGTTATGGATTACTCTGAAAAACTATACAGAGCAGAGTATTGGGCCAGTTTGGCCGGTGGTGCGGAGCTCACTGATACCAGCGCAGTCCTGTAATAGGAGCCACCGGGAAACAAGTCCGTCTATCACATTTATTCTCTCCTAAATCTTCCCTCATCACCTGTGAGTGATATTATTGAGACGTGGAAGGAACCGCAGCAACTCAGCCACAGAGTGGAGACCCCGTAACATTACACAGTGGGGGCAGATTGCTGAGGAGCAAAGAGCACAAAAGTCACCACCGTTCTGCTGACCCCATAACTGAGAGTCCAGACGTCCTCTGGTATAACATCAGCATAAACACTGCGCCCCCGCCAGGAGCTTCATGGCCGAGCAGCTGCATGCAGCCGTACATCACCAAGCACAATGCCGAGCGTCGGATGGAGTGGTGTAAATCCGCCACCACTGGACTCTGGAGAAGACGTGTTCTGTGCAGTGACGGATCACACTTCTCTGATGGGTTCGGTGACAGGAGGACGTTTCCCCCTGACTGCATTGTGCCCCTGTACAGATAGAGGAGGATAATACTATGGGCTGTTATCAGGGGGCAGCCGCGGCCTCTTAGTTCTAGTTTCTTAAGATCTTGTGGACAGTTGTAGCTTCAGCCTTGTGGGAACAGTTTGGGGTTCGCCCTTTTCTGTTCCCCATGACTGTGCCCAGTGCACAAGGTTCATACAGAAATGGAGGGAGGATATGAGCGGCCGCACAGAACCCGGACCTCAGCCCCTCCAACAACTGGACCGGAGATGGTGGGCCCGACCTCCCCCCAACATCAGCGTCTGACCTTACAAGTGATCTTCTGGATGAAGGGACAACAATTCCTACAAACGCCTCCAAAATCAGCAGCCATTATATCTGAAGAGGGGCTGCTCCATATTAATGTCTATGAAGGATGGGGGGTGGGGGTCAGTAAAGCTCCTGGAGGGGAATGTGGAGGGGGCACACACTTCTGTCCATAGTCCGGGGCTATGAGGAAACCAGAGTCTGGCATTGCTTAAACCAGAGAACCCTTCCTGGTGACAATACAAGGTAAACAGGGTGCAGTGCGCTCTGCGGCACGCTGTTTGTCCCTATGAAATGTCCGGTAAAGGCAAAAAAGAATAAATATTAACCTCCATGTTGTGTAATGTAGAAGGCGTTTTATATTATACATGTGGGATGTTGTGTATTATATATGTGATGTGTGTATTATATATGTGTGGTGTGTATTATACATGTGATGTGTGTATTATTATTATTATTAGCATTATACATGTGTGATGTGGTGTGTGTAATTATTATTATATATATATATATGTGTGTGATGTGTATTATACATGTGACATTGTGTAGTATTATTATTATTATTATACCTGTGATGTGTATTATTATACGTGTGGGATGTGTATTATACCTGTGTGACATTGTGTATTATTATATGTGTGATGTGTATTATTATTATTATTATACATGTGTGATGTGGTGTGTATTATTATATACGTGTGATGTTGTGTATTATACATTTGACAATGTGTAGTATTATTATTATACCTGTGATGTGTATTGTTATACGTGGGGGATGTGGTGTGTATTATTTATTATTATTATTATTATTATTATTATTATTATTATTATTATTATTATTATTATACCAGTGTGATGTGGTGTGTATTATTATTATACATGTGTGGTGTGTATTATTATTACTATACATGTGTGATGTGGTGTGTATTATTATTATTATACATGTGTGGTGTGTATTATTATTATTATTATTATTATTATTATTATTATTATTATTATACATGTGTGATGTGTGTAGTATTATTATTCTATATGTGTGATGTTGTGTATTTGTTTTCCAGTTATACATCCAGTCGGTGCTGACGTTACGGGAGGATCTGAACTGTTTCCGCTTCGGCGTCTCGTCGTCGTCCAGCGCTCTGGTGATTGGCGCCACCGTCATGGAGGGCTTCTACGTCATCTTTGACAGGGAGGAGCAGAGGGTTGGATTTGCCGTCAGTCAGTGCGCAGGTGAGAGCGGAATAAATGTGGCTGCTGAGGAGATTGGACAATGGGGGGAAATAAATCTACAAATCGCGTCCGTCCATTTCCAGAATCTTTGCTGTATAACAATGTCTCCTGCGCTTCTAATACTGAGCCAGTCTGCTGTGCAGAGATCTAGAAGTCGCACAATCGGGAGCACTAATCCTGCAATAACCCGGGACTCCTGGGAATAATCTGACGACTTATTCTGGCCGCCCCTGTGTGTCTGTGGCTGAGGCGCAGTGGCCGCTCCGTGAGCCGTCATGTCCCTAACACTCCGCTTATTTGGCCATATTTATGGCCATTGTCGGGGTCCCATATAGACATAGACATTTGGGGATGTTCCCCATAACAGGTGCCCTTTACATTGCCCCGGTGTGAATATTTTTGCCCCCTTAGTGGTTTTGTCGGTGGTGTTACAGGGCGACGCTTTAATCCACGGCCCCATTACTTGCACATTTGGTGTTTGCTTTGGCTTTCACTCCGGGAAACGACACAATGAGAAGATTTCCCGGTGATTTCTCTGTGTGATGGCCTCCTTATTAACTGTTTACCTCCCTGAAGACCGCTTGATATGTAAACCCCAAAAATGGCGACCGCCTGATAGAGCCAATGCCCCTGCCCTATTGTTGGCCTTCCTATATGTTGTCGGTGACGTCGCCGTTTGTCACATTGTTGTTTTTTGGGTTTTTTTTTGCAGTAAATAAAAATTCAAAAATTCCTTTAATCAGGAATCCAATAATCCAAAAATGTTGATAATCCATCGGTACTTTTGATATCAGGTTTGTTTTAGAAGCGGATTTTTTATCCCGCACAGTGACGGTGCGGTCCGAATCATCTGTCCGTGTAGCACTGATGGATATAATCCAGTGATTATCGGAGAAGAGGTGATGAAACGACGATATTTTCAAAACTAAAAAAAAAATAAAAATCTAAAAAAATCTCAAACTTTTTTTTATAAAATTTTTTTGTATTGTCATCAAATACAGTGAAGCCTTTTTTTTTTTTTTTTTTAAAGTTAGCTGCTTTCTTTTGTGGCGATGGAATATAACATACGGGGTAACTAAAATCTGGTGAGGGGGGTAAAAAGGTGGTCTTAAAAAGTAGTTTTGATGTGGTTTTACTATGAGTATTTTATTTTATTTTTTTTTTCCCATAATGATGATATAGAAGGGGAAAAACGGTTGTTGTTTTTTTTTTTTTTACATTTTTATTTTAATTGTGACGACCCATAGAATGAAATAAAAAGGAAAGTCCTAAAAAGAAAATTCTCCACCCCGACTTAAAAGCATAACAATGGAATACATTATATTTGCCCTAAAACTACAACTCGTCCTGTAAAACAAACAAACGCAAAAACATCGGAATGTGGTGATGCAAAAACAATGTAAGGAATAAAAAAAAGTGACTTTATGGCACAAAAGCGATAAAACGTACAATATTACTGTAATCGTACTGACCAGCAGGATAGAGCTCATTGGTCATTTATACTGTATTGTGAGGGTACAAAAGTAGAAAAAAAATAATAATTTGACAAATTATTTTTTTTTTTGTACTCCCCACCTAAAATAAAATAAATAATATGCACCCTTAGATTCTGTTATTACAATTTTTAACTTGTCCAAACAAAAACAATCCCCTATGTTGATGTTGCTAAACAAAAAATGGTTAAAAAAATAAAAATCAAACTAAAAATCATTAGAGAGGTGGTTTTTTAAAGGGTCATCTTCTTGTTTTCCTCTCCTACCCTTATAATCTGGTGTGATTTTTATTTTTCTATGATTAATTGATCTTGGATTACACAGTAGATTTAATAAACTGGCGCATTCCTGTCCATGTGATTGGAGGATATTGGTTGCCATCCAGTGGCCAAATGCAGAACTACGCGTGTAAATGTGTGCATAATATAATATATATATATATATATATATATATATATATATATATATATATATATATATATATATATATATATATATATATATATATATATATATACACACACATATACATACAATATATATGTGTATATATAATATATATATATATATATATATATATATATATATATATATATATTATATATACACATATATATTGTATGTATATGTGTATATATATATATATATATATATATATATATATATATATATATATATATATATATATATATATATATATAATATCCCATCTCCCTGTAATTTTATATCTTTTTCCTGCAGAAGTGAAAGGCGCGGTGGTGTCTGAGATCTCCGGCCCGTTCAGTACTGTGGATGTAGCCAGTAACTGCATTGCCAGGAATCCCCTCCGGGAGCCGATCATGTGGATTATCTCTTACGCGCTCATGACCTTCTGCGGCATAGTTCTTCTGATTCTCGTGATCTTGCTGCTCCTTCCCAACAGACGTCACAGCAATGACCCCGAGGTGGTGAACGATGAATCCTCTTTGGTGCGTCACCGTTGGAAATAATTTTGGGATGTTGTTTTATCCCCCTGGTCTTAGTCTCCAGGATGGCGGGATGGACCTGTCGATGATTCCTCATGATTCGTTTCTTGCTGCTGGGAACTTCTTGGTTTACGCACCCGTCACTACCAAAGCTCTTTGTGAGACGTGACCTTCTCTACATAACTTATTGCTATCCTTTCCTTTCATAGTCCAAAGTATTCCAGAATTGGCAACGTCGTAACACTACTACTAACTGGAGCCACCGTTTCATTTCATCTTTTTATTTTTTTTCCTCCCCTAAAAGCCCTAGTCCCTGACCACTCACCTGCAGTACTGAATATTGAAAGAGAAACTGTGACAGTGGACTTAGTGTCTCATCTGACGGCATCATGTGATGGAGCAGGATCTACTGAGTCGCTTGATATATAGTTTTATGGGAAAATTTTCTGTAGAACTTGTAATACATTCAAATATCTGTTCTAGGCCTAGGAGTCCAGTGGGTGGTCGTACTCAGAGTTCCGCCCACTGGACTCCGATGTATAAATCATGTGTTTAATTGGATAAATGAAATGTTTTACTGAATATTTTCCCATAAAATTATATATCAATGTGATCGGCTCCTTCTACTCTATTACATGCTGCCAATGGATCGGCAATTTTTGAGGTTCCCTTTTAAAATGTTTTTTTCAATTTTTTTTTGCTTCCCTCCAGAAAGGAGCAATTCCTCTTTTGACCGTGTGCACTTGTGTGTTTGGCTCTCTACATTCCACATGGACTTGTCACTTCTGATTTTCTTAGTTTCTAATCAGGGATATTTGTTCTCGGACTGTACATGTCGATCCTCCACGATGAAATCCGTTCCTTCAAATGAGAACTGGCGTTAATGTGACCGTAGGATCTGAAGGCGCAGACTTACCGTCCCACCTACTTGTCTTCCCTCTATCTCGGCCCCACCTCTGTTTTGTTTTTTTATGGACAGCTCCGCCCTTTTGGAGCCAGAAAAGGGAGGGGATAGGTGGAAATCAAGCAGGTGGGAGGGGTCACTGAACTGATCGACCACCATGGTCGCACCAAGCGCCAGTGCTTGGTCTGAACAGTCATTCTGTGCTGACAGCCCCTTTAATTGATTATGGAGGAAGCCATCTTGTTGGACTGCAGTCAGCATGTCTACTAGCCTTAAAGGGGCAGTTCTAACATGAATTTTATTGCAAAGAAATCCATCTTATCTGGGATAAATATGGGAACGCTGAGACAGTCACTTGGCGGCTAACACATTTACAAAGTTTGCATCTTATATATTACTTTTTTTCTTACTTACCCTTTAATTTAGATTTTTTTTTTTTGTTAATTATTGATTAGGACATTTATACAACACAATTATGACCATGTTCCTCCCCGAAGAGTCAGTCGGGGGCTAGAAATTGGCTTGTTACATTTGCTTTCTCATGACTCTTCCTTCAATACCTATGTTACAAGTCAGGTAGGCGGGGCTTTCCATGTAATTTAAGGCGTCAGTTGATATTCTAATTTGCACAAGAGGTTCCTAGTTCGTGCCATTGTACCAATAGTTCAAATGCCTTAATTTAAAGGGAACCTGCTTCTCAAAGAAAGATCGGAGTTGCCCCCGTAACTCTAACCCCCCTGATGCCTGTACTGACTCCAGACCCGTCCGGACTGAGCTTTACTTCTATGATGAGAGTTGTAGCAGAAACTAATGTAGTTGGTACGAATGAATAGTGCACCTGATGAGCGATAATCTGTGCTCTGTTTTCTGGCTGCTCTCGTGCTCCGTTCTTGTTTCAGTGTTGTCGTTTTTTTGTTTGTTTTTTTTTTTTGGTTACCTCCCGGTAGCCATAAACCGATATATAAATATTTTTTAAAAACATTTCTGATTAATTGTGCTCTGATTTTTAAGTGTTATCACTGCGATCTGACACCTGGATGTCTACTTTTTGTTGTATTTATAAAACTGTAAATGAGACTGAACACACGAATAAACCAAAATTTATATCTATTGACTGAATCTCTCATTATTTATTAATAATAACTACTTTTTGGGCACATAACAGTTTAATATGCCCCAAAACTTTCCCCAGTATTCTGCTCTGTAATTTGCCATCCATTACTATTCACTTCGCATTTCCTCTTTATTAGCATTCTGACAGCACTATAGGTGCGGGGATATACTTTCCCCACACTTCCCTCCATTGTTGCTTCTGTCAATGGCTTTCTTACCCTGAATTTAAAAAAAACACCTTTCTTGTATTCCTATGTACAGTTTGAGCAGAGCAGGAGACAAAAGTAAATTTTCACTGATCGTATTACATAGAAGAGGTGCGTGACACCTGCCGATCACGCGTGCAACTTGGCCGGTATGAGTAGATGTGAAGTCATCGGATCCGCACTCCTTCTGATGTGGAAGTGAGCAAAGTCATTAGCACCACTATCTTCCCAATACGGAAGTAACCGGCGATGCACAACCCCTTTAAGACAAGCACGGCAAAGCAACGTCTTCCTGCCTTGATTCTAGGAGAGCTTTAACTGGACACTGATACATTGCAACAGACTGCAGCAGCGTGAAAACAAATGGAGTTTATAAAAACAGAGAAATTAATGTATAGGACAGATGTTTCTAAACGGTTTAATAAGCAGCAAGAAATGATTTAATTCTGCAGAAAGTATTCTTACATTTATCCACTAGGTGGCAGCAAAAGTCATACAAAATCCATCATTCACTCTGCTTGCTACCTGCAAGAGCAATTCTTTTTTTTTTTTTATTTGCAACTTTTTATTTATTTATTTTTCTCACTTTTACATAGCGCCATTAATTCCGCAGAAATTAACTTGTGGTTGTTGTAAAATTTTGCAATTTTTGCCAGCTACCCCGGTCAGCAAAAAGTAATTATCGGCAGAACATTGCCCGGTGTAATAGGAGAAGAGCCGCTGGTAAAATGATATGTATGGGGACAGAATAATCTATTAGTGATTTGTTTTGTATCCATGGTTTTCCGTCAGCCGCTGTAACGAGGCCGGGAGGATAAAGTGCCGAACGACTTGAATATTGTCCGTCGGCGCTCGCTTATTGGTGTGAAAGCCGCTCGTGTAAATGCATCATAAATGTTGATTGGGTACGTCTGATTTTGGACTGCCTACTGCAATGTTCTCCTGGAGATAAACCGCCTGGCCCATGTGTCCTTCGATAGGTTTCACATAAAGAACACTGGACAGTTTGACCGGACAAGTTCTCCTGCGTATGGGAGAGTTGGCTGGGATGGCTGTCGGCCAAATGATTGGCCAACAATCGTCTGATATACATGGCGGCCTCAAGCCAATGCCGACAAGTTAAACAGTCGGCCTTTGTGCTCCGATGACAAGGGGCAGAGGATCCCACACTGAAAAGCTGTTGGCCAAGTTAGGGATGATGATGATGATGACGACGACCAGGAGGAGGTGAATCACAGCAGAAGAAGATTTTTTATTTATTTTTTTTTTACATCAGTGATAGAGCGAAATGGACGTCTATCCAAACGACCCTACTGTGTGGATCTTCTGCACTCAGCTCTGGAGCTGGAGCTGCTACAACTGCAGATGGTGGAGGAGGAACGACTATACCTAAAAGCTCTGGTCATGGTGGTAACAAATCCTACTTGCAGGCATCTCCAGTGTGGACATTCCTTTCCATTTTGCTGGCCAATAAATCCCCTTGCAGTGTGCAGGAGGAAAAAAGGCCGTGGATCTATCTCCAGGTTTGCGTGGATTAGGAACTATAGGTCTCCACCAGCACATCTCGTCCACAAACATGAGCCAGGTTCTGTCCTCCTACCCCTTCTGAAACTTGTCTGTCTGGTAGTCAGGCGGCATCCTCAAGTGTTACCCAGTCAGTGTCATAATCGTCCACAACTATTGCTTGTCGAACTCTCTCTATTTCTCCTTCACACCATCAGATATCTATACCCGATTGTGTGGCCAGGAAATAAACGTATGCACTTAATGACTTGTGTATCGACGTACTTCCTACCTGGTTAAGTTGCGGGTTGTGCAGTTGTTGCCGTACCACTTAGTGGATTCTACTGTCTTTCGAGAAATAATAGCGTGTAGTCTGCCTGGCTGGACGATGCCAAGCCACCATTAGTTCTTAACCCCTTAGTGACAGAGCCAATTTGGTACTTAATGACCGAGCCAATTTTTACAATTCTGACCAGTGTCACTTTAAGAGGTTATAACTCTGGAACGCTTTATCGGATCCCACTGATTCTGAGATTGTTTTTTCGTGACATATTGTACTTCAAGTTAGTGGTAACATTTCTTCGATATTACTTGCGATTATTTATGAAAAAAATGGAAATATGGCGAAAATTTTTAAAATTTTGCAATTTTCAAACTTTGTATTTTTATGCCCTTAAATCAGAGAGATATGTCACAAAAAATAGTTCATAAATAACATTTCCCACATGTCTACTTTACATTAGCACAATTTTGGAAACAATTTTTTTTTTGTTAGGGAGTTATAAGGGTTAAAAGTTGACCAGCAATTTCTCATTTTTACAACACCATTTTTTTTTTAGGGACCACATCTCATTTGAAGTCATTTTGAGGGGTCTATATGATAGAAAATAACCAAGTGTGACACCATTCTAAAAACTGCACCCCTCAAGCTGCTCAAAACCACATTCAAGAAGTTTATTAACCCTTTACGTACTTCACAGGAACTGAAACAATGTGGAAGAAAAAAATGAACATTTAACTTTTTTTTGCAAACATTTTACTTCAGAACCATTTTTTTTTAATTTTCACAAGTGTAAAAACAGAAATTTAACTACAAATTTTGTTGTGCAATTTTTCCTGAGTACGCCGATACCCCATATGTGGAGGTAAACCACTGTTTGGGCGCACCGCAGAGCTTGGAAGTGAAGGAGCACCGTTTGACTGTTTCAATGCAGAATTGGCTGGAATTGAGATCGGACGCCATGTCGCGTTTCGGGAGCCCCTAATGTGCCTAAACAGTGGAAACCCCCCACAAGTGATACCATTTTGGAAACTAGACCCCTTAAGGAACTTATCTAGATGTGTGGTGAGCACTTTGAACCCCCAAGTGCTTCACAGAAGTTTATAACGTAGAGCCGTGAAAATAAAAAATCGCATTTGTTTTCACAAAAATGATGTTTTCGCCCACAAATTCTTATTTTCACAAGGGTAACAGGAGAAATTAGACCACAAAAGTTGTTGTGCAATTTCTCCTGAGTACATCAATACCCCATATGTGGGGGTAAACCACTGTTTGGGCGCACCGCAGAGCTTGGAAGTGAAGGAGCACCGTTTGACTTTTTCAATGCAGAATTGGCTGGAATTGAGATCGGATGCCATGTCGCGTTTGGAGAGCCCCTGATGTGCCTAAACAGTGGAAACCCCCCACAAATGACACCATTTTGGAAACTAGACCCCTTAAGGAACTTATCTAGATATTCGGTGAGCACTTTGAACCCCCAAGTGCTTCACAGAAGTTTATAACGTAAAGCCGTGAAAATAAAAAATCGCATTTTTTCTACAAAAATGATCTTTTTGCCCCCAAATTTTTATTTTCACAAGGGTAACAGGAGAAATTAGACCACAAAAGTTGTTGTGCAATTTCTCCTGAGTACGTCAATACCCCATATGTGGGGGTAAACCACTGTTTGGGCGCACCGCAGAGCTTGGAAGAGAAGGAGTGTCGTTTTACTTTTTCAATGTAGAATTGGCTGGAATTGAGATCGGACGCCATGTCACGTTTGGAGAGCCGCTGATGTGCCTAAACAGTGGAGACCCCCCACAAATGACACCATTTTGGAAACTAGACCCCTTAAGGAACTTATCTAGATGTGTGGTGAGCACTTTAAACCCCCAGGTGCTTCACAGAAGTTTATAACGTAGAGCCGTGAAAATAAAAAAATCGCATTTTTTCTACAAAAATGATCTTTTTGCCTCCAAATTTTTATTTTACCAAGGGTAACAGGAGAAAATGGACACCAGAAGTTGTTGTACAATTTGTCTTGAGTACGCCGACACCCCGTATGTGGGGGTAAACCACTGTTTGGGTGCATGGCTGAGCTCGGAAGCAAAGGAGCGCCATTTAACTTTTCAATGCAAAATTGACTGGAATTGAGATCGGACGCCATGTCGCGTTTGGAGAGCCCCTGATGTGCCTAAACAGTAGAAACCCCCCAAAAGTGACCCCATTTTGGAAACTAGACCCCCCATGGAACTTATCTAGATGTGTAGTGAGAACTTTGAATGCCCAAGTGCATCACAGAAGTTTATAATGCAGAATCGTGAAAATAAAAAATATATTTTTTTTAACAATAAAGATTTTTTAGCCCCCAAGTTTTTATTTTCACAAGGGTAACAAGAGAAATTGGACCCCAAAAGTTGTTGTCCAATTTGTCCTGAGTATGCTGGTACCCCATATGTGGGGGTAAACCACTGCTTGGGCGCACGGCAGAGCTCGGAAGGGAAGGAGCGCCATTTTGGAATGCAGACTTTGATAGAATTGTCTGCGGGCGTTATGTTGCGTTTGCAGAGCCCCTGATGTACCTAAACAGTAGAAACCCCCCACAAGTGACCAAATTTTGGAAACTAGACCCCCTAAGGAACTTATCTAGATATGTGGTGAGAACTTTGAATGCCCAAGTGCTTCACAGAAGTTTATAATGCATAGTAGTGAAAATTAAAAAATATTTTTTTTTCCCACAAAAAAGATTTTTAGCCCCCAAGTTTTTATTTTCACAAGGGTAACAGGAGAAATTGGACCCCAAACGTTGTTGTCCAATTTGTCCTGAGTATGCTGGTACCCACTATGTGGGGGTAAACCACTGTTTGGGCGCACGGCAGAGCTCGGAAGAGGAGCGCCATTTTGGAATTCAGACTTTGATAGAATTGTCTGTGGGTGTTATGTTGCGTTTGCAGAGCCCCTGATGTGCCTAAACAGTAGAAACCCCCCACAAGTGACCAAATTTTGGAAACTAGACCCCCTAAGGAACTTATCTAGATATGTGGTGAGAACTTTGAATGCTCAAGTGCTTCACAGAAGTTTATAATGCAGAGTAGTGAAAATAAAAAATATTTTTTTTTCCCACAAAAGATTTTTTTAGCCCCCAAGTTTTTATTTTCACAAGGGTAACAGGAGAAATTGGACCCCAAAAGTTGTTGTCCAATTTATCCCGAGTACGCTGATGCCCCATATGTGGGGGTAAACCACTGTTTGGGCGCACGGCAGAGCTCAGAAGGGAGGGAGCACCATTTGACTTTTTTAGCGCAAAATTGGCTGTTGTGTTTGGAGACCCCCCTGATGTACCTAAACAGTGGAAACCCCCAAATTATAACTCCAACCCTAACTCCAACACACCCCTAACCCTAATCTTAACCCGATCCATAATCCTAATCACAACCCTAACGATAATCACAACCCTAACCCCAAAACAGCCCTAATCTCAACCCTAACCATAGCCCTAATCTCAACCCTAACCATAACCCTAATCAAAACCCTAAATCCAACACACCCCTAACCCTAATCCCAAACGTAACCCTAATCCCAATCCAAACCCTAATCCCAACTCTAACCCTAACTTTAGCCCCAACCCTAACCCTAACTTTAGCCCCAACCCTAACCATAACTTTAGCCCCGTCGTCACAAAAAAAGTTCAATGTAACCTTTTTTTTGTACGTCGCGTCCGCCATTTCCGCGCATGCGTGGCCGTAACTCTGCCCCCTCCTCCCCAGGACATAGACTGGGCAGCGGATGCGTTGAAAAACTGCATCCGCTGCCCACGTTGTGCACAATTTTCACAACGTGCGTCGGTACGTCGGGCCGACGCATTGCGACCGCCCCGTACCGATGCAAGTGTGATAGAAGCCTAAGGCTACTTTCACACTAGCGTCGTACTCGGCCCATCGCAGTGTGCCGGGCTGACGTACCGACGCTAGCGTTGTAAGCGCCACACAACGGGTGCAGCGGATGCTGTTTTTTCAACGCATCCGCTGCCCCATTGTGAGGGGAGGCGGGGGCGGAGTTCCGGCCGCGCATGCGCGGTCGGAAATGGCGGACACGTCGCACAAAAAAGTTACATGTAGCTTTTTTTGTGCCGACGGTCCGCCAAAGCACGACGCATCCGTCGCACGACGGATGCGACGTGGCAATCCGTCGCAATGCGTCGCTAATGCAAGCCAATGGAGAAAAAACGCATCCTGCAAGCACTTTTGCAGGATGCGTTTTTTCTCCGACGCATTGCGACGGAGGCCAAAAAACGCTAGTGTGAAAGTAGCCTAACCCTAGCCCTAACCCTAACCCTAAATTTAGCCCCAACCCTAGCCCTAACCCTAACTCTAGCCCTAACCCTAACTCTAGCCCTAACCCTAGCCCTAACCCTAACTCTAGCCCTAACCCTAACTCTAGCCCTAACCCTAACTCTAGCCCTAACCCTAACTCTAGCCCTAACCCTAACTCTAGCCCTAACCCTAACTCTAGCCCTAACTCTAGCCCTAACTCTAGCCCTAACTCTAGCCCTAACTCTAGCCCTAACTCTAGCCCTAACTCTAGCCCTAACTCTAGCCCTAACTCTAGCCCTAACTCTAGCCCTAACTCTAGCCCTAACTCTAGCCCTAACTCTAGCCCTAACTCTAGCCCTAACTCTAGCCCTAACTCTAGCCCTAACTCTAGCCCTAACTCTAGCCCTAACTCTAGCCCTAACTCTAGCCCTAACTCTAGCCCTAACTCTAGCCCTAACTCTAGCCCTAACTCTAGCCCTAACTCTAGCCCTAACTCTAGCCCTAACTCTAGCCCTAACTCTAGCCCTAACTCTAGCCCTAACTCTAGCCCTAACTCTAGCCCTAACTCTAGCCCTAACTCTAGCCCTAACTCTAGCCCTAACTCTAGCCCTAACTCTAGCCCTAACTCTAGCCCTAACTCTAGCCCTAACTCTAGCCCTAACTCTAGCCCTAACTCTAGCCCTAACTCTAGCCCTAACTCTAGCCCTAACTCTAGCCCTAACTCTAGCCCTAACTCTAGCCCTAACTCTAGCCCTAACTCTAGCCCTAACTCTAGCCCTAACTCTAGCCCTAACTCGTCTTCTCCTGCCGGCCGGCAGATGGCAGCAGATGGCGGGCGCACTGCGCATGCGCCCGCCATAAGGAAAAAGCCGGCTGGCAGGAGAAGACAGAAGAGGACCCAGGGACACCGGGTGAGTATGTTAGGGTCCCCGAATCCCCCTATTTCACATCAGAGGACAGAGAAATACAGATCGTTTTTTTTTTTTTGCGGTCGCCGGTAACCTGTTAATTACCGGCGATCGCAAAACAGGGGTCGGTGCAAACCGACCCCGATCATGTTCTTTGGGGTCTCGGCTACCCCCGGCAGCCGAGACCCCAAAGAACATCCGGGTGCCGGGCGGCGGGCGCACTGCGCGTGCGCCCGCCATTTTTTCCCGGAAAAAAGATGGCGGCGCCCATGGGGACCCACGAGGAGCACCGGGGGAGGTAGGTAAGTATCGGGGGGCTATTGGGGGCCATCGGGGACCCTATTTCTCTGTCCTCCGATGTGCGATCACATCGGAGGACAGAGAAATTAAACGGCACATCGCGTTTTTTTTTTTTGTTGCGACCGCCGGTAAACGGTTAATTACCGGCGATCGCAACTCGGGGGTCGGTAAAAAACCCCCGAATCATGTTCTCTGGGGTCTCGGCTACCCTCGGCAACCGAGACCCCAGAGAAAATCCGACTCTGGGGGGCGCTATTCACTTTTTCCACAGCGCCGTTAATTAACGGCGCTGTGGTTTAAGTACCCTTAGCGGCCGCCGTTAAAAGGCGTATCGGCGGTCGTTAAGGGGTTAAAGAAAAGGGTTCCAGCTCTGTGCCATCACGTGCAGGAGACATGGCATTGAGCTCCAAGGGACACATAGAGCAGCAATTATGGACAGGGACCGTTCCCGTCTTTCATGGTACATTGGGACAATATTTTGAGTGGCAGTGACGCACATGGAAACCAAGACAGTTGGTGAAGCTGCCATGGTTGGGAGCTAGGGCTGGTCCCACTGCAAGATAGTGCTTTTATGCACTGTTCAAAAAAATAAAGGGAGCACTTAGACAACACAATGTAACTCCAAGTTAATCACACTTCTGTGAAATCAACTTGTCCAGTTATGAATCAACACTGATTGTGAATTTCTCCTGCTGTTGTGCAAATGGAACAGACAACAAGTAGAAACAATAGGCAATTAGCAAGATCACCCCTATTAAGGAGAGATTCTGCAGGGGGTGACCACAGACCATTTCTCTGTTCTCATCCTTTTTAACTGTCATTTTGGTCATTTTTGCATTGTCATTGCTCTCACCCCTAGAGGTACAGTTACATGAGGCGGTGTCTACTGTACAACCCACAGAAGTTGCTCAGGTAGTACAGTTCATCCAGGATGGTATATCAGTGCAGGCTGTGGCAGGAAGGGTAGCTGTGTCTGTCAGCACAGAGTCCAGAGCATGGATCAGATATCAGGAGACAGGCCAGGATACCAGGAGATGTGGAGGGGGCAGTATGAGGGCAACAACACAGCAGCAGCACCTCTACCTCCTTCTTTGTGCAAGGAGGAATAGGAGGAGCAGTGCCATAACCCTGCAAAATGACCTCCAGCAGACCACTAACATCCATGTATGTGCTCAAACTGTCAAAACCAGACTCTGTGAGGGTGGCATGAGGGCCCGATGTGTACAAGTGGGTGTTGTGCTTACAGCCCAACACCGTGCAGGGCAATTGGCATTTTCCAGAGAACAGCAAGATTGGCAGATTAGACAATGACGCCCTGTGCTCTTCATGGATGAAAGCAGATTGACACTCAGCACATGTGACAGAGTGTGGAGAGCGATCTGCTGCTAACAACATCTTCCATCATGACCAGTTTGGCAGTGGGTCAGTAATGGTGTGGGGTGGCATTTCTTTGGAGGGCTGCACAGCCCTCCATGTGCTCGCCAGAGGTAGCCTGACCGCCATTAGGTACCGAGATGAGACCATCAGACCCATTGTGAGACCATATGCTGGTGCGGTTGGCCCTGGGTTCTTTCCAATGCATGACAATGCCAGACCTCATGTGGCTGAAGTGTATGAGCAGTTCCTGTATGATGAAGGCAATGATGCTATGAATTCAGTCGAGCACATCTGGGACATCACATCTTGTTCCATCCACCAATGCCATATTGCACCACAGACTATCCAGGAGTTGACTGATGCTTTAATCCAAGTTTAGGAGGAGATCTCTCAGGAGAACATCTGTCGTCTCATCAGGAGCATGTCAAGGCATTGTAGGGAGGTCATACAGGAACGCGGAGGCCACACACACTACTGAGCATCATTTACTTGTCTTGAGGCATTTCTACTGTAATTTCATTTTCCACTTTGGTTTTGAGTATCATTCCAAATCCAGACCTTCATGGTTTCAGAAGAGCCACACTAATACATTGAGCATCAAAACAGATCTCTCTTTATTACATCATGACATCATCTTATATAGGTTATTAATGGTTTTGTATTCTCACAATGTAATTGGCTCCGCTTATCGGTAAAAATGTGCTGGCATTAGCCAAGGAGTTGTATGTATGCTAAAGTTAATTCCAGCTGAAAAGTCTACGAGTGGTTCTACTGTTAGACAAAACGGAGAAACGAAACGAAGTCTTTAGACAAAGAAATTCCTAAAACTCCTTATCTCGCACACACAGACTCTCATTTCGGAAAGCAGGAGATATGTGTAGAATATCCAAAGTGGAGTCAGGATAGATAAATATAAATCCTGCTCTCACAATGGGATATTAGTTGTGACTTACAATGATAATTTTTATGTTTTATTGTTCTCAACACATTCCACTATGTAATGAATAAAGATTTGCAACTGGAATATTTCCTTCAGTGATATCTAGTATGTGGGATTTTAGTGTTCCCATTATTTTTTTGGAGCAGTGTACGGTACTTCCTCCACATCCTCCTCAGCAGATATGACCCCTGTTGGCAGATATGCAACAGATACAGACTTATCTGTGTGCAGGAGGAGTTTACACTTTTCTGACAGTAGATGGCGATGTTGTTACTGATATATGCTTAGTTGAATGTAATGCATATACTTGTTGTACTTTGGTTTCCCTTTCTCTCTGGTAAAAGGTCCTTCAGACTTCCTGTTATGCTGTATTAAGAAGCTGATGCATGTACCTCATGTTCTGTGATGATAAAAGTTGAATTACCCCATATAATCTACTCTCAAAAGTTTCTTCTGTGACCAAACTGTGCAACAACCCCATCCTCAACTGCAACCGAGCATCCACTCCTCGGCCTCAGTCTTTTTGTTCTTGTAAGCTTAAGAGTTACAAAGCCGCTTTCCACCTTGTGCACAAAGGAGACAATGGTGATACAACGGGCGCCGTGCTCCTCTGCATCAGCAACAGTGAATCTCATGCTGGGTGGCTCAAGTGTTTATAGGCGACGATGCCCAGAACAGTGAGATCGCATTAGGGCACAATAACACCGGCTCTCTGCATGGCGCACATCCTGAATTTAACCATGCACAAAATTTCTTAAGGAAATATGTAATATTTTGGCAAAACAAATTTTGGGGAAAAATTTGGCAAAATCGAATGTCTTATTATTTACTCATATGTATAATCAGCTGAAAAATTATCTGGCCAATGTGTATCTCCACCAAAAGCTGCCACAGTCACTGCTGTTAGGCGGGTGCCGGCTGTATAACACAGCTGGCACCTGCTGTGTATGGAGCAAGTTCAGCTCTATGCAGCACTCCGGGTGGTGGGAAGGGTTAAATACCTTGCCCTTTCAGCACCCATGTTGTGCCATGCTGACAGCCATCATTGCTGCTGCTGCTGCTGCTGTCTAAAGAAATCCTGGCAGGAAACCGGAGGTGTTGGGGCTAAAACTTCAGGAGATAGAACAGGTGAATATGAGGTGGGGTTGGGCGGGACATTCTACTAACAGATTATTTTTCTTTCTTCCTCATTTCTGTTAAATTCACTTGCATAACTCGCACCTTGCATGTCTTCGGGTTCCTACATTCTTTGCACCAGATTCCTTAATGTTCACGTGTTTCGCCCTTCTCAGGAGCCACAAAACCCTTAAAGGCAAAAGTTATAGAAGAAGCGGACATGTTTTGTGGACTTTACATTTTTCTACTTGTATGATTTAAGGAAAAATTGCATGTATCATACACAATTGTTTGCTTTATGTAGGTGCCCTGAAGGGGTACAAAAGTTTTAGGCAGGTGTAGACAAAAATGGAAGTAAGATAAGAAATGTTTCCAAACTCGAAGTAGTTTTAATCAATTCAAAAATGCAAAGTGAATGAACAAAAGAGAAATCTAAATCTCAGCAATATTTGGTGACCACCCTATGGCACCATCAGTTCCTCTAGGTACCTGTCACTTACACACAGTTTTTGAAATAACTCGGTAGGAGGTTATTCCAAACATCTTGGAGACCTGACCCCAGATCTTCTGTGTATGAGGCTTGTGCAGATCCTTCATGTGATCCCAGATAGACTGGATGATGAGATCAGGGCTCTGTGGGGGCCGGACCATCACCTCCAGGAGTCCTCATTCTTATTTACATTGGCTGGATTTTTGGGGTGGTTGTTCTGCTTTCAAACTTTTAATTTTTCAAACTTTTCAAACTTTTAATTCTGACACCCTTAAACCAGAGAGTTATGTCACACAGAGTAGTAAAGGGAATCTGTCATCCCCCGGGACCGTATATGACCGTATTCTGCTCTAGTGATCTCCGATGTGCGCACTGATAAAGTGCTCTCCCCACTTCCTCCCTTCATAGTCATCACTTATGTGCACATGGTTCCTAGCGATGACTATGCAGGGAGGAAGTGGGGAGAGCACCTTATCAGCGCACACGCTGGAGGTCGCAGAAACTCGCCTGCGCAAGAGATTCCTGAATGCAGCCCCCATGGAAGGGAGAATCCGGTATGAACTGTGGAGGGAGTGCAGGACTTCTCCTGGACCTGTCCTCTGGTTTTGACATAGAGGACCATTCCCTCTTACTACAGATTCTCTCGTCTTTTCTGGCATCACAGACTCGGCCCTATCCTGGATCTCACCATACCTAACAGACCGGACATTCAGCGTCTCCCACTCACACACCACCTCCTCACCTCGCCCCCTATCTGTCGGAGTCCCACAATGTTCAGTGTTGTGAACTCTGTTCTCGAGCTCCCTCCTGTGGTCAGGAATGGTATTTCTGTGAGTTCTGTCCGTGGGTTCCCTCTGGTGGCTGAAAGTGGAGCTGCTGGTCTGGAGGTGGCTTCCTCAGCTGCATCGTTTAAGACTGGGCTGGTTCCTCTATTTAACTCTGCTCAGATCGTTACCTGATGCCAGTTGTCAATGTATCTGTACTGGTTCAGATCTCACTTGGATCTCCTGATGACCTGTCTACTTCAGCAGAAGCTAAGTCCCTGTTAAGCTCATTTGTTGTTCATTTGTGTGCTGAATATATTTCTGAGTACCTGCTAAGTTTTGTCCAGCTGGCTATCATGATATTGTCTCGCTAGCTGGAAGCTCTGGGTTGCAGAGTGGCACCTACCGTGCCGTGAGTCGGCGCGGGGGGTGTCTTGCTCACTCTGCGTGGCTGTTTGTAGTTTTTTGTGCTGACCGCAAAGATCCCTTTATCTATCTTCTGTCTATTTAGTAAGTCGGGCCTCCTTTGCTGAAACCTGTCTCATTCCTGTGTTTGTGCCTTCCTTTTAAGTCACAGTCAATATATGTGGGGGGCTGCTCTTTTCCTTTGGGGAATTTCTCTGAGGCAAGGTGAGGCTTTATTTCTCTTTAGGGGTAGTTACCTCTCTGGCTGTGAAGAGTCGTCTAGGCAGAGTCAGGTACGATCCACGGCTAATTCTAGTGTGTGTGATAATAGATTAGGGCTGCGGTCAGCAGAGCTCCCACTTCCCAGAGCTCGCTCTATTTTGCAGTTTTGACTATCAGGTCATTCCCGGTGCTCCTAACCACCAGGTCCAGCCATAACAGTTCAATCCTTGGGCCCCTGCTCTTCTCCATTTACACCTTTGGCCTGGGACAGCTCATAGAATCTCATGGCTTCCAGTATCACCTCTATGCTGATGACACACAGATCTACATCTCTGGACCAGATATCACCTCCCTACTAACCAGAATCCCTCCATGTCTGTCCGCTATTTCATCCTTCTCCGCTAGATTTCTAAAACAACATGGACAAAACAAAATTCATCATCTTTCCCCCATCTCACGCGACCCCCCCAACGAACCTATCCATTACAGTAAACGGCTGCCCACTCTCCCCAGTCCCACAAGCTCGCTGCCTTGGGCTAACACTTGACTCGGATCTCTCCTTCAAACCACATATCGAAGCACTTCCCACTTCTTGCTGACTCTGACTCAAAAATATCTCCAGGATTTGCACATTCCTCCAGCAAGAATCTGCAGTAACACTAGTGCATGCCCTCATCATCTCCCACCTCGACTACTGCAACCTCCTGCTCTGTGGCCTCCCCTCTAACACTCTTGCACCCCTCCAATCTATTCTAAACTCTGCTGCCCGACTAATCCACCTGTCCCCGCGCTAATTTTAATTTAATTAAAAATCATACAATGTAATTTTCTTTTTATTTTTAGATTCTGTCTCTCACAGGTGAAGTGTACCTACGATAAAATTTACAGACCTCTCCATTCTTTGTAGGTGGGAAAAATTACAAAATCGGCAGTGTATCAAATACTTATTTTCTCTACTGTAGCACTCGGCTGTGTTATACATTAGTGTGAGAGAACCAGGTACGGACTGTGGCTGAAATTCAGTCCTGGCATGTGAAATCACACAGGCCCATGTTGTCCCCGTCCCCATGAACCAGATGGGATATATCACTAATATTACCCTGGAGGGAGGAAAGGAAGATTTTCTACCAGCCCAATATTTCTAATGATACCCGTGGCCTGCTGGGGTAAGTGATGGAGTCAGCAACTCGGTGCTCCATCACAACTCTTAACAGTATGGATGTCTTGACAACACGGATTCTGTTAACAACGTGACAGACAAGGCGGCCCATAACCAGACAGGCCCTTCTGGCATTTGCCAGAATTGCCAGATGGCCAGTCCGTCGCTGGAGAGAACCCTTAGTTGTATACTACACAAATCTAGCCTTTATATCGAAGAGTGGCAAGTAGAAAGCCATTTTTGAAAGCAAAGCCATAAGAAGTACCGTTTGTAGTTTGCAAAAAGCCATGTTGGTGACACAGACAGAATGTGGAAGAAGGAGCTCTGGTCAGATAAGACTAAAGTAGAACTTTTTGGGCTAAATGCAATACGCTATGTGTGGCGGGAAACTAACACAGGACTTCACCCTGAAAACACCATCCCCATTGGCACACATGGTGGTGGCAGCATCATGCTGTGGGGAGACTTTTCTTCTGCAGGGGCGGGGAAGGTGGCTAGAATTGATGGAAGATAGATTTAATACTGTGTTGTAGTAGCCACCATAGGCCAATGGCGCAGTGTTTGTGCTGATACCAGAGGAGGTCTGGATTCTGCGGTTATGGGGTCAGCAAAGTGTTGGTGACTATAATGTCCTCTGCTCCTCAGCACTTGGTACCCCCACTCTGTAACGTTACGTGGTCTCAACCTCTTAATAATCTCACTAATGGGGGAAGATGCAGGAGGAGAAAAGTAATGACTGGACTTATTACCCCGATGTCTCCTATAACAGGACCGCATTACTATCAGTGAGCTCAGCACCACCAGCCGTTCTGTCACATACTGGTAAATGCAGATGGCATGGTGGGGGGCCGGAGGTTATACACCAGGGCAATGTGGTTGATGTTCTACACCGGGGCCAGGGGCAATGGGGTTGGACGTTATACACCGGGGTTGGGGGAACGGAGGTTATACACCGGGGTCAATGGGGCTGGATATTATACGCTGGGGTTGGGGGAACAGAGGTTATACACCAGGGGGCAATAGGGTTGGATGTTATACACCTGGGTTGGGGGAACGGATGTTAGACACCAGGGTCAATGTGGCTGGATATTATACACTGGGTTTGGGGGGACGGATGTTATACACTGCGGGCAAATGGACTAAAAAATAAACCTGAAGACAATGATTAAAACCTGTGTCCGCTTTCCTTTTCCCATATACTGTACATGACCCGGTGAAGAATGAGGAAGTCTTGGTGTTAAATAAGTTACCAAGTGAACTATGAAGTCTGATAACACGAAGTCCTCCAGATACAGCCACCTGCCGTATAATGAACTCCTCCAGCCCGGTATAAGGCCCATAGAGGGGTGGGGGGCTCCGCGCTCTCTTGTGAATGGACGGTAGTTCGTTGTGTCGCTTCCTCCTGTGTAAACAGTTAGTATTTCTGACACGATGTGCACACACGTCCTTCTCTGCTGTGAGTGTTATTATTATTATTATACATTTTTATAGCGCCATTTTTTCCATGGCGCTTTATATGTGATTACGGGGCAAATATAGACAAATACAATTAAACATGAGCAAAAACCAGGCACACAGGTACATAAGGAGGGAGGACGCTGCCCGCGAGGGCTCACAGTCTGCAGGGGATGGGTGAGGATACACTAGGAGAGGGTAGAGCTGGTTATGTGGCGGTTCAGTAGGTTGAAGATCACTGCAGGCTGTAGGCTTGTCGGAAGAGGTGAGTCTTCAGGTTCTTTTTGAAGGTTTCTATGTATCAGGGTGAGAGCCAGGTGTGTGCTCAGACACAGATGTAGCAGAGTGGAGTGTGCACAGGTGGCCGCATACAGTTAGTGACACATTCAGCACATTCAGTATGTCTACAGCCGGGGTACGATCACCTCCTCCTCCTCTGCCCCAGCAGGTCACACAGGATCTTGTATCCATGCAGGGAGAGGTGACTCCTCCAGTACAAGTGGTCAGACCTGTCACTCCAGGGTGTGGGGTGAACACCTGCCTGTACTGAGCATGCTCAGCAGCCAGCTCTGCACTCACTGACTGCACAGTGCACACCTGCTGCCACCACCATGGTGAACTACAGGTTCCTGTCCACAAGTAAGTGAGACCCTCACACATAACGCTGATGTGTGGTGCCAAAACTGCACAGTGATGTATGGATGGTATATAATGTATGATGTGTGATCTGTGCGCTGTATATACTATACATGTATGATGTGTGATCTGTGCGCTGTATATACTATACATGTATGATGTGTGATCTGTGCACTGTATATACTATACATATATGATGTGTGATCTGTGCCCTGTATATACTATACATGTATGATGTGTGATCTGTGCCCTGTATATACTATACATGTATGATGTGTGATCTGTGCGCTGTATATACTATACATGTATGATGTGTGATCTGTGCCCTGTATATACTATACATGTATGATGTGTGATCTGTGAACTGTATATACTATACATGTATGATTTGTGATCTGTGCGCTGTATATACTATACATGTATGATTTGTGATCTGTGCGCTGTATATACTATACATGTATGATGTGTGATCTGTGCGCTGTATATACTATACATGTATGATGTGTGATCTGTGCCCTGTATATACTATACATGTATGATGTGTGATCTGTGCCCTGTATATACTATACATGTATGATGTGTGATCTGTGAACTGTATATACTATACATGTATGATTTGTGATCTGTGCGCTGTATATACTATACATGTATGATGTGTGATCTGTGCGCTGTATATACTATACATGTATGATGTGTGATCTGTGCCCTGTATATACTATACATGTATGATGTGTGATCTGTGCCCTGTATATACTATACATGTATGATTTGTGATCTGTGCACTGTATATACTATACATGTATGATTTGTGATCTGTGCACTGTATATACTATACATGTATGATGTGTGATCTGTGCGCTGTATATACTATACATGTATGATGTGTGATCTGTGCGCTGTATATACTATACATGTATGATGTGTGATATGTGCGCTGTATATACTATACATGTATGATGTGTGATCTGTGCCCTGTATATACTATACATGTATGATGTGTGATCTGTGCCCTGTATATACTATACATGTATGATGTGTGATCTGTGAACTGTATATACTATACATGTATGATTTGTGATCTGTGCACTGTATATACTATACATGTATGATGTGTGATCTGTGCCCTGTATATACTATACATGTATGATGTGTGATCTGTGAACTGTATATACTATACATGTATGATTTGTGATCTGTGCGCTGTATATACTATACATGTATGATGTGTGATCTGTGCGCTGTATATACTATACATGTATGATGTGTGATCTGTGCCCTGTATATACTATACATGTATGATGTGTGATCTGTGCCCTGTATATACTATACATGTATGATTTGTGATCTGTGCACTGTATATACTATACATGTATGATTTGTGATCTGTGCACTGTATATACTATACATGTATGATGTGTGATCTGTGCGCTGTATATACTATACATGTATGATGTGTTATCTGTGCGCTGTATATACTATACATGTATGATGTGTGATCTGTGCGCTGTATATACTATACATGTATGATGTGTTATCTGTGCGCTGTATATACTATACATGTATGATGTGTTATCTGTGCGCTGTATATACTATACATGTATGATGTGTGATATGTGCGCTGTATATACTATACATGTATGATGTGTGATCTGTGCTCTGTATATACTGTACATGTATGATGTGTGATCTGTGCGCTGTATATACTATACATGTATGATGTGTGATCTGTGCACTGTATATACTATACATGTATGATGTGTGATCTGTGCACTGTGAATAGTGTACATGTATGATGTGTGATCTGTGCGCTGTATATACTATACATGTATGATGTGTTATCTGTGCGCTGTATATACTATACATGTATGATGTGTGATCTGTGCGCTGTATATACTATACATGTATGATGTGTTATCTGTGCACTGTATATACTATACATGTATGATGTGTGATCTGTGCGCTGTATATACTATACATGTATGATGTGTTATCTGTGCGCTGTATATACTATACATGTATGATGTGTGATCTGTGCGCTGTATATACTATACATGTATGATGTGTTATCTGTGCGCTGTATATACTATACATGTATGATGTGTTATCTGTGCGCTGTATATACTATACATGTATGATGTGTGATATGTGCGCTGTATATACTATACATGTATGATGTGTGATCTGTGCTCTGTATATACTGTACATGTATGATGTGTGATCTGTGCGCTGTATATACTATACATGTATGATGTGTGATCTGTGCACTGTGAATAGTGTACATGTATGATGTGGGATCTGTGCGCTGTATATACTATACATGTGTGATGTGTGATATGTGCACTGTATATACTATACATGTATGATGTGTGATATGTGCGCTGTATATACTATACATGTATGATGTGTGATCTGTGCTCTGTATATACTATACATGTATGTTGTGTGATCTGTGCACTGTATATACTGTACATGTATGATGTGTGATCTGTGCGCTGTATATACTATACATGTATGATGTGTGATCTGTGCGCTGTATATACTATACATGTATGATGTGTGATCTGTAT
The DNA here is from genome assembly GCF_051348905.1 of Ranitomeya variabilis. NCBI lineage: Eukaryota > Metazoa > Chordata > Amphibia > Anura > Dendrobatidae > Ranitomeya > Ranitomeya variabilis. Next base: position 27,978,638 of record NC_135234.1, on the reverse strand, counting down.
ATACTATGCATGTATGATGTGTGATCTGTATATACTATACATGTATGATGTGTGATCTGTGATCTGTATATACTGTACATGTATGATGTGTGATCTGTGCGCTGTATATACTATACATGTATGATGTGTGATCTGTGCTCTGTATATACTATACATGTATGATGTGTGATCTGTATATACTATGCATGTATGATGTGTGATCTGTATATACTATACATGTATGATGTGTGATCTGTGCTCTGTATATACTGTACATGTATGATGTGTGATCTGTGCGCTGTATATACTATACATGTATGATGTGTGATCTGTGCGCTGTATATACTATACATGTATGATGTGTGATCTGTGCTCTGTATATACTATACATGTATGATGTGTGATCTGTATATACTATGCATGTATGATGTGTGATCTGTATATACTCTACATGTATGATGTGTGATCTGTGCTCTGTATATACTGTACATGTATGATGTGTGATCTGTGCGCTGTATATACTATACATGTATGATGTGTGATCTGTGCTCTGTATATACTATACATGTATGATGTATGATCTGTGCACTGTGTATACTGTACATGTATGATGTGTGAGCTGTGCCCTGTATATACTATACATGTATGATGTGTGATCTGTGCACTGTGTATACTGTACATGTATGATGTGTGATCTGTGCGCTGTATATACTATACATGTATGATGTGTGATCTGTGTACTGTATATACTATACATGTATGATGTGTGATCTGTGCGCTGTATATACTATACATGTATGATGTGTGATTTGTGCTCTGTATATACTATACATGTATGATGTATGATCTGTGCACTGTGTATACTGTACATGTATGATGTGTGAGCTGTGCCCTGTATATACTATACATGTATGATGTGTGATCTGTGCACTGTGTATACTGTACATGTATGATGTGTGATCTG